>NC_058133.1:384234989-384552921 GCF_016433145.1 Gracilinanus agilis
AATTGGTCTTGATCAAGGACACATGACAAAACTAGTGGAAATGCGCATGGGTAGGGGGGGTGCGGGGGGGGGGGTTGAAGGGGAAAGGAGGAGCATGAATCATGTAACCATGTTAAAAATGAATATTAATAAATGTTAAAAAAAAATATAAAAAAAAAAATAAAAAAAACTAATAGTAAATAACATCTGCAGAGCACTTAAAGCTTTGCAAAGGGCTCGAAATAAAATCTTAACTCATTTGATCCTCACAACAACTCTAACAGATAAGTGTTATTATCCAAATTTTGCATATAAGGCAAATGAGACATAAAGAAGTTAAGTAAGTTGAGAGAATGAGGCTTAGTGGAGAGAGTTCCAGGCCTGGACCTAGGGAGGGAATGGCCTTGGACACTTTAAATCTGGCCTCTGACACTGTCTGTGTGACCTTGGACAAGTCATTTAATCCTCACTGCCTCGTTCTTGCCCTTCTATCTTAAAGTTGTTACTAAGAAAGTAAGGAGGGGAAAAAAATTAAATGAATTGCCTATGATCAGAGACCTGGAAAATATCTGAGCTTGGATTAAACTTGGGGCTTCCTGAGTCCAAGTCCTGCTTTCTACCCACTGCACCAGCTAACAACTTCAGTGAATGGGAAACAAATAAATGTATGATTTTTCAATCAATCTGAAAACCAGTTAGTAATCAACCAGTCACCAATTGACCAAAAGGAAAATTATTATAAATAGGCTTATGTAGACCTGTTGATCAATGAAAATTTAGTCAGACCACAAGAACTGATGGAAGGTTGAGCTAAAAGTGAAATTTTTAAAATTTCTACAATGAAAACACCAGGAGGACCAGAGACTACTATGTCCTTCAGATATAGATTAAAAATATATATATATATATATATATATGGTTTGCAAACAATAAACAAGACAAACTTCCAAAATTAACAAACCAGGTTGCTAAAAAATGGTTAAAATAAAAATTAATTAGAATAAGTAGGAAATGGAAAGGAATAGCCAGCTGTAGGAGTAAAAAGAAGTGGTTTGCAAATGAATTATTAATGAGACTAAGGTATCTCCCAAATTCAATCAAGGTAGCTTTGATAAAATCTCAATGGATTTATGGTATCTCCCATAAAGGAAACACAAATCTAAAATTTAAATAATGGAAAAGAGACAAAATCTCCTGGGATATATTGTAGAAACGCTAATATAATCTCTCCTCTCCTTCCCTCCCTTCCCCTGACCTCTCCCGGGTGAAGGAACCCATAATCAAGAATTTATATTGACTGTCAATCATAGAAATTATCATTCAAGAGTACTGAGGGATGCGTCAAAAACATTTATCCTGAGATAACTGAATATATACCTAACTACACCAACTATACATTCTGGAATTCATGGGATAGCATCACTTTTAAGAGATAAAAATATTTAAATGTCATTTTGCAAGAGGAACATCAAATCATGTACCAACTTTTATTTAGAAAATATGGTCATTGTGACAACTCATAGCCTAGAATATCTATAGAAAGGGAGATTTCATAGGATTTCAGATTGTCTAATATATTAAAACAGTAGATACCTATGGGAGGCAGTATGGTAACTTTGGAAATAGTGTTAAATCTGTATCAGAAGGACCTGAGACAAATCATTCAATGTCTCTGGGTCTCAGTTAATCATTTGTAAAATATGGGAGATGCCCTTTTTTGGCCTTTGGGTCCCACCTAGTTGTAAATCTATGATCCATATGACCCCGCACCTATGCTGTATGGCCTCTCCATTAAAGAACAAAGACTATCCTCAATACATTTTCTATTATTCATCCTTATGGACTTAATTACCTCTAGCTTATTCTAAAACTAAAGCAAGATTGGGAATTTTCTGATCATCCCAAAGCAGCATAATTCTGTCAGCAAAATTCTCTAAAAATTCTCGTTCCCTCTTCCCATTCTTTTACAGAAAGGAGCTTATTATTGTGGCAAAGATGGAGGGAGTGCCTCATAAAAATATTAATATATAAAAAATACTGCAAAAAGATTTGAATCCTATGCCTTGAGGTTTCCCCTACAACGTTGGTACAGGAATGTCTTTGGAATAAGCTACAGAGTTCATATCCATTAATTGCCCACTACAGCAAGGAAATTGCTCGAGATAATAAGATTTAACAAGTTATTTGTCCTACTGGTCCATATGAAGACCATGATCCTATTCTTGCTACATCTTGGCAAATTTCCTTCTCATTTCAATTTCTTAAAAGTAGCTACACACAAAACACACAAATGCATGTGCCCACGTATTTACTTATATCGATTTTTGAAATTTAAACCATGAACCCACTGAAATTCTAAATACATAAATAGTTTTGGTGGATGAATGGAGTCCTGTTAAAGGTAAAAAGAACAGAAAACAGATCTCCAAAATTCAACTCCTCTTAAAAGCAAGGCAAATATCTATTTTAAAATTATAAATTCAAGATTGTCTTCCTTATGAGGGAAAACTTAAATATACTCCTTATTCAAGTGTGCTTTACAGGAAATTAAACCTTTAAAAACCCCTAAGTAAATAAACAATCCAACTTTAGAAGTCACTGATCTAGCAGCCAGGAAAACTACAGGTGCAATTAGTTCAAATACCAATGAATGTAAGCAAGATGATTTTAACATCTCTAAAAAAAATTGGAGAAAAGTTTTTGTTTATAAATCCTTAAAAAAAAAAATCAATGAATGGAATCCATGTTTAAAAAAAAGTAAACTCTATAAAAAGAAATTAATTGTCTTTCTACCATTAATCTTCAGAGGAAAAATACAGGAAACAAAGAAAAGAGTAAACTCATATATTGGTAATTTCAATCCCAATTATTGCCTTCCAAAGAATCCTAACTGAACCAACCAATCATTCTAGTAAGATGGCTGTTGTTGAACGTAATGCATATATTTTTTTTTTCTATGTCATTCTCACATTTGGGCTTTTAGTGGGTTCATGTAGAGCTTCATAAAAATTTGGAAACCATCAATAACTTGGACTTCATACCCAATACCTGAATCTTCTCTTCCATAAAATTATGAACCTATAAATTAGCCCTTCCTTTCCTCCAGAGGACAATTATATTGAACAATACATTAAAATTTGTTGCATTTGAACTCCTAGAAGCTAAGTGCTAGACAACATTCAAGTTATTAATAGTTATAAGATTGGGTCAAGAAAAGGATGTAGTAATAATCTTACTTCATTTGATCAAAATTTTAAATATTATCGTGTAGGTTGGAAAAATGCACATAGTCCAAATCAAGTCTATTCTGGTTCTTATTCACCTTCCTAAAACTTTTTTTCAGGTATAAAGTCTATTCATTTTCAAATATAGGTAGCTATTAATTTTTAAACTTTGTTGTTACTAGTATAGCTACTTATATGTAACTTCTGATAATTTGTCTATTAATTGAACAATAATTAGTAATTCTCAGAATACTTTTTGCCAACATGAAAAGAAAAAGAGAAGAAAAAGAATTCCTGGAATAGAATAACTGAATGTGTACACTGGAATGAAATAATTCTACTACCATATCTGCAGATCTGCACACTATTTCAAATATATTTGGGTTTCATGCAGTCCAAATGATTGGCTAAAGCAATCCATAACATGTATTTTTTAACAATCTGATTTTATTTTTCCTCTAGCACCTGCCCCAAAAACATGATAAGCGTTTTAAATCTATCAACAGGAAGGTTTACTGGTAAAAAAAAAAATAGTTTCTTCTCAATAAAACAGAAAGTGTTTTTAAATTTATTTAAAAATTTTTTTAATTCAGAATATTTTTCTATGGTTACATGATTCATAATTCCACCCCTCCCACATAATTTCCTCCCCCCTCCCAAAGTTGACAAGCAGTTTCACTGGGTTATACATGTATCATTGTTCAAAATCTATTTCCATGTTATTCATATTTGTAATATTTTAACATCAAAACTCTAATCATATCCCCATTGAACTATGTGATTGATCATATGTTTTTCTTCTGCATAACATTTATTTTTTTAAAGGAGCAAGAGAAGATAGCAATAGGGAAAAATAATTTTACTGGTAGACCTAAGATATCTAAGATTAAATACTAGTTAATTTCTAAAAACATAAAAACATTTATTTTCTTTTACAGCTAACAGATTTCAAGAACTTTCCTCTCTTAAAAAGGAAAAAAAAAGCTTTATAAATCTAGCAGCAGTATAATAGTCATAGTAGTCATAACGAGAATCATAACAACAATATGGAGAGATCAGGAGACTGCTCATCAGGGTAGGTACTTTTAGCTACAAAAATCTATAAAAGATTAGGAGATACTTCAATGGAGAGAGTAGAAGCACCAATGAAATAATAGATAACAAAGTATAAAAATCTCAGTGGCAACAATAATAATAAAGTAATAAAAATAGCAACAATGTCCTATTTGTTGTTTAGAACGGGAGCTATTATAAACTAGAGTCAATAGGATATATCCTTTCCATTCTTTTATTGAAAGTGGCAAAGTGTCTGGGAAAAATCACTTCCATAATCTCCAACCGATTCCTTTCAGTTCTAGTGGCATATGCCTTGGAAAATGAAGTTTCCTATTTGTGACTATAACTTCAACTCCCATATTATTAAAGGTATATTGAAAATCAGTATTTTCCAATAAATATAGGATGTCTGAAAAGTTTTAATAGTTTATAATTGTACCTAAGTCTTTGGAATACTTACAGAAAACAAATAAACAGAAAACCGTCATGATGGTATGCAATAAATTTGGTTTTATAAGAAGGACAAACCACTAGGAATAATGAGAAAGAGAGAGAGAAAGATTGCCTTTATTAACATCTGCCTTTATTTTTTCTTTTTCTTCCACTTCATATCCTTCGAAGTCTCCTCCTTGACTCATTAGCCCTAGGACCTGAGAGTCTCACCCAGTTCAATCCCTTCATTTTATAGATTAGGAAACAAAGCAGTTAAGGGACTTGCCTATGATCACAGAACTGGACTGGAGTCCAGAACTCTAATCACTGTTACAAAATTGACTCTTTAATCAAAATTTTCTTTTCTGTGTGGGTCTCATTTCCTCAGATTTTGAGTTGGAACTTGAAAGATAGTTTGAGATTTTACCAATAAATACTGGCATTCAAACATAGATAAGAATGTGAACAAAGTGAAAAAAGTACAAAAATTTTCCCTAATGGGGCAATGCCGAACAAGGGGAAAGTCTCAATTTGATTATTATGGAGAATACATTAAAAAAAGAATAGGAAAGTATAATTGGGCTGCAAAGATAGACTGGAGCCAGATGGTGGGGGGGGGGTCTTGAATGCCACACAAAAGGGCTTTATCCCACAGGCAAGGAAGAGCCATTGAAGGTTTCTGAGTAGGGAAGAAGCATGATCATTCATAAATTGGCAAAAATAAAGCTGCAGTGACATAGAAAATATTTTTGAAGAGGAATGATGATGTCTTAATGTAGGTTTAATGAGTTCTGTGATTTCAGTATAGATTACAAAAGAGAAGAAAGCACCACGAGACAGAATACAAGTCAAGAGTCAGCAGAGAGAAGGCAAAGCAAGCCAGTTTTAGTGGTAGAATGAACTCCCAATGAAGAAGAGCCAGTCAGGCTAGAGGATGGGCACAGGTAAGGTCTCACTGTGCACCTTAGTGAAAGGGAAGTGCTTATACAATAATGCCTTGTTGATTTTCATAGTGTTCAAGTAGGACCAGACATTGATAGGAGGGAGTAGGAAGCCTGGATCAAATATGCAGATAAACTGTGAAGAATGAGTCACTGTGCTGATTCACTAGTAGAGGTCTGGGAGAAAGAAAGGAGGGGATGGCAGCTGGTTCATATTGAGACTTTCCATCATTAAGAAAAAGATGGCCATTACTTCGGAAATTGACTTTGGATATGTCCTTCCCTAGTGGCTAAAGGGGAAGACAGGTGTTCTCAAATTGTTTCAGATGGTATCACTAGTGCAAATAATAAGGGGAGAATGATGAGATGATTTTAAAAGAAAAATTCTGAAGTCATTTTTACTATTCATTGGCGCCATAGAATAATCTTTAAAATTCACAAAATCACCTAAAAACATTAGAATTCTTTAAACCATACCAATTCTACCTGTGGAGTCAACTCTCACAAAAACGATGTTTTCTGGTAAATAGAGACAATGTAGAACAGCAGACTGCATGCTGAGTTTGGGTATGAATCTTGGCCGTTCAATTTCCTATTTATATGAACTTCAACACATTACCTAACTTTTCTGGACTTTAGCAACCTCATTTGTAAAATACTGGGGCTAGACTAGATGACCTTGAATGCCCCTTCCATCTCAAAATCTATGATCTATTCTATGACCCATTTTTCTGCAACCTCAGCCAGGGTAAGAAATGAAAAAATGATATTCACACCATTACTATTTAAGAATGTGGCCAGATTTCAGAATCAGTTGGTCCCATCTTTAGGGAAAGCTAATGTTGTAGCCGCCTAACATTTCCTCTTCACAGTAGCATCAGCAAAATAAAAACAAGATTTAGAAGTATATTGCCAAGTTATAATAGAAAGTCTTTATAGAAATAAATTTGCTTCCCAACTAACTTTTTTAAAGCACACTGACTTTTAAAGTGAGCTAATGCTAGTACAAGGAAATGAAAGAAACCTAATAAGGCATACAAATTCTGAAATGGCTTTATAACAACAGTGATGAATTATACTAACACCAAGATGATTTCCAACTGAAACTTTCTGGATTACAGGTTTTCTATGAACACCAACAGTCATTCCATTCAGTTTTGCTTAGTTAGACCTGGGAATCAAATAGATTTAGCACTTCATTAAATCAGAATACAATTTTAGACTAAAAGTCAATGTGGCATAGTGGATATCGAGATAGCCTCGGACCACATGAATACTTAGATTCAGATTCAAGCCCTATCTCTGGCATATACTGGCATGCAACCTTGGGCAAGTGATTTAACGTTAAACATTTAAAACAACCATTAGTATCTTGCTCTCCCTTCATTTCTCATCAGGCTGCATTCTGACCTTCTCCACTGAACTCTCACTTTAGCAGTGAATTCATACATCCAAAGTAATTTCTCTGCCCTTGACTGTCTGGCTCTTGTCAAAGAATAGTGCCCAAGCTACTCATCTCCTCCTTTCTCAACATCAGGATGTACACTGGACTTCTTCATCATGCCCTTCTCCACTATGGTCTGAACTACATACCTAACACCATTTCCCCCAGCTTTTCAGATTCCTTTTCTGTGTTTTCTGCCTCAATTATAATGTAAGTTTCTTAAGGGCAAGAACTGTCTTTCTTGAGCTTGTATTTGTATTTCCCACACTTACCAGAGGACCTAGCAATTTAAAAATACTTTTTTTTTAGAGCCAGCTAGGTAGCAAAGTGGATAAGAGTCAGGCCTGGAGCTGGGAGAATCTAGGTTCAAATTATGAACTCAGATACTTCTTAACTCTATGACTCTGGGCAAGTCTCTTAACCTCAATTACCTAGGCCTTTACACTCTTCTCTCTTAGAACTGATAGTAAGAGGGAAGGCTACAGTTGTTTTGTTTTGTTTTCTGCTTGTTGGCTGACTGGATCAACTCTAAAACATTACAAATTAGAAAATAGTTTCTGATTTGTATCAGTAAAGTGAGTTTCTTCTTTAAGAATTCCCGCACACTACTGAAATCAGAGGCCTGGGACCTTCCCTCCCCCCAAAACTTCTCTGTTTACAGAAGACTGCTAGTTTGCTAACTGCTTTGTGCCTGGGTGTTTAAACCTCCCAACTAGATTATAAGCTTCTTGTGGCAGGGCCACCTCTTAAACATCTTAAACATCTTTTACATCTTCTTCTCTCTCCTGACACTCATATAAAGCCTAAACCAGAGTTCAGCACATAGTAGGAGCCCCAGTAAGTATTTGTCAACTGTTTGAAAATAGTTAGACAATAGTAGTTAGAAAATAGACAATAAGTAGTTAGATCACCACCAAGTAGTAAATTGCAGTCCAACAAACAGTAAGTTGTATAGCCCAGACATCAACTTTAAGTGCAACATTAACATTGTCCATGACCAGCAGACCAATCTCAAAGATGATATAGAAGTTTCCGAGTGAATTTTTTACTCAATTCATAAAGCAAAAACAAGCTCAAGTCCTGAAAGCCAAGTATTACTTCTTATGCCAAATAATAAGGAGGGACTGGGAACAGAATGATGATTTAATTGGCATAGGAATCTTTCAAGTAAGAAGACCCCTGCTATGGATGCAAATTGGCAACTTTTTTTTGCTAATTAGAGTTTTAGTGAATTCATGAAAGTCTAGACTACTGAGAGGTTAACTGGCTTGCTCAGAGCCACACAGATAATATGTGTCACAATAAGAACTTGAATTCATGTCTTAGTAGATTTTGGGGAGTTCTCTACTATTCTATGCTTAAAGTAAAACATTACTAAAAATTAGTTCAGTTCTACATCTTAAAGAACAAGCTGTACACTCCTCAAATTTCTTTCTGCAGGCTCCTCTACAAATAAAAAGATAACATGGTAATTGTACCTGTGGTTTTGACATAAAAATCATCCAAAAATTTGATATATACTGCTACTAAACATACTTATCAATACAGTTTATTATGTTTCAAGCAAAGATCTATGGTATGCACAAACTGTAAAAGGGAATTCTTGGTTATCTTTGAGTTCACACTTGTGAAAAGGGAATTCTTTGTTCTCTTTGCCTAGTTGGAGTTAACACTTTGGTTGGCAATAACTTTGAATCCACACAAGCTTGAACTAGGTGAGAGAAGCTTGAAAACTACTTAGTGAATTCACACCCTACCTAGTGCTAGGTGAGAAGCCATCAAGATACTTGGAGAGTTCCACTCTTTTTTCTAAGTCAAACTTGTTCACACACTCAGAAAGTGAACCTTTTTGATAAGCATTCACACCTCCAGAAAATGAGAACTAGTTCCCACAAAGACCACCCCCTGGACAGTGCTAGACAATTTGGAAGCTGTGATTGGCTCCTATGAAAAGTGGCAGGGACAGGAAACCACCACGAAAGCCATGAAGGCAGTCTGGTGGAAGGTTGGTAAAGGCTTCTGGAGAAGGAGGTCTTCTGGAGGAGGAAGTCTTCTGGCTCAGTCTTCTAGCTTTCCTGGTTCATGTAGGAGTGCTGGCTAGAATGCTGAAACCTTGGTGAGACTACTCTCAATATCTTATTTGGAATTCCATGTGAGTTCAAAGACTGAATCTTCCTGAACTTCTCTTAAGGAACTTTCCCTTAATAGAGACTCTATGAATGAAGCTTTGCTTTATTCACCTCCATGCCTCTGGCCCGCTGAGGGTCAATTAGATCTACCTGGATTAATTAGAGGATCATAGTAATTTACCTACTGTGTTATTCGTATTTCCTTATTTCCTCTCTCTCTTCTCAATTGTAAATAAACTTCCATAAAGTCAATTTTGACTTAAGGCCATTCCTTAATTGGGGAAATTTCCCCTGGTGACCACCTTTTAATATATTCAACCAAAAAACCCTTTTTCCACCCTACAAAACCGATAGGGCATGAGCAACATTTTAGCAACCTTTTATCAGTTTTAGTTCTAAGCCAGGATGGTTACCATAGAATTTAACAGAGGTCAGAAAAAAATAAAGATTTCACCCATCAAAGAACAGATATCAAAAGGGGAATATTTGTATTAGCTAAAATTATAAACTAGTTAGTCAGTAAAAGCTAGAGTTAAAATTGGAATTTGAAGCCTAAGTAAGCATCAATACCTGCTTCCCTGATAAATGCACCTTGAGGAAGGAGAGTAACACTGAACCAGAAACTCTCTTATCACTACCTTGTTAATCATCTGAGCTAACTAAGGTTTCTCATTTAAATTCTAAAGGCTCTAAATAGTGATGTGGCTAGTTGCCTAAATCAAATGTTGGTAATATTAAAATTTTTGTATGGCAATTTCATTGTTGAAGGAAAACTCCTTTGAAGTTATAGTGAGTTATTTAGAGCACTGAAAAATTAATCGACTTGTTTCTTTTTAAGGTTCTTGAAGCTTTCTTTTCAGCTCTAGTGCCTAGTAGAGTGTGTTACATGCAGTAGAAATTAAATACTTGCTAAATTAAGATAAATTGGAGTGTGGCACTGAGATAAAGAGAACAGACAATACAATGAAAGGGATAAGTAGATGTTGGCAGTTCTTTAGCAGACAAGTTAGCTGGGGAGAATGGCACAGTTTCCATTTGGGGATGGCAAAAAAAGGAATATTTAATTGTTGATCATTTTTTTAATGGAGTTTAATACATTTGATCGGATAGCAAAACATTTCCCCCCAATTCAAAGAGGCAGAATGGGGTCTTTGGCACTATTCTAGCAAATTACCAAAATGAGCACAGGCAAATTATTTTAGAGTAATATAATTTGTATGATTCACCACCCAAAATAAGATAGATTATACTTAATAGCACTAAAAGCCAAGAAGAAATAAAATTATCTTTAAAAATGGCTTTGTTTGTGAGTTCCTAGTATGCTATCCGCTCCCTCCTTCCAATAAACATTTTCTTATCTCCTTTTCACTTATCAGTTCAGTAACTTCAGTCCTCATCTGAAAATACAGACAGAATGCAAAATAGATTAGGCAGAATAGAAAGGCAGACATGTCACAAAGCATTTCTGATGTTCCTGCAACTGCAAGGAATGGCTCATAACTTTTGTGAGAGAAACTAAAAATAAACCAGATTTCTATATAAAACAAAACCTTCCAAAACATTACTGGAACTTGATTGAGAATATTCAGCTAGTACTACAGGTTTGAACAAATTCAAAATTATTTTGCTATGATGGAATTTTACAAGAGAGTGTCAATAAATAAGATACATCTACATTTTTCACAGACATATATACCAACTTGGTACTCATTACTACATTCTCATTATTGCATGCCTGAACAAGTAGCTCTCATAGTTTCCACAAAAAGTGGGCAATATCCCTGATAACTTTCAAAATGGCACCCATCTGATCAAAAGCTCCATAGTTGAATAAGGAAGTATCTAACATTAACTTTTTTAACCTTCAAAAGAGAAAAGCACTAAAGAATGTCATCACAACATGGAAAAACTGGTCTAAAGTTGTTGGTATTTTTAAATATATATTATATAATTATTATATCCCTAAGAAAATATATTGTGTTACAAAAAAGGAACAACAAGTAAGCCAGTATTGCTTGATCATACAGCATGTAAAGGACAGTAACAGCAGAAGTCTGGAAAAAAAAGAAGGTACCAGGATGAGAAGAAACTTAAATGCCAAACAAAGAACTTAGTCATTAAACCAGGAAACAACCAGGAGTTCCTAGTGTTTATTGATCATAGTAAGACATGGTCAGATCTACACTAGAGTAAAATCAGTTTGGTAGCTACATATAGGATGGCTTAGAATAAGGAGAGACTTGAGGCAGGAAGACCAATGAAAAAGCTATTGTAATGATATAGACAAAAGGAGATGGTATAAATTGGGTTGGTAGCTGCCTAAGTGGAGAGAAGGGTATATATATATACACACACACACACACACACACACACACACACACACATACATTTTATTTTACATTTTTACATTTTTTACACATATATGTAAAATTTTAAAAAGTTAGGAACTATAAGACTTTAAAACCACTAGATTTTACAACTAGAATAGCAGTGAATAATCAGGAAGGATAGTAACGATGCAAAATTATTTGCTACGTCATCTCATCCAACCCAATTTTGGGCAGATGGTACTATCTTAAAAATAACAACTTTGTACTCTTAAATCAAAAAGTTTGTCAGATACTAAAATAAATGTTTAAAAATAGGGAATCGTCACAATGAAAAATAGTTCATATCCACATTTCTAGAAAATATTTTGATGTCATCTACAAATTTTGCTTATTGACTTTCCTTTCTCATAAAAGGTAACATACTTGAAATCTAATTTTTTAATCTTCCAAATTAGAGATTAAAAAAGAGAAAACTAGCAAATGAAATGGTATTTTGAACTCATTGTGGAAAACTAAAAAAGGATAATGAATATCATTCCTATCTATATTTCCTTTTACTTTTAGACATTAATCTTTTCAGTAGTGTCCAACTCTTGTGACTTGGGTTTTCGAGGTAAAAATACCTGAATGGTTTGTCATTTCCTTCTCCTGATCACTCAACAGATGAGGAAATTGAGGTAAAAAGGATTAAGTGACTTTTCCATGATTATATGGCTAGTGTCTGAGGTCACAACTGAATTCAAAGCTTCCTGACTTCAAGACTAGTGCTCTATCTTTTGAGCCATCTAGATGCCTTTCCTTCTCCTAGCTGTTAGAATCTGGGGGAACTTGTCAGTGTCTGGGAGTAGTTTGTTAGGATAAAAGATCTTCAGTAGCAGGTCAAAAAGAAGTGAATCAAAATATCATTAATTTCAGTAATAGCTCATTACACTTTCCGAACTATCACTTAGCAATTACTGATCTTTTCATGATGAAAACAAATCTTTCCTTCTATAAAGTAGTTGCTACATATGTAGATGTCAGGGAGAACACTTCTTGTCAGGAATTATTTATTGTACAAAAATCCTTGAAGCAGATCTACTTAACAATATTATTTTGGTTTATGCACCAAGGCATGAAAATAACTTCCTTACAAGGAAAATTCCTTTGAATGGTATTTGCTTGTAAAAGGATTTCCCCTATAATGACAAACCCAACTATTCAATATCTGATTTCCCTTTAAGGGAAAAAAAATCTTTAAACATTATATACTAACACACAACTCATTTTAATTACTAGAAGAGAATAGAAGTTAAGCTACAGCCAATATATAATTGTAAGCACTGATTAATTAGCTGTGCAACTTTAGAGAAGTCATTTCACTTCCTAATTCCCAGGTTCTCTCATCAGTAAAATGAGAAGAGGGGCAATGAATTCTTTGGTTCCTTCTGGTACAGTAGTCTTATTGAGACCATGGAAATTCACTTCATCTCACTGTCCCTTTGACCAGACAAACAGTAGAACAGACTAACAAGGGCATAATGAAAATGAATGGTTTATTATACAGACAGTCCTCAAAATTACAGAGAATTGTTAAATTCAAGTGATATATAATGCTGTGTTATTTGTTATAGTAGGACTTTACAATTTGAACTGAGACACTGATTTCTAACTTCTAAAAAAATGACCAGAAGCATCACAAATGATTCACCTATATTTCATATAGTACAAAGTTTTAAAAGTAGACATAAATCAATTAAATAAGAAATTATAGTAAGTAATCATAAAACATTTTTCTTCACAAAATCATAGATTTCTACAGCCAGAGAAGGCATTTTATTTAATAGGATGAGTATCACAGGGCCAAGAGGAAACTAGCTTTTAACAAACTGAACTAAAAGGAAAAGGGATGGGTTGGTTTTGCATATTAGGAAGTAAAGAAAGAGTCTCCAGGATGATATCTAAACCACCATTCTCTAGTCTTCTCATCCTGGCAAATCACTGCATTCTTCCACAATTAGATGTCATTTCCTAGTGAAATCTTCTTTTAAAGAAGGTACCTCAGAGGCAGCTAGGTGACATAGTAGATAAGAGAGCCAAGCCTGGGATTGGGCAGATAGGGGTTCAAATCTTAGCTATGTGACTTGGCCTCAAGTCACTGAACTTCAATTGCCCAGACCTTAAAAATAAAAACAACAACAACAACAACAACCACCAAAGAAAAAAGTACTCAGGCAAGCCATGATTGTGCCTTCATTCCTCTACCCTTCCCTATATGGCTACTGGTCCCTGTTCCTTCCTTAGACTTTTCAGGTTCCTCTTAAGCATTATATTTATTAGAATGTGAACCCCTTCATAATAGGGCTATTTTTTTTGTTTGTTCCAGCACTTACCACAATGCCTGGCATATAACAAGTATTTATAAAAGCTTGTTGACTTGACTTGAAGAGGATGGAGGAAGGGAAAAAGAGAGAGTGTCTTGTGCTAGAGGTCACATCAGGAAGCAGACCCGCTTGTTTATTTCCTGTCTGGCTGACTAATTGCTATATATCATACTGTTCTAAATTGAGGACTACCTCTACTTGCACTCATTTATAATCAATAGTAAGAAATATTTATACTTCCATAGGTTCTTCCCCTTCTGTCTGTATTCGGAAAATATTTATTAAGCAAATACTTAATAAAATAGAGACCTATAATAGGTACTAAATTAATGAAATGGCACTTCTGCTGATGATGCTCCAAAACAATGAAAGGCGGTAGGTGGCATTGTACCCCTCTTATTGCAATAGAAATAAAAAAAATAAATAAAAATAAAAGGTCAAAGAGAAGCAAAGTCACTGGCTAAAGCTGACTGAGTAAGCTATGGGGGAAAGTCAAAAAGAGATCCAAGGTAATCGCTGAATAAAAAAACGAGCAGAATGGCCTTTATGCTAACTTTCAACATAGATGTTTCCAATACCTTTTATTGGGAACTAACTGCATGCCAAGCACCAGAATGAAAATCTTTCTACAAATACTTTGTAGAATACCCATCAAGGAGCAAAGAAAACACAAGGAAAGTGAAATGGATTCCACTTGATAGGTTCCTATCTATCCAATCACAACTGTAGATTATCTTGAATACAAGGTCACCTACAAAGATAACCAATCTCCTCCTTCCATTCCCATTTCAGCTTCAGAAAGGTGCAAAAGGGTTAAACAATACCTGCTATCTGGGAATTCTTTCTTCTATCTAAGATTTATTTTTGTGTGCAACAGCCAAATAATAATTTCCTTTTATTGTGAATAGAGTGGAGATACTGCCAAAAGAGAAAGCCATGTTTTCAGCACTTTCGGACATAATGCTATGGTGTCCAAATATGTTTACTTTCCAAATTAAAGGCTGGTGACTTACCATGTCATTTTAGTTTGCGTGTAGACATTTTCATGTACAAAAGGCATGCCCTGACTTATAATTTATATAATCTCTCCCCATCCCAACAAAATCTGATTTTTTTGAAAGGTCCTAGAAACTTTAAGGGTGAAAAAGTTCATAAATTTGGTTAAATTGTGACAATTATATTGCCAGAAAAGAAGTGTGATAATTATAAGATTCAGGCATAAAAGTTTCATAGTACTACACAAAGGGGAAAGTAAAAGAGAAAGGCAATCAACTGCAGAGAATCTGATTCTTTGTTGAAAAACAAACTTTTTTGAAAAGACTTCTATCTTTAGTGATAAAAATTCATGCTCATCCCTCATTTCATAAACAAAGCAAGCAAAGCAAGGGTACAAAAGCAGCTGATAAAAATGTTTAGGGTGCAGAGGGAGACATAATACTGTACCTGGAAGTCTCCCTTTCTCAAAACACAGCCTTTCTAATGATCTATGTCAGAAGATTACTGGTTAATCTTTATTATATAAATTATATACTAACAAACACATAAGTATTCTTTTCCTTGCAGGGGTGAGAGGATGTTGAGGAATTACCTCAATTTATTGGTACCAAGGAAGAAGAGAAAACAAAGAAGATAAAGTTGGCACTCATACATTGCGAGAAATTTTAGTTCAATCCTCTGATCAAATCTCATCTCACATTGCCAATTTCTAACAGCAACAGCAAATTATGGAGTGTGCCAGTCAGATAGGCAGGATTGAGATCCCAATCTTTTATTTGCATGGTAATTTATAAACAAAATTCAGGAAGGTTTTATGGGCCTCAAGGGATTTTAATGAAAATCTTTTGACTGAACACAAACCATAAATTTTAAAAACAAACCATTACTTTATAGCCTTGTTATGAATTGGAGTTTACAGTGAACAAGTATTGCTGGAATATGGAAATATACATTTACAATATGCCTTCTTATTTATTCTTTGTGAAACTGAGGTCATATACTCTTTACCATTTAATTTCTTTGACAATCATAACACTAGAAGACATTTTTTATACCTTAAACGCATTAACCTAGAGTAGCACCTTAAACATAGAATATATATTCTGAGAAGATAGAAAGAAAACACCTAAAACTAAAACTATATTGTTGCTGGCATGAGAAAATGATACTTGTTCTATAACATAAAAGGAGAAATCACAGCTTTTCCAGAGTCAAAGAGCTCCTTTACCTAAAAGCCCAAACAGCGCTCTATGTTGTGAAGTAATAGCTTCTTCTTGGCTAAAAATCTTGATGCTTTTCTCAATCCAATGCATTAATATACTTCACTGGGACTATTTCTCATTCCCTCCTTTCTTCTTATGACTCCTCCAAGAAAAGAAAATGAGGCAAGGTCTTTATTTTAGCAACCATGACTCAGCTGCCTTCACCAAAGTCACAAAGTGAGAAGTTCAAAGTCTTGTTTGGTGCCATTTACCCATTCCAGTACACTTTCAACTTAGCATCTTTTGTGAAATAAATATTTTTAACTCCCGTTTATTTCAGCATCTACAACCCATACATTTTCCTCAGAAGGGCCACTTAGTGTAAAAGAACCAGTAATTTGAAGGATGGTGACTATATTTAAGCCCACCCACATGGTAACTTAGACAGAGACAATGACATTCTAACATGACTACTGCCAAAGTTCTGACCTGTTTCTTAAAGAGAAAAAAAAGTATTTAAATTAATTACCATGTGTGTTTGTCTGTACTATTTTAGTCATTTTGCAATATGCATTACCAGTCTTGGTTCTGGCCCTCAAAGAACTGCCTTTTATTTGAATCCTATTGCACTTTGGATGCCATGACTATATTGAATTCTAACACATTCTAAATCTTACTCTTGTCTTTGTAAAAGTCAATATATCTATCATATCAGCAAGTATTCTTTAAAGGAATCTTTGACATTTAATATCTATTCAAATGGAAAACTAGATTTTTCCAACAGCCATATCTGGAACAATTAGATTGAATCAAAAAATTTATGTTAAAACTGAAAGAGAAAATGTCTTCCTTTTACAAGAGCTTCTGCGACTTGACCAAATCATCAGTTAGTAGCAAAGCTAGGTCCAGAATCAGGTGTGGTTAGGAAGTCTAGGCCAAAAATGTCCTTATCTATAAAGTGATGTTTAACCTAGATGATTTCTGGGATCCTTTCTAATTCTTTTTCTTTTCGATTTTATTTTTCCCCCAAATTACATGACCATACAATTTGCATTTTCTGACATTTCATGAATCTGTTCCCTTCTTCCTTCCCATCCCTATCTCTTTCCCAAGATGGCAGGTATATAGGTTGTACATATGTTATTGTACAACATATATTTCCATGGTCATCATGGTGGGAAAGAAGGCACATATTGCTTATGCAAGGGAAAAACTAAAGGAGGTAACAAAATGAAGAATGGTATGCTTCAATCTGCCTTCAGACTTTGTCAGTTCCTTCTATAGCAAAGATTAGCCTTTTAGTCATGAGTCTCTTGGAGTTGTCCTGGATCCTTGCATTGTTGATAATAATTAAGTCATTCACAGTTGATCAATCAACTGTATTACTATTACTGTATACAATGCTTTCTTGGTTCTCCTCACTTTATTTTGCATCTTTTCACGAAAGTCTTTCCAGGTTTTTTGGTGACAATCTTGTTCATTTCTTATGGTACAATAGTATTCCAATACAATAATATACCACAACTTGTTCAGCCATTCCCCAATTGATAACTCCTCCTCCAATTTCCAGATCCTTTCCAATTCTAACTCTATGATCCTATACATTTATTTTACCCATGCTATCCTATGAAGACCACACTATCTATTTTTTGGAATTTTTAATCTGTTATACAAAAAGAATAAGTGAATTGCCTGAGGTCATATAGGTACTGAATTATAAGGTTAGTATTTGTATCTTGGTCCTCAGAATCCAAATCAATTGCTCTTTCCACTATACTGTTCTGACAGTCCAATACTCATCAATTAACTCTCATTTATATCAACCTTAATAAACTATCACACAACAGCCAACCCATTTTCCTTTATGTTGCCCAGGCAAATAAAATCTCATAAGAGGAAAAAAATTTAAGGAAAGAAGCTTTCATATTTCATTTTGCTAATGAAATAAAAGTAAATGTTTTTAGTCTGCACTGATCACAGAGCTTGTTCTTGTCTCTACATTAAAAACAAAACCACTACTGATATGGACTGTCTTTTGTTTTCCTTCAAGTCTAATGTTATAAAACATCTAACTTTTAAAAATATTAAGCATGAGATCTAAACAGCTAAAACTTCATAAAAATATTTGAAACTAAAATAAAATGTCAATCTAATTCATTCATTATCTAATGCAATATTTAATAAATAAAGCTTTACAATGTTAATAAGCATTTAGCTTATATAAACAAAAACTTAATTTATTTGAATTATCAACCAGGGGCATTCAATGTCATTTTGTTTCCACATAATCAAGCAGTTAACAATCAATCTATAAATTGACTTCTGTCAAAAAATAAAATCTATAGATTGACCATTAATTAGTTTTGGCATCTTGGTCAAATTACTTGAACACTCTGGGTCTCAGTTTCTTTAGTGTTAAAAACAACAAGGTTGGGTTGAATCATTTTTGGAAACCCCTTCTACACTCATAATTCAAAATTGACCTTCAAAATTGGATCAAAAAAAAAAAAAAGAACAAAATCCTCAACTTATACGTATATAAGTTGTGTTGGAAATGTTCACTTACAAATTAGTTGTCTGACACTTGAATATGCTTACAAGAAAATTTTTCAAAGGATAATTGAGTTTCCTAGGGAGTCCACAAAAATTCATTTACTGATTATGTGATGGAAATATGAAATATCTGTTATATTGGAGAGAGATATGGTGGTCAAAGCAACACTAGCTCCAAAAAATTAATTCATTTCTAAAATCTTAAGAAGAACAGTGCTACATTATGAGTAATATCACTTCATGAAATAATAAAAATCAGGGGAGAGAAAATCGAAAAACAAGTTTACATAAAGCTTGCTATCATTAAGCCACACCATCCTAAGAATATTTAGACAAGAAACTAGAAGACAACAAACAGATGAAAAATGGAAAAGGTTTATGAGTATTCTTTATTATAATAAATTATTTCTCCATCAGTGAGCTGACTCTAATTTTATAGCACCAAATATATTTCATGGGGAAGTAGAATTAATACTAAAGAAAAAAAAAAGAAAATATAAGTTGGACTAGGTCAAGAATACACAGAAGAGGTTTGTCCTGGAGGTGACAATTTTGAGATGACTGAGAGATATATCTTTATAATTCATCGTGTCACAGCTTATGTTATTCTCGCTAGCACAGTAGTTTACACAGCCACGACCATTATTCACCCACAATTCTTCCACAGCAGAATGGGTTTGTTTATCTAATGTTCTACAAAACTTGGGCTCATTCCTTAACAGTCTGTAGGTACCAGCACAGCGTCCATTTGTTATTCCTTGCCCTCATTACAGGATGAGCTCAAGTTAATTTCTGATCCTAATCTCCTACATCATATCTTTCATACTAATTCTTGGGTAATAGTCATCACTGGTAATGCACTACAGCCCATTTATAACCACTACACATCCTTCTTTTACCCTGTGGCTAATTGACAAATTTTGAATTATGCATAGCAAATTTGCATACACATAAAATACTTATTATATAGCAACTTTTCAGCATGAAAATGTGGTTTAATTTTCTTCCATACTTGCTCAAACATGTCCCTGATCTTCCTGCACCTTCTTAATCTGAACCCCACTTGTTGATTCCATCAATTCATTTCAAGTTTCCATGTTTTGCACGGGCAAAAAAAAGTATAGGAAACATTGGTTAAAGAACAAAATACTAGTAGTTATATTTATGGAGAAATGTAATACAGTGCTATAGATTTCATGATAAAGGTACAAACTGACTATATAAAGATTTTAAATTATAGCAATTAGATAATCAGCAAAATATGATAAAATTTACCTTCATTTTCTTCATAAACACTAATTTACCAATTATTTAGTCTCTATTCTGGGTACAAAATGCTATGATAGGGACTAGAAAGATACAAAAATAAGATTACTCAAAGAACAATGTACCTGCCCTTGCAAAATCTTAGCATTGTGGGGACTAGAGATTATTGGGTAGAGTTTGATAGTATTTTCATTCTCCATGCTGATAGTGAGGAGAAATATAAAGTAGGCCAATATAAAGCTGATTTCAAATTATTTGTCATAATACATGTTCAGTTCCTACTTTTTTCATTTTAGGAGGAGAATTGTTAAAATGTCTAAAGATCCAAGAAGAACATCCAGAATGGTTACAAGCTTCAGGACAATGACACAAAGGAATCAATTGAAGGGTCTAAAGGAATTAGGTGGTATGGGGGGTAGTTAAGTCTGAAAAAAAGGTGGCTATAAATGGTGGTAAGAATATGACAACTGTCATCAAGTCTTTCAAAAACAGTGATGTCAAAAATGTATTGGATCTATTCTATTTAGGGCTGGAGGACAAAAGTAGAAGATACAAAAGAAAATATGTGCCCCTTAGACCTAGAAAATCTACTTAAAATTTTTTTGGCCCTCCCTTTCTACTGGAGAAGTCTGAATTTTTTTTTCTTTTTCTATTATGTGGTGGTTATAGTACCTTATACATATTTATGATTTACTAAACTTTTTAAACATACCTCTACATTTCTACCCTTTTTGTGTCATCTCCTGGCCTTTGTGTTCCCTTTGCAAACTTTAACTTTTTTACTGATTTTAATTTTCAAAAAGAAGCTATATATTTCTGGTAATAACAGATAAAATATGCTGACATCAAGTAATACTATACATATATTTTCTGAGTTTCTACACCTTTTCTGTGTTGCCTGCTAACCTTCATATTTCATCAGTAGCTTCCACAAAATTCCCCAAAGATTCTCATTTAATTTTTTTTATGTTACCCTGGTGATTCAGTGACACTATGATGGGGAAAGTCACAATGTAGAAGGAATACCTGTAATTGGGCTTAATGTTGAGAAAAATACCCTGTAATTAAAAAGTTCAAAAGTGGGATAGAGAGTATCTTTGGACCCCAAATTTCTACTCAATGGTGGTATCTAAGTATAGTTTTGGTGGCCACTTATTTGATATGTTGTAGTGTAAATAAAACTTTCAGTTATATATGACTTAGAGCAGATTAAACGTTCTTAACCTTTTCTAGGTCATGGGCCCATTTGTCAATCAAATGAAGCTAGTATTGCAGTAGTTTATTGCCTACATTCATAACTGAAGGAAATAACAAATTTCAGTTAGAGGTTAATGAAAATAAGAATGTACTTTTTTCTCATACAAGTTCATAGAACCCTTGAAAAATATCCATAACTCCATTGGAGGCCTATGAATGTGGGGTGAAGAACGTATGAGATCACTTCTAATTGTGCAATTCCGTGGGTTTTTCCCCTTGATAAAAGACTACTCTTCTCATTCTGTTTCACTTACTCCAGTTCTTGCATTATTGGAGTATACATTAATTGGGTAGATAGTGGAGAGCAGTGCAGAATTTTAAACTGGAACTAAGTGCCAGCAAGATAGCCTAGGACAGATAATCAGCAGCAGCAGCAGCAGCAACAATAACAACAACAACAAGTCACACAGTAATATGTAAATCATATCAAGAGTTTATGTTGAACAATTTAAAAATTGCATTATGAAATCTTGTTAACACTAATAACTGCTTCCCCATATACAGCCTATAAATCTTAATCATCAAAGATAGTGTTAGAAAGTAGCACAGAGCTTCTAGATACAGCAAATTTGAAAGCTTATTTACAGATCTGGAAAAAATTCAGTGGTCTAATGGAAAACCCAGGAGATGTTTAATAATGCTAATAGGCACACATCACTTTAATACAAGAAAACAATCTAATTTGTTGACATATCATTACAGATTCTTTCAGCAACCATCACTATAATAAATCACCAAGGCTTCGTAACCAAACAAACATTTAATAGGTAACAGAGATCAGAGCTCTCCAACTTGATTGATACTGTCATGTATCATTTGTTAATGATACATGTCATTCATAGTCATTAATCAAATGAAAGAAAGTGCCTTAGTTTCCCTACTTATTAAAACAGAATTAATGGAACTATTTTTAATGCTGTTAACCTCTCCCTTCTCACTATGATCTCTTAAAATCCCTGCTTTCTTTCTATACTCAGCTCAAGTACCACCTCCTTGCTATGAAGCCTTTCTTGATGCTTCCTTCCCCTCAGCTGCTAGTACTTCCTTTAAAAACTACCTTTTATTCATTTTGTATATGATGTGCATGAACATATCTGCAGTGTGACCAACATCACTAGTGGATCACCCAAACCCAGTCTTTCACTTGGCTAAATGGTATATTAATTTTATCAATCAGAGCTCTAAAGTAATATGAATTTCTTATGAATCAACTTGCAATATTTTCTCAAGCACTCACCTTACTTCATTAAATATTTTTCATAAACTAAAGAAATCTTATTTTCCCATTTTAGCTACTTATATAACAATTATATAACAAATTAATCAATTAGAAAGCTGAGGCATTGAGATTACTTTCAATATACACAAGGAAGATCATAGCCAGCTACCTAACTCTCTCAGTGATTTAACAGTACTTGAGAGTCCTCTGCACTGTTAACAACTCGGTTTTTCACCTTTCATTCCATTCTAAATAATGTATTAAATAATATCTTAATATTGTTTCTTATAGTAAGAATTAAATTTAGTCTCTGAGAAAATAAGTTAGTCCTTTCTCCATTACATTATTGTTGCTTCATAAACAATCTCTCCTTAAAAAATTGTCTTTCTCCTTCCTGCTTCAGCAATAATAGGAAAAGAGATTTCCAGAATTCATTGTTTTTACCAACTCCTCATACTCTTTTCAAATTTTTCTTTTTAAAGTTTTTTTAATAACCAAGATAATAAATTCTGAGAAGAAATTAGTCCAACTTTACCTTCTGTTTCTTCCAGAGCACATCTCATATATCAGTATTTACTCACTTCTTTTACTTCAACTGATTCTCTAAACTCTTAGCACAAACTGCTTTTATCAATATTCCATTTGCTCTTTAGGATAAACTAACCTTTTCTATTGTTTCTGTGAGAGAGAGAGAAGGATTACATTATGATGTGTACATATTGTCTTCCTAATAGAATACAAAATCATTCCATTTTTCTTTGTATTCCAGTGTTTAACATAATACGTGAAGCTTAGTAAGGGATCAATAAAATGCATGTTAATTAATAATTTTCTCTGAGAGGTTCAAAACATTTACCAAATTTAAATTTTATACATACTTTCTAAGATACAAGTTAACAGATATAATACTGCTTATCTATACTGACTTACTCCACTGTAGATTCTCTTATTCCACACAAAACAGTGGTGGGCAATGGTCTAAACTAGGGGTCGGCAACCTTTTTGGCCATGAGAGCCATAAACGTCATATTTTTTTAAATGTAATTTCGTGAGAGCCATACAGTGCTCACAGTGCGAGCTCCTGTAACAGTGGATGAAAAAAAATTGACTTTATGGCTTCTGCAGAGAGAGCCATATCTGGCCCTCAAAAAAGCCAGATATGGCTCGAGAGCCATACATTGCCAACCCCTGGTCTAAACCTTCACTTACATATATTTTGTGAGGTAACAGAAAGCCTCATACTCAGGTAAAGCTTTATCTTTTTACATTCACCAAAAATATATACCAGTCCACACTAGTTACTATGACAGTCGAGTCAAAAATATTTGTATTTAGTTAAAACCTCTGAGCTTGTTTTCTCATGTACAAAAATCTTGTTGCTCAGTCATGTCTGACTCTTCCTGACCCTATGGACCATCGCACTCCATGCCCTTCTATCCTCCAATATCTCCTTAAGTCTGTCCAAACTCATATTTCTTGCTTCTAAGACACTCTCTATCCTTCTTAACCCCTGCCATCCCCTTCTCCTTTTGCTTTAAATCTTTCCCAACATCAGGGCCATTTCCAATGAATCCTTTCTTCTCGTTATGTGGCCAAAGTATTTAGTTGAAACAGATCATTTCTAAATCCTTTCCAGGTGAAATAGTACATGAATCTTCCAATAGTAACAATTAATGATTACATAAGTACATTGTAACCTTAAAAGTATTATTATATCCCCATTTTATATATGGGAAAAGTGAGTCTCAATGAAGGGAAATTTTTTTTAAATGTGGATCAATTGAGAAATAATTCTTATTAATTTAAATTTGAATTCATTACCCATAAATCTTTAAAATAAGATCAGTATCAGAGAAATCTGCTGCAATATTACTCTCCGTTTACCTGGTTCTCGTCTAAGTTCAGCTGCTTTGGTTTGGGTTATTAAAAACCTTTTAAAATTTACACAACTAAAACAGTTCATTTTACTTTCTCTGATTCTTTCTGTCTTGTTTGGTCATGAACTCTTTCCCTATCAAATAGATCTGAGAGGAAATTTCTTCCTTACTCCTCCAATTTGTTTATGATGTCACCTTTTATGTCTAATTTATGCACAGATTTTAATGAGTAGAAATATGACTGTCAAAATTAAAGAAGAGTAAACCGCCTAAGTGGCTCAAGCAGCAGCTAGGAAAAGGAAAAGACATAAGACAATGAAGAGCATGTCAGAAGAGGGTAGGGGAAATTTGCCTTACTTAATAACATATCTGAAAGCAATAAAGCATTTTTGAAAAAATATCACATAGTTAAGATTTTTCAGTAAATGAAACAGCCCGTCACCCTTCAATTCTTATGTGAACTAGACTTGGTTAACTGAACCCTTTTGTTTAAAGATATTTCTAAAAAAATCAGTAAATTTTAAATTACTTCTTTTCATTTAAATGTTGGTGATGGCTTTGTTTTGGCTTTCCTCGAAGCTGCTTCAGCTATAAGAAAATATGTTTCAGAAGGAGGAAGTGTAGGAAGAGGAGATTCATTGCTAAAAACACATTTATAAGATAACTATAATATCCAATCCACAAGATTTTGAAAAACAAAGCCTGTGGTGGTGGTAAAAGATACTGATAGTTCTGTTAAACTCAACAGTTCAAATAGCCAAATCATTAAGATTGTGGGATTATTATTATTGTGACAAAGATCAGAAAATTTCACAAGAGGCAAATACTCTAATCTTAAACCCAGGATTCATTACAGGGATCTTTAAAAAAATCCTTCCTTTAATCTATCTAATTTTTTCTTTTTAATTCTAAGAAAGGAAGGAAAGATTTGAGACTGTTCCCAAAAAGCAACAAATGGTGGTACTGAAAAGGCATCATTGTTCTTCCCTCATAAAATAATTGCTAGTATCAATATAGCACTTTTAGGTTTGCAAAGCATTTATAAATATTGTCTCAATCTTCACAATACTGCAGATAGATGTTACTACTATCCTCATTTTACAGATGTGGAAACTGAGACTAAGAGAAAGGTTAAGTGACTTGCTCAGGGGTAAAGAGTTACTAATTGGCTAATGTTGAGTCTGAACTCACGTCTTCCTGATTCTAGGTCCAGTGTTCAATTTATTTACCATTGAGCTGAGTACGATAAAACCAAAGATCTAAAGTTCACAAAATATCTGAGTTTAATAATTGATTATAATCAGAGTATTATCTTTAATATTTACAAAGGAGCACTCTCCATAATAAATCTAGGAAGAAGGTAAGTAAAAGAATAATTTCCAAAGAGTTGAAAATCTATTCTAAAGACCATTTTGATTTTTAGGTGGTCTAAATATGGTTATGCTTTTGGCAGGATGTATGAAAGGGCCTTACTCATATAAACTAGCAGTTTATGAAATCAGTCTGCTAAGTCCATTCAAATAAGAAATGTACATTGCTAAGCAACATACAAAAGCTAACCAACCAAAGCTTGCCCCATGCAATCTACTGAAAGCTAAGAAGGCTGCTTTAACGGATATGCAAGTGCATTAAAAAATATTTTTGATGGAAACCGTCCACAAGTTTAAATTATCAGGTATTTCCATTGAATCTGTCAATGATATTTTTGATTTAGGATTTGTTTGTGATATTTGCATTTTTATTTTGAAACACTATTTTGACACACTGTCATTTAAGACACTTTGCCAATAAAAATTACAAACACATATCCCCACTTTTTTTCTTTTTAAAGAATAAAATCACCACATCACTTAAATTCTCTGATCCCTTTTTTCCTAAACCACTCATATATCATTTCAGTAAACAGCTCATTATTATTCATCTGGAGTGAAACTCTGAGAATCTTTAGTCAACAATATTAGAATACATAAGATGTTTCTAAGCTTGCACATTTCTTTTCCCCTTTTCATGGAATTACCAAACTTATTTTTCCCCTGGAACGAAAAAATATTTAATGTAGAAATCCATTTGGATTCATGAAGAAATGCTCAAAAGTGCCATTTTGTAAAGAAAGAAACTAGGTTTCAGTAAGCAACTATATAATACTGGTAGTCATTTTTAACATCAGGTTGTTTCTTCATTGAGATGGGTTAATTCTTTTCCCAAATCATACGTAGCAGTACTCTTATGAATATGATGTAGCTATCTTAAAACATCTGCTGTACTCTGGTACTTTTAAACTTTCTAGGGATGTATTGAGTATGGTCATAGTACTGGAGACCTCATAATATATCTGGCAAAGAAGCCTTGGGAAAGCAGCTGATTTCATTAAATAGAGAAACTCTAGCATTTTTCTCTTGCTCTTTATACAGGATCAGGTTATGGGTCAGAAATACAGCTGTGATTAACAATAAGGATATTTATTTTCAGACTCTTCTCATGGACTATGTGCAGTATCTACTTAAAAAGGAAAAAGGGGGAAAAAAACAGTATCCCAACAACAATTATGACCATATTAGTCACATCACAAAATCTCTTAAGTTCGAAGTAACTTCACAAATCAATTAGTTCAACCTAACTGAAAAATAATCTTATATACAATTATATGTGACATAAAGTTTCACAGCCTTCTTTTGAAGAATATCAGTGAAAGGTTTGGATCATAGCTTTTACACACACACACACACACACACACACACACACACACACACACACACATTTTCTACCCTCTAAGGGTATTATAGAAACAGAGGCAAAATCAGGAAAAAGAAAAGAAAAAACTTGGAATGTGATTTCCCTAACAATGCTTTTCTATGTGCTAAACATTCAAATAAATATAACATTGGTTTTCTTCTATTAATGTAAGTTCTTTTTTGAAGTCCCTCAGGTCATTAAGGTGACTTCAGTTTCCGCTAGACCACAGTGGAACAACAGTACTTTGAAGGTATCAAGAAGGTTTTAATATTTCATACCCAAACCCTAGTCTAGATAAGTTCAAGTGGGCTTTCTATAAATCTATACATACATTTGAACTGTAAAACCATTTCTACCAGAATCATTTTGACAATGGAGTTAAACATTCTCATGGAGGAAATCAGGGATTTAAAATTTTTAATTGGAATAGATCTAAGGTCAAATAACCACTATGTATTTACAGAATATGTACAAATTGATAATAATAGCTGTCATTTGTATGTAACTTGAAGTTATCCAAAGTATAATACATTATGTCATAACTCAAAACTATGAGTTAAATCCCATTATTAAACTAATTTTTTTTCTTTTGATGAGGAAACTGAGGCCTTTTCAAAAAGGTTAAGTGATATGGTCAGTTTTACCATGGCAGTAAATAAAAATTGTAGAATCAAACTCCAGAAAAGATGATTCAAAATCCAATTCTCTTTTCACTATAATAGAATCAGAGACTTCCCAAGACTTAAAGAGAACTCAAGAGGATATCTAGAACAACTAGTACCAAAGAAAATATTTTTTACATTTCCTACAAATGTGGATACAGGCTTTGCTGAAGACTAATGAAATGTCCTCTTTGAAAACATTAATGATGTCTTTCTACCCCAAACTAATCTTTTCTCTCCCCCCACTCTTGACCACTCATCTGTACGTTATTGCTCATTTGTCTAAACTCTAATATTCCTTGGCATCTATGGCACATAATCTCTTTATTGCGAGGATCTATTCTAAAGAGAATGTTTGCTTTGCCAACTTTAAAGGTCCTTCTTTGCTCTCAAAATCTTTTACTGATAAGAGCCCTCATTCATTGCTATATATTTGAATTGAAAATGCATATCTCTTAAGTGCTATTCCCCTACCTGTACTCTTATCCTTTTTCTTGTCTTGTACCTCTAGACACCTAGAGAGCAGAGCACACTGCAATTTACCCTGTTATGTTCAAGGTATTATAGGAAATGTATAGATGAGGGAGGCACGAGGCACATCTGAAGGCACTTGCAATGTAGTTGCAATAAAACAAGTAGAATGAAAATCTTAGCACATCAGAGTATGATAAGTTCCATAAAGGAGGCATCAATCACCTTATGTGCTATAAGGGTTCAAAAGTAGAAGCAATCCCATACATATGGTGACATCAAGTGAAAGATTTATAAATGATTCATGAAGGTGGCTGTCATTCGATATGGGCTTTGAAAGATAGCTATACTGTTAATAAGCAAAGTTGGAGGGAGAAGAGCATCCTAGGAAGAAAACAGCAAACACAGAAGGGGAAGTTCTGATGAGGGCCCACTTAAGCTTTTTGATCAGGAAAATAAAATGGTCATTCCTGTTCTTGTGCATTTTTATATAAAATTAATATTTATACTTTCAGTGTATCTAATGGTGTTCTTGGTGCCTGGCACATAGCAGTAGCTTAATAAATGCTTGTTGACTTAACTTGAAAGAATAAGGATTGGATGTGTAGTTTTATTTGTATATAAATTTCTATACCACTGAATATTAATCAACACTTTCTCTGCAACTTAAGTCTTGTATTGTTGCTTAATACAATGAAAGGAAATATATGTCAGAGACAAGACTTGAACTCAGGTCTTTCTTGTGTCATGGTCACCAGTCTCTATCCACTATTCCACACTGCTTCCTCATGCATTAACAATATATAAAATCCAGACTTCATAATACACAAAGGACTTTAAAATGCTACATGATTGCAAAAAAAAAAATTCTGAAGAACTCCATAAAGTATTCCAAACTAACAACTATCTTTCCAAGACAACACCACATAAATCTCCAATTGATCAAATAATAATTGTTGACAATTTATAAAGTTTTCTCCAATTAACAAAGTACTTTATATGCCATTTGATACTTTCAAAGGCTTTCTGAAGGAGATATTAATATCCCTGATTGTCAGATAAGAAAACTTGGCCTCTGGAAGATGAATTGGTGTGCCAATTGCTATTAATACTAATATTGCTATTAAACGTAGGAGATAGAAGTTACACACCTATTCTGCCTAATGCCTTTCCTACTCTCCTACTTGCTCCATTTTTAAAAAAATGTTAATGAGTGCTTAGTTCATACTTTTAAAATTTTGAGTTATTTTTAAGTGTAATAGAATTATGATAATATTTTTTAAAAAATCAGAGATTCTACCTAAAAAGATTTTTATAAAGCTAAGGTTATGCCTTTCCCTACTCAAAATTCTGCTGACACAATTTTCTAATATTTTGATTACTTCATGTATATTTTTTTAAAAATCAAGTGCTAGGAGTAGCTAAGAAAACATAGTGGATAGAGCCTTTAGTCTGGAAGGTATAGGTTCAAAAATCTGGCCTCAGATATTTCCTTGCTGTGTGATCCTGGGAAAGACACTTCATCCCGACTATTCTGTTACTTTTCTTCCTCAGAACTGCTAATAAGAAATAAGAAAAGGATTTTTAAAAATTAAGTGATATCCAGGGGAACAATAAAATTGACAGAAATTTGGATTGGCATTTCTACTGCCAAGCTTGCATTATTCCACTTTATAAATCACTGCTGCTGATTAGTCTCCCCATAAAGCATGAGATTCCTCACTTCTCAATTCCTGAGTTTGTTTTCACCAAGTGATCTATCCTACAGATAGTAAGAGGTGAACAAATTAACTATCCTTAATCTGATGGTACTGATTGTGGTAGTAAAGGTACTCCAGAGCAGAGGCAATATAATACAAGCCAAAGTCAAAATAAAATCCTCAGATTTCTTCAGCTCAAATAACCAAAACTGGAAGGAAAAAAACATTGGTTAGGCAAAATAGGTAACCAAGCATCTTAAAGAAGATATGAGCTAAAAGTTTTATAATTTTAAAAATGAGTAGAACCAAGGGAACATTGTATAAGAGAAATATTTTTACAATGACTTGTGTATGTTCAGATAAAGATACTGATAAATAGAAATAAGTAAGACATAGTTTTACATATAAGTTAATATTTTTGTGAGATGATGCCTTCTCTAATGCAGGACCAGAGAGAGAGAAAGGGGAAGTTAATTGTATGGTTTAAACAGATTATTTAAATAATTTTTAAAAAAGAAAATATGGGCTGTACATTCAGAAAAAATGACTATTGCTCTGTGAGAATAAAATGAAAGCATCAAAAACTATAAACATATGGAATAAAAGAGTCTATAACTGAAGTTTTAGGGCTTTTCTTGAGATGAAATAGATTAGCCAGCCTTTGAGACAAATCTATGAGCCTAGGAAAGCATTGACAAAGACTTGGCACACCTGCAGAGCCAACACAGCAGAGCTGCTCCCTTCCCCCTCTTCCCAGCACCTGAGGACATTTTTGTATGCCCCACCCCTCTGTCTACCAGCCCAAAGCAAGCACTTCCTCCCTAAGCTCTCTCCAGTAATGCAGGGGATCACAGACAACTTGGATTTGTCCTCTGGGCACTCAAACTGGGGAAAAGTTCACCAATGCAGGCCTGGGATATTATCTCCCACCAGAAAGAAAAAAGCTATCCAGCATTCCAGTCTTATTTAGGATTGTCATACAAAGGTTGGAATGAATACTTGAACCTTGGTGAACTCTAGAAAAGAAGGCTTTTTGTTCTTGGCATTTTGAACAAAACGACATTTTGCTAAAAGTTATACCTATGATGGATTAATATTTAGTAAGAGATTATAGTTAAAACTGGTTAATACTAGGAAGAGTAAAAAAGGAGTGAAAGGGAAAAAATGGAATTTGCTCCTCTTCATTCTCTACATGGCTTATGTCATTGACAGAAGAGACACCCCAAAAATATAAGTAAAAATTCTTTAAGTCACAAGTAATTTGAGTCAAATGTTATTTTTCAAAATTGTTATAAGACAGACCATAAACCATCATGCTAGACAAAGCCTTTCAAAGGGGAAGTTCTCCTTATGAAATGGAATTTGGATCATCAACTTAGAGAAAAATTGAGAATTACTATCCCTCTCATCCTTCTTCTTTATAATTCAGAATTATCCTTCAGTCTTCCCTCAAAGACCAAATCCCAAGAGCTGCAAAAACTAGTAGTCACTATAAGTCAGATTCTCATTATTTTAGAGCTAGATCATTGCAAGAACATTCTAATTGGTTTCCCAGCTGCCAATTTCTTTCATCTTCTTCTCTCTTTCTCCAAATTGAGTAATGTACCCATCTTCTCCCAACTCTGCTTCTAACCTCCTGGATATTGCCACCATGTCTCAGCTGCAGTCTTACCCTCCCCTTGGAATATTCTATCCTGTATCAGACCCTTCTCCTATTGCTGAGTTCCTCACAAAGTCTCCATTTTGAGGAGGGCCCAAGTGAGCCACTGCTCATTGGCCTCTCATTTCTAAATTGTTTGGTGCCTAAGAAAACTAAGAAATTAAACTAAGATGTAGAAATAGCAAGGCAAGAAAAGAACAGTTTTTATTATTACTTAATTTAGTTAATTAGTTATTAATTTATTTTTGTATTATTTGTTATTTTATTTTTATTATTATATAATGCATTCTATAAATATTACATATTGTATTATACACATTTATTATTTGTTATCATATATTTATATAATTAATTGCATAATTTAATTAATTAATGAGATGAGTTATTGAGCATTTCCTATGTGCCAGGCACTATGCTAAAGGCTAGTATAATGCCTTTTCAGGCATAATTTTCTTAGGGATACAGTGTAGTATAGAGACATCTACAATGGGAATTAGTAAAATAAAATTTCAAATCCTAGCTGTAAGGTCCTGAACAATTCATTTAAACTCTCTATAGTACCTATTCACCGGCTTGTTATGCAAATCAAAATGAGTTTTTTTAATACAGTGTTGCACAGACTTTTAAAGAACCATATATAGAAGCTTCTAGTATCATTATTTGCCCCAGCAGAATGCAAACTCCAAAGTCTACTGGTTTGGTTAGTCTGTGGACTACAATGCTTAGGGCTGGAACTGAAACATACATTGCATAGGCTCTAAATCAATGCTTGTTGAATTACTTCTAAAATATCACAATGATCATGAAATGTCATCATAACGATACAGTGGAAAGAATAAATGAAGTTGGAGAGTCAGAGGGCCTGAATTCAAATCCAGAGTCTTCCACTTAACACTAAGTGCAATCTAAGGAAAACTTTAAAGGACCAAATTGTTTGACAATTACTCCTTTAAATAGGAAGTTATTATTTTTGTTAAGTGGATCACAAGTCAGATATAGGGAAATTGTTAAAAGTAGGTATCCCCCCCCCCAAATTACAAAGATTTAAAAATTCTCAAAAAAGGGTCTAGTTTCTCCCACATAATTGTTTGGTCAAATTATGAAGTTTTTGAGAAACTATCAGGATCAGACAAATTAAGGAGATAGTTGCCTATCTAACTAAAGGAAACATTTATGCCAGCAAAACTTATTTATGTAACTAAGATCCTGTTCCTATCCTTTTTGATGTGGATAGATAATACAATTCGACAAGTACATATTACCTATAATATATAAAACTGGGCATAGTCCCAGGTGTTTTATGTGTCACAAAAATACAGATAATATAGAATATGATCCCTGACCTTAGGAAACTTCATGACACCTTTACTTCAAGCTATTACAAGTGCTCCTTCATAAACAAAAGGAAACTATCTTTTAAAAGTTGCCTGTAAAATGAATTTCTATGTACCAAATCTTATTTTACCATTGACTTTCAATACAAAAATTAAAGTAGTAGTCTTAGGGGAGAAGAACTCAGCTCTGAGATTTAATAAAACCGCACTTAAGAATGCAGCAGAGCTTTCTTCGAAATATATTAAGAGAACAATGATCATGTTAGATAAAATATTAATATACAAAATAAATTACAAATATTGAAACTGAGACTGTCAGGGACTGTAATGATTGTTGCATGAGAAATAAGGCAGCCAGTGATGAAAAAGGAGAAAAGCCTGGCATTTTTATAAATTTAGTAAGTTTTTTAACCTAGTTCCAGTCTTTAACATTTTATATCTTCCATTCTACCATCACTTTCAAGCTTTTTCCTTACTTCTCTAGACTCTGAATAACAGCTAAACTAGATTTAGGGATTTTGTTAAAGTCCCTTTGAATAATTAATGATCATGACAAAAGCTTTTGGGGGGGGCAGGTGGGTAGGTTGCCATTGCATCAGTTTCACTGATCCCTCCCTGAATTTTGCACCTTGTAAGAAAAATAGAATTGTCCTCAATCATTTCATCTTTTGCTTCTTACAGTCCCCACATGAAAATAAGGGCCAATACTGGAAACTTACCTCCAAAACTGGGGATCTTAAGCTTTTCTACCTGTCTCATGCAACCTTTTGGTGATATAGCGAAATCTATAGTCTCATTCTCAAGGTGTGGATTTTTATTTAAATGCATAAAATGAAATACATAGAATCACAAAGGAAACCAATTATACTGAAATTCAGTTACCAAAGTATTTGAAAACACACAAAACCCAAGTTAAAAATTTCTGCTCTAAAATATTAGAGCAATATAGGACTTATAGCCAAAAGGAACCTTAGAGAGCATTTAGTCCAACGCCATCATTTCAACAAATAAACAAACTGAGGCCTCTGCTTCTAAGTAGAAGGACTGGGATTTGACCCAAAGCCCTGACAACAAATCCAGTACTCATTACATTATATTTCTAAGCAAGTCAAAAGTTCAGTCTGGGAGTACAACTATACACTTTAGCTGCCTCTTTGGGATTGTTTTTGGCTCACTGCTGCCTATAGCAGAACAGATCAGCAGCAGGGCAAAGATGGCAACTGTTGGCTGAAAATGGTGGTGTCTCCATTCCCTATTTCGAGCAGCAGTCATTGCTTTTTTTCCCTCCATAATATGTTCTAGGAAACTTTGAGGAAAAGTAAAATGGTAAAAAGCAGATTATTCTTCACAGCTCTGCAACTGTCCAGTTTGGGCTAGAATGCCTATAAAAGCTAAACCCAATTTTAAGGAGTTGTATTATGGTTCAGAATCTATTTTCTCACTGAGCTATTATAATTGGTGATTGGATTCCCAAGCCAGGCTCCCAAATTTCATGTAATCTATATAATATATATGAATTCTAATGCTAATAATATTATGACCTAACCATTATTAAAAACAAAAAGCACATTTTCTAGACTGCAACAGAATTCAAATTTCAAATGCCAGGAACAGATGTTGCCATATTACAGCCTTGGCAATTAGAAGAAGGTCCATCATCTCATTAATACCCTCTTCCATAGAGGACTGGTAAGAATAATGATCCTCCCACGTCAGAGGCACAGACCTTCCTAAGATTTAGGGCATGGGGTAAATGAGAGAAAAGAAACTAAAAAGGAGTGGAAATAACAAAAACTTAAGATACAGAGAAAGAGGAGTCTCTGCCTTCTAGGTGAAGCAGGGAGGGAAGAAGAAAGGAAAGGAAAACCTGACATTCCTTCCCCCTCAACTCACTGATACAGGTGGGAACAGCAAGAAAGAAAGTGCCATAGAAATTCTATTAAATAGGAGGGGGAGGGTAACCTGAGATTTAAGAGATGCCTACCTATACCATATGCAGTTTTCCCTTTTCACCACGAGATGGCACTTCTGCACAGGTGAGGTTAAATGATGATTAGGTTTCCATTTACCTTTTTTTTTTTAAAGGCCAGGAAATTGATAAATATACAAGTTATCTTGGCAAAGAATGAAACTTAGCCCTTCCCTTACTAGACGTCAATGAATAAATGGACTGGAAGGTTAAAATATTAAACAAAAAATAAACTTCAAATAGAAAATGTCCAAGCTATATTTCTTAAAATCAGAGATAGCTTTATTCATCCATCTCCAATCCTAGGCTAGAGCTATAGGAGTAGCAATTCATCTTACCATTCCACGCAGAATGTGTCAACAGAAAATGAGAGCATTTTCTTATGCTCAACATTCACACATTCAGATCCATTCATCAGCAGTTATTAAGTACCTACTCTACCCAGGGAGTCTCTGGGTTCTATGCCAGAGAACTAAGGGAGGAACTAAGGGAGGACTAAAACAGCTCCTGCCCTCAAAGAACTTACAGATCTCTTTAAATTTATATTTATGAAGCACCAACTGTCAGCAAAATTCAGCATTACAACAGAAGCGTGTGCTACTCTAAAAACCTATCTAGATATGTATAATTAAAGTAAAATCCACAACAGTTATTGTCTACTACATACAAGGGCAGTTAGGTGGTGCAATGGATAGAGTACAGGGGGCGCCCTAGAGTCAAGAAGACATCTTCCAGAGTTCAAATCTGGCCTCAGGCACTTACTAGCTGTGGGAGTGACCCCTGGCGAGTCATTTAACTTTATTTGTCTCAGTTTCCTTGACTGTAAAATGAATTGGAAGATAAAATGGCAAAACAACTCCAATATCTTTGCTGAGAAGATCTCAATGGGATCAAGAGTCTCTGGGACAACTGGAAACACCTTAACATAATAGAAGATACTCTTGAGTGCTGGAAAGAGAAATAAGGTTTTCCATCTTTAGAGTTTAGTTGGCAGGTAAGTTTTGAATTTATTAAACAAGCATTTAACATGCATAGCATTCTAACAATACAAACACAAAGGAGGAAACTAACTGTCCTCAAGGAGCTCAAATATTATAGAAAGAAGTTACATTTACAAAGATAAAAGTATAGGATTATTTGCGGAAGGAAAAAGCACTAAATGACTACAGGCATTCATTCATATATACACATATCTCCCATTGGCAAAGCAGCATGTGTAGGTACAGTAAGAAAGGCATAAAATAGTTTTATCTTTCAAAGAGGGACTATTTTTTTTTTGCAAATAGTAGAGAATTACTAATATAGTAGACATGAGATTTATCACTGATTTTTTTTTCATTAAAAAATCTATTTAACAAAAAAGACTCAAAGCAAGGAAACTTCTTTTATTTTTAAACCCTTATCTTATGTCTTGATTCTAAGGCAGAAAAGTAGTAAGGGGACAGGCAATGGGGGTTAAGTGACTTGCCCAGGGTCACAAAGATAGGAAGTGTTTGAGGCCAGATTTGAACCTAGGATCTATGTAGGCCTAGCTCTCAAACCACTAAGCCACCTAGCAGCCCAAAAACTTCTTCTTAAGAAGAATTCCTGGAATTCTTGATACTATAGTATATAGTATTTCTAATTATTTTATAGCGAAAAATTAAAATGTGACCTAAACTCTTAATCTGCCCACAGAAGCACCAGAGCATACCTAGGTGATTGCAAATGCCATTTTGTCTTTTTGAAAGCTGACAATACCTGCAATATTCACAAAAAACCTTACAACCATCCAGGGAAATCTTAAGGATTTCAAATGAAAAGTTTGGAGCTTTAAATAGACTGAACCAAAGGGCCCTACAATAAAAAGCAGTAACAACTCCTCTTAGTATTTGGAAAATTCTATGGCATATTATGACTAGACTATGACTGCCCTTTAAAACTTTTGAGGAACCTGTTTAATGGTTGCTTTATTTAAGAGGTGTGAGCAAGGTGAAAATTTTTCTAAATTTGAAAGAGTAAATTCAATTGTAGTGCACAGAATTCACCATGTATTGCTATTTTTGCAAGTAAAGAATTATGCAGGCAACATCTGTTAAAAGAATACTATGATAAAAAAAAGTTTACAGGTCTACTTTTTTTTGGTGGAACTCATTTAATACAACAATTTATACCCTGGGTCTAAACACCAGGACAGTTTTAGGATAATGAATTTTGTGTCCTTAACAATCCTTAGAGACTATCTACCGAGTTATAGAAAAGATGCAATATGCCTTATTGGAGTACCCACCGAGAAGAAAATACACATCACTAAAATACTGAGATAAACATAAATCTGTTCATTTATCTTTTGGCAAAATCAGTAGCTCAAGGATATAAAAAGAATCCCCTAATACAGTACAGTATGATGCCCCATATAAAATAAGACAAAAGGAATCAGATTGGAAGATTATGATTTTATTAAAACATTTCTAAACATAATTATTTTTTAAAATTTTTAAAAGGAATATTTGTTGAAATGATAGAGCCAGAGCACAAAAAGTGTCCTCCACAACCAGAGAATAAATTTCCATCTACATTTTGATCCCTAGTGGGAACTGGCTTAAATTTATAATAAATACAATGAACAGTAATGTGGCCCAGTGGATAGAGTGCCAGGCCTAGAGTCCGGAAGACCTGAGTTCAAATATAATCTGACATTCACTAACTATGTGACCTTGGGGAAGTCACTAAATCTTGTTTGCCTCTGTTTCCTCATTTACAAAACAACCGGGAGAAGGCAATGGCAAACATAATTAAGTTTTTGATAGGCTCATGCTGAATATATAAAGATAGGAGATGCACTGTTCAAGAAAGAGAAAAAGCTTTAGACATACAGTAAATACATCTTTGATCAAATTCTGGTATTTGAGGCATATCACTTCATCCCTCATAGCCTCAGTTTTATCATCAGTAAAATGGAGTCAGTAATACTAGTACTACTACTAAAGGATTGCTGTGAAGACAAAGTTTTATAAAAGCTACTTTCAGATTAAAATGTGCACTATTTTCATTTCATTAAAGAAGAAAAGTATAAATTAGTGGAATGTCAAAAGACTAGAGAGTCCTTCTTGTCTCAATAAGAACATATAAATAACTGTTCTACTTTCCATTAATGAGAATTTGGAGGTTTATCAAAAGCATTTGAAAAAAAAAGTACACCTGTGTAAGGCTGTCTTTTAAGCAACTGTTTAGACAAGTAAAGTGCACTTCTTGCTTTTATTTTACTATCCACTGACCTCCTGGAAGGAGTATAAGCTGCTAAATTTTATGTCCTTATTTTTAGGACTTATATAAAGCTACCCAGATGGTTATCAATTCTATGTGTTTCAAAAAGAGAAGAAAACTTGTTCTGGAAAGCTGCCATTATCACAATCAGATTATTATATTTCTAAGGGAATGTGCAACAAAACCAGTTACATCTTCCTCCCTGTAGTAGAGTACAATAGTAAATCTGACAACACTTAAAAAGCTTTAGCTTCAGAAGGGGAATCAGCAAAAGTGTCCTAAAAACCTGGATTCTAATAGGTCCTTTTTGATTTGTCCAATTGGCAATGATTTTTCCCTCCTCACATCTCATTTTGTTTAAATCTCTTGTGTCGCAATCATTTATACATGCGATATATATGATATTCCCTTCCTAGATTCAATCTCCTTAATTGTGCTACATCAGGAAGCATTGTTTAACAAATTCTAGTTGGTGAAATGAATTAAGAAAGGTTCAGTTATTTGTCTAAAGTCACACAAGTAGGAACTGGCAAAGTCAGGATTGGAATTCAGAACTGTTTGGTTCCAAGTTTAATATTCTTATACTACAGCAAGCTTCCACCAACAAAGCTTCTATCAGTTCCAACCCAACTCTTCTTCTCTACTCAACTGTACTAAAAAATTTGTTTAACATTCCAGGAGAGTGAGAAATGACGTTCAGAAATATGATAAGACGATCTCAAAGACTGCACTGCAATAGAGGGAACTGATGGCGTCTGAGTACAAACTGAAGCATATCCTTCCTTACTTTATTTCCTTGATGTATTTTCTTTTTTGTGATATGTCTTTTTCACATGATGAACACAGAAGTATGTATTAAAACATGTACAACTATTTCACATTACCTGCCATCTTTGGGAGGGAGTATGAGTGGGAGGAAAAGAGAGATCATGGATCACAAAATGTCAGAAAACAATTATTAAAAATTATGGGCTTGGATAGTTTGGACCAAACAGATAAAGCCTTTTTTTTAAAAAGGCCTACTGTTTGCTAGGCATTTTGAAATCAATGGCAAAGATACTGATAAGCTAAAGCAAAAAAAAAAACCAACAACAATAAAACAACTACTTATTGTTTCCCTGGTATGTGGTAGATCCCCCCCCCCCCCACTTAAGGTGGGGAAATCTAACTAACTTCCTATATTTTAATTTCTTCTCATGTTTAAACAAAAAATTCAGTGTGTAAACTCCTTATAATTTTCATTGCAATCAAATTATTCTATTATATGGAAGGTGAGGAGAAAAAGTAATTAATTAAAGAATATGAAAAAAAAGGAAGGAAGGAAGGAAGGAAGGAAGGAAGGAAGGAAGGAAGGAAGGAAGGAAGGAAATCCTTTTCACTTCAATCACTGGGTTTGTTGGTTTGGATTTAGGATGGCAACAGTAAACATTATATATAATTTTAGTAGGATTTTTAAAAAAACAACATTATAAGGCAAAATAAGAAGGCAAGTTTAAGAATTTTTTCTCACTAAACTTTGAAAATCCCCCTTTTTTTCTCTTATGTCTTAAAACCTTCCCTCCCTTTCAGCACAACATTTTTAGCCTACCGTTCCCTCCAAAAAAACAATAAAATTCTCTTTTTCAGTGTCTTTCCACTCAGAATGAGTACCTGATCACTCTTCTTTAGAATTAATTCAGGGAAAGGCTATGAGTCACAGTGGAAACTCCAACATTTCCAGGCAGTGTTTTAAAAACTAATCTAAAGGCTTCTGCAGCATGACCTGTAAATAATCCATGTTAATCAAACAGAGGCCCTGAATAAAACCATTTATAGAAAAATGTTTTGAAAAGTTTAACTTACTTCAGCTATCCTAACCTAACCTAACATCATAAAAATAAATCAAAGGGTATGATTCCACTTTCCTCCTGTTCTGTAAACAATAAAAAAAATTCCTTTCATATAAGATGATAATATTGATCCAATATTGAAAGTTAAACTGCTAGAAGTGAAAATAATATCAATCTACAAATCAGGTACTTCATGGCTGTACTTGTCTACCAATGATAGTTTAATAACATTATTTCTCTATAAAGCAGGGTTTTGTTTTGTTTTTTAATCTGTAAAACACAGCAACAGATCTAGCACAAATGATTTCCAGCTTCCCTCCCAGCACAAAAATTCTACACATCTGTGATTAGGAAACATACCCTTTGAGTTCATTTTCCTGGAAGGAATAGCACTTTGTCACTGCTCTCTGGAAAAATTAGTACAAATCTAAACTCATATTACTTGTGTATATGACCATGGACATGATATTTCACATATAATCCTAAATTTGTTCACTGGAAAAAATGTTTTCACTATTACCTCATAGTGTTATGATAAGGAAGGTATTTTGTATACTCCTTCAAGTCTTGTCCAATATTAATTATAATTATCAAGGCCTACAACTGGGAACAAGAGCACATGTACAAGAGCATATTGTGGCAAAGGAAGAGAATAAAAGAATCAATCTACATGGGAATCAAAGACACAGTCCAAAGAATCATGGAGTTTTTGTTGAAAGAGACATTGGCTGGTGTAGTTCAAACCACTCATTAAATGGCAAGGAAATTATTCCAGAGTGATTTTTCCAAATGACAGAGGTATTAAGTTGGATAAATCCACTCCAATACTCTAACTGAATTGGTCATATCTAACTGTCATTGTAAGAAATTCTCAATGATTTTCCACATTTTAGATATTTCTCACTCTACCTCATAGAAATTACATAACATTGTGTCATTGATTACATAAATTAACAATCAGGAATCAGAGGCCACAGTATTATATTATTTTTCTCAAAGCACAATACAAGATGTGTAAGTCTGTAGGTTGCCTCTGGGGAAACTGGGGATCCTTAACTCTTAGGGACTAGCATCCTTAACACAATTTTAAAAAATAAATACCGATTTATTGACTTTATTCTAAGCAACCCAGGTAATGGAATGAGTCTCAAAGACATGACTAGTTAGTTACAAATGTTTTTCAAATAGCCAGAGAAGAACAATTTTTTTTAATTTTAAAAAAGAAAGAGAAAAGACTCCATTATGATGATGTGGCTTCGAAGGTAACTGTTAAATCTGTTTAACATGGAGTATATTTCCTTTTTCTATCAATCCATAAAATGTTGTCTGTCTATTGCAGTTAGATAATATGCCATTGATGTGACCTTCATATCCTTGGACTTGTTATCTAAAATAAATGAGTAGAGTAAATTATCTCTAAAATCTCAACTAAAGCTAAATGCAATGATCTTGTACATAAATCTTCAGGAGGAACATGGAAAGGATCCATAAACAGAAAACAAAAGAGATTACTATAACATATAAATATGTGTAAATATATGTATATACTTAAGTATGGGAAGGAACATGAAAAGAGAAGGTATCATCTCCTAGAAAGCTATTATTTTTTTAAAAGGGAAAAAGGGCCTTAATTGATTATAGTCTGACCAGGGAAGAGTAAGTGTAGGGTGTGCTGAGGTCCAGAATTTGAACTTTGCCCTTAGGATACAAACCATTTCATCACAAAATCTATTACTCTATTCTGTGATAAATAAGGCTTACTTTATATTATTTTCTTCATTTCCACTTCATATTTATTAGTGTAGGAGTCTTCATTTTCTTACTAGATCATAGCTTCCTGAGGACTTGGCCTGTGTCTTATTCATCTTTGTCTCCCTACAGGACCAAGCACAATGATCTGAACCAGCACATCATAGGCTGTTATTTCAATAATGCTTGTTGAGTTGAATTGCTGAGGCCATCGAAAGAAGAAAATAAAGATCTCTGAAAATTCTTTTATCCTTTTACAAATGACAATATAGTTTTAATTTTTAAATAAATCAATGATTATAATTATCATATAATCAAACACAACCCCAAGTGGGGATCCAAAAACAAATCTAGGTAAATTGGCCATGATTTTCTTTTTGGTTGAGAAAGTATAAAGTTTACTTAGTGAAGAAAACAGGTATAATTATGAAATTGGCTAGTATTTTATTGTGGGTAAAATATCACTTAGCAAAGCATAGATCTGAACATGAAAGGTCATAACAGGCAAAAGATAAAAAAAAAAGACTGGTCTCACTCAGTTTGAGGAATTACTTTAACAAAAAACAATATAAGCCTTATCTTGGATAAATTAATATCCTTCTCCATTGTCTTCTGTATGCTGCTTCCAACCCACAAAACCACAGCAGAAAAGTATTCTTTTTGAAGTGACTCTATGTGTACTTTTTTTTCTATACAGTAAGAAAAGCTCTCCATTTTCTTAAAAATGAAAAACTCAGGAACATTCCATTACCTAGACTTCATAACTGAAGATAATAAAGGTAAGTGTGAAGCCACTGAAAAACATTGAAGAATGTTTTGTAAAAGATGGAATCATTGATATTTCATACTGAAAGGGACCTCAGAATTTTTTTCCCTTTTCTTTTTTTAAATAACTGAGAACTGAGGATGTCTATTTCTCCTACATAATCCTTGGTCCTTTCCTTTGACTTTGTGATTTTTTCACATTATGTTGATATATCCATTCAAACTAAATACTAGTAGAACTGCTTGCTCAAAGACCTGGCAATGATATGAAGAGTCTTCTGTCTACTATCTCTAAAACTGAAAATGTCCTGCATAAAACTGCTTATTTTTTAAATTAACAACTATTTCATATAAAATTCACTTTAGCAAACCCAACTCACAAAGGGTCATAATAGGAAACTCATTTAAATCTAGGCAACCAAACAATAAAACAATTCTGTTAAGAGCTTGGAAAGATTCAAGTTTGAGTGGGACTTGGCGTCAAGACAAGGTTAAACAGAAGTTACTGTCAACAGTATATGCAGTCACATGGATTGAAAACTTGTTTGTTTTTTCTAAAAGGAAACTGGAGAGGTTGTTGGTCCTCCTCCCAACCCATTCTTGCATGTATGTATGTATACATGTGCATGTATGTGCATGGGTGTTGTATGAGTGCATATGTGATCAATTATGTGTGTGCATATGTGCTTATATGAATAGGGATTTATATAAAATATTTATAAAAGCTATTTAAAAAACACTGTGCAAATGTTGGAGGGGATATGGTAAAATTGGGTCTCTAATACACTGCTGTTAAGAGTTGTGAATTGGTCCAACCGTTCTGGAAGGCCATTTGGAACTATGCCCCAAAGGGCTATAAAAGACTGTCTGCTCTTAAACCCAGCCATACCACTGCTGGGTTTGTACCCCAAAGAGATAATAAAGAAAAAGACTTGTACAAAAAATATTTATAACCACACTCTTTGTGGCGGCAAAAAATTGGAAAATGAGGAGATGCCCTTAGATTGGGGAATGGCTAAATAAATTGTGGTATATGTTGGTGATGGAATACTATTGTGCTCAAAGGAATAGAGAACTGGAGGAATTCCATGTGAACTGAAAAGACCTCCAGGAATTGATGCAGAGTGAAAAGAGCAGAACCAGGAGAACATTGTACACAGAGATGAATACACTGTGGCACAATCGAATCTAACTGGCTTTGCTACCAGCAGCAATGCAATGATCTAGACAATCCAGAGGAACTTGTGAGAAAGACATCTACATCCAGAGAAAGAACTGTGGAACCAGAAACACGTTAGAAAAATATATGCTCGATCATATAGTGTGATGGGGATCTATCTGATTAGGGTTTTGATGTTCAAGGATTACTCTACTGCAAATGTGAATAACATAGAAATATGTTTTGAACAATGATACAGGTATAACCCAGTGAAATTGCTTGTTGGCTTTGGGAGGGGGTAGGAGATAGTGAGAGGGGGTGGAATATGAATCATGTTACCATAGGAAAATATTCTAAATAAAATTTAAAAATTAAAAAAAACACTGTACATAATCATTTTCCAATACCATCTTCTAAATCAACCATGATTATTCCCAATAGTCACTAAAATTGTCACAAGAGAAATAAGTAGAAATGCAAAAATAATAAAGTAAAATTACAACACTGGCATTTACAAAGCAGCTCTTTGCAGTAATGAAAATTCAGAGTTAATACAAATCTCTCCCACACCTTTTTCCCCTCCCCATCCCTCAAATAGGGCAGAAGTGATTTACCTAATATGCACTGAAACCAGAATTAGATCCAAAAGGTCCTAACTCCTAGTTCAGTGTTCTTTACACTAATGGATACATGAAAGCCTAACTTTAAGCAATCCAATTTATAACTTCTCCCATCAAAAAAAAAACTTAAAACATACAAAAGTCATATATTGCATACCTATATTTTCTGGGTGAACTCACATTTAAAATTAATCTATTTAAAAAATGAATGANAAAAAAAAAACAAAAAAAAATGAATGATATATATCTAAATTTTCAGAAATTTACATATTCTATTATGTAAATTTAAATAAATAAATTAAATAAATTTAAGTATGATAGTTTATTTATAGACCTCTACCCACTTTGAATGAAATAATGTAACACTATATCAATGCCAGCTATTAAATTACTAGGAGATTAAATTATCTTTCTGAAAGTGGACAGAAGAGTCAGTTTCAATATATTTGAAACCATTCAAAACAATTAAGATTACAAATTCTGAACTGAGCTATAAAAGCTCAAAATAAAAACTTCTTTTTGTCTTCAAAGCAAAATTCTCCAATCTTGTGTTTCACAAGTAGATTATAATAGGATCTGGAAGTAAAGTAGTATTCCCATTACCTAACAGCTCTTCATTTAAACTTAGACCTTTGGACAGGACCAAATTGACCCACCTATTTGCAAATGAATAGCTTTCCATATTATCAAAAAGGATTAAGTCTACTAACTGGAGACACTGTTCCCTCATTAAAGATGTACTTTTTCATTGCTACATAATCAGTCTCAACACAAATACACAATGATATTTCAGATAGCAATCTGAATTAATCAGAGTAGTCGTAGTGAGATTCAGAAAAGGCAAAGTTAAACAAAATACAGCCTTAGGTCTGGTTATGAAAGTGGAAGAAAAATAACACTTTTCTGTCTCATTGGTGAACAGCTTTAAAGCAATTCAGGAGCTGTAGCTTGAAAGAGAGATGGCTGACCCAAACTGCCATTAGTTGAGGGTGCTCCTAGAAACTAAAGAAAGGGTATGTAGAGGGTAACCATGACTGCAGATATGAAGGCAGTGGAGTGTGTCAATAAAGCATCTCCAATTTAAAACAGGACAAAAAACTGCAGGAAGAAGCTTTAATCTTATGCCCTAAAGACAGCAAGGCATGTAACAGATCCCATATTTAGCCAAGTAGAAAAGTAGAAAAATTAAATCAATGTAAACATTCTTAGACACGCAAATATATATTTGGACTAAGGCTAAAGAATTCGATGAACTCCAGTGACAACCTATAACCTGCCCATGCCCTCTCTCCCCAGAATAAAATATAAATCCCTCCATTTGACACTTAAAACTCTTCAGAACCTGGCCACTTGCTACCTGCCAAGTCTTCTAACACTTTACTCCCTCCATACATTCTATGATCCAACAACACCTGCATACCTGTAGTCCTCAAATACAACCTGTAAACTCCCATCTTGGGATATATTATCTCTTCTGCCTGGAAAGGAAAGTTCTGCAATCTGATCTCCAACCTTATATTTTCCCTGCCTTCTTTCAAGACTCAGCTCAAATCTCATCTTCTGCAAAGAAGTGTTTCCTCACAGACTATCTACCTTCCAATCTTCTCTCCCTCCCTCCCTTCTTCTTTCTGTGTTCTTTCTCCTCTCCTCTTCCCTCCTCTCCCCTCTCCTCTCCTTCTCTCTCTCTCTCTACATTCATTCTTATTTGATTCATTATTTATATTTATATTTTTATACAATCAATATAAGCTCCCTAAAGACGTGAATTAGTTTTGCTTTACTTTCTATTACCACTGTTTAGCGAAGTTATCCTGGATCTCACATTTATAAAACTAATTATTTGACTTACAGATAAAAATTTGTTGGCACATTTTCATGGGGACCTTCACTAGAATGTGACAAACAACAATCCCTAGGATAAAGATAATGAGTGAAACTAACAAATGCAAGGACTACTTGGAACTATGTATTTCTATAGCCACAAAAGATGTTAAGTTATGTAGAGGGAGGAAATTACTGACTTAACAAAAAAGGCTGGACTACCCTTCTAACTTCAAAATCACCTATTTATAACTTTACACACATTTTCCACTATTAACAAAAGTTTCCATTTAAACAGTTTTTCAGTCAGATTCAGAGAAGTCAGCTCTATTCATAATATAGCCAACAGAGCATAAATGTTTGCTATGCAAAAATGAGAGTAAGGCAGAAAAATAACTACATTGATTTTAATTTAATTAATTTAAATCAAAACTTAATTTATTAAATAACTATTTGTTTTTGTTATATTAATTTTTATTATCTTAAATAATATATGTATTGTTATAGTAACAATATTATATTAATATTATGCATTAATAATAACATTAATAATTATTAAATTAAATATAATTTAATTGATTTAAATTAAAATGTATTTAATGAATAGGAAATACATGTCTTTATCTGATGCAAGATTAATTAAGGAGAGATTTTTAGATGTTGTAATAGTAGTAGTAGTAGTAGTAGTAGTAGTAGTAGTAGTAGTAGTAGTAGTAGTAGTAGTAATAGTAGTAGTAGTAGTAGTAGTAGTAGCAGTAGCAGCAGCAGCAGCAGTAGTAGCAGTAGCAGTACTAGCAGTAGTATGGAGCAGCCTGAAAAACTTGCAAGCAATTGGCAAGAATTTGGGTGAAATGAAGGCTTTGCCTCATTGGTCTTTATAGAATCCTAGATTGAGAGGTCTAAGGGAACCTGAGAGAACTCATTGTTTCCAACATTATACTTCAATTTCAAGATTAGGAAAAGAGGCCCAGAGAGTGATCAAATGGACATAGGTAATGTATGGTTTTTGTCCTCTGACAAAAATTGTAATTATAAAAATGACAGTAATAATGTCAAACATTTATATGTTGATTTTAGGTGTGAAAAGCAAAAACTATCTCAATATCTCACAAATATTACCTCATTTTATTCTTAAAACAATGCTGGGAAATTGGTATTATTAACCCTGTTTACAAATGATGAAACTGAAGGAGCCAAAAATTAAGATTCTTGCCTAGAGTCACACAAGTAGTTAGTAAGATTAGATGTGGGATTTGGATTCCTGTCTCCTTGGCTAAAGGTTTAAAATTCTTTTTATTGTGTTACCCTATCATTAGGCACCTAAATGATGCTGTGGATAGAGAGTTGGACCTGAAGTAAAAAAGACTCATCTTCCCAGTTCAAATCTGACCTCAGACACTAAGTAGTTACGTAACTCTAGGCAAGTCACTTAATTCTGTTTGCCTCAGTTTTGTCTATAAAATGAGGTGGAGAAGGAAATGGCAGAACCCTCCAGTATCCAAGAAAACCCTAAATGGGGTAAGGAAGAGTAAAAGAGGACTTATATGATTCAGTAACAACAACAAACCCCTACTAGTTTCACAACCACAATTAGGATAATTTTTTGCTTAAAAATTAAAGCGGACAGAGAATACTAAAAAGGAGAGAATGGGAGGATAGAATTTTTTTCAGGCAAGTGTGAAAGAAACTGGAGAGAGAAAAAAGAAAGGTAGTTAAAGAGGATTAGTACCTACAAAGATGAGAACAATTGAGGCAACATTTCATCTGGGATTTTGCATTCTGCCTGCCTTCATTTTTCCTTTTAGTTCTGCTGCTAACATACTTTCTTGCATGAAAGGTTAGTCTGGTCCACATACCAAGAAAAGTTTCACATAAAGTTCCTCTAGTGGAGGGGTACAGAGATTATCAAACAAACAAAAAACTTACCCAAGGTTCATTAGGCCCTGGGGAAAGGCTAACTAGAAGGCTTTCACTGAAATTTACTCTGTTCAAAGAATATATCTAAGTGGAGTGATTGCTTTATCTTAAATTCTAAATGCAATTTATGCAACCAATTTTAATGTAAGTAATGAAAATGTCTATTAATGGAAAAATGATAAAATTATCTCAATTCCAAATTGCAGATAAAAGAAATGTTTGGACAACGTGAATTATCCTCATAGCTCCAGAAGATAATAAGAAGAAACGTTCAACCTTTCACCAAAGGACAAATGATCAAGGGACATGAATAGGCAGTTTTCAGATAAAGAAATCAAAACTATCACTAAGCCCATAAAAAAGTGTTCTAAATCTCTCATAATTAGAGAAATGCAAATGAAAACAATGCTGAGGTACCATCCCACACCTATCAGATAGGTCAATATGACAGGTAAAGGAAAATAATATATGTTGGAGGGGTTGTGGCAAAATTGGGACACTAATGCATTGCTGGTGGTGTTGTAAATTAATCCAGCCATTCTGAAGGACAATTTGGAATTATTTGCAATGGGCTTTAAAAGAATACATACCCTTTGGTCCAGCTAATAGGTTTGTACCCCAAAGAGATAATAATGAAAAATACTTGTAATATTAATAGCCATGCTCTTTGTAGTGGCAAAAAATTGAAAAATGAGTGGTTGTCTCTCGATGTTTGGGAAATGGCTAAACAAATCGTGATGGAATACTATTGTGCTTTAAGAAGAAAAACTTAAAGACATCAGACTAAAAGGAGCAGCAAGATCCTTCAATCTATACTGGCCATACACATTTTTTAACAACCCATTTATTCAGCAATTCCAAATTGGCTTCAGAGTCACCCAACAGTAAATAAGATTCTCCATCCCAATCCACATGGCTATCCCAACGGGGAAGTGAAGATCAACATGAACAAATCTCTGGCTGAGTTGAGACAGCTATGCCTTTGATGATTGTGTTTGTAGATTGACTGTTTTCCTTTATTTGTTTCTGTCATATTGTTTTGTTTTGTTTTTTTAATTTTTATTTTAAACCCTTAACTTCTGTGTATTGACTTATAGGTGGAAAAGTGGTAAGGGTAGGCAATGGGGGTCAAGTGACTTGCCCAGGGTCACACAGCTGGGAAGTGTCTGAGGCCAGATTTGAACCTAGGACCTCCTGTCTCTAGGCCTGGCTCTCAATCCACTGAGCTACCCAGCTGCCCCCTCTGTCATATTGTTTTGCTTCTCCTTAACTAGATGTATCAGTTGAGACAAGTCTCCCCAAGTTTCTTTGAATTATTATTAATACATTCAGTTTTTCTTACAATCACCTGCCCTATGTTCACATATATCAAATAGATATCAACTGGACCCATGAACACACATATCTAAATGTTCTTATTTGAATGATTATGAACTACAACAATAGCACTATCTCTTCATTAACATCAAATTTATTTTTATGTTCTTTCCTCTGCCTTTCCATTTATATGCCCACAAGTCCCTATTCTTATAAACCAAAAATCACAAACCGTGAAGTACTGCATCTAACCACACAATGAATAAGAACATTTGTAAGGAGGAAAAAATGAATTTTAAAGCTGTAATACACTTATTAAAATGGAAGAATAAGCAGCCACTCTATTACATGACACTTCCATACACACTAAAAATCACAATAAAAAGAAAAACGTTTCACAAGAGTGTGTAAAGTCACTATGATGACTCTGTATTTAAAGTCAAACTTACTTAGGCTTAGAGAAAAAGCAGATAAAGATCCAGCTCTAATTCATTCATCGATCTACTGCTGCATTTTCAGGCCACTAATTAGTGTGGCAAGTCCATTAATATACCATCAGTCAAGCAATAATCAGTAACCTTAATGGCTAATTGGGAAAAAAAAAAAGATTTATTGCAGGAAGCATTCAAATTCAAAGAACCAACAGTACATGGTACATGTGCATTTTTTAACATGTAAATCAATTTTAGAGTTTATATTTTGTATCACCTTTTTAAAATGGACATAAAATGAAATTATAGCACCTAGTAAGGAAAAATGGGGGGTTGGGGTGGAGGGATGAACTATCTCTTTAATAGGAAAAACATTCAGGTCAATTTTCTGAAAAAGATGCCTTCCTAGGAATTTCAAATGACTGACACTCTTTAAAACAAATTATCTACATATGTCTATATGTGGTACATGTGTGTACTACATGTGTGTATGCATGTGTACATGTATATACAGAGACATTTCACGTATCGACATTACTTCTTTATCAAACTACTTTTGACTGCTTCCTTTAACTTAAATTTGGGGATATGGCAATCTATCATTTTCTACCCATCTTAAAATGAAATCAAACTCAATAAGATAAATAACATAAAAACAAATACATAAGAACCACTGAATTTCAGATTTGAGAGGAACCTCAGTGGCCTTAAATGAAAGCCCTGGGTTATTAGCTTCTTCCTCTAAAGGCAGCCTTTGGCATAGATGAGAGAAAGAGGTCTGGAGTTCCAAGTTCAAGAAGATCCGAGTTCAAATTTGACCTCAGACATTAACTAATTGTGTGATCCTGGACAAATAACTTAACCTCTGTTTGTCTTGGTATCTTTAACTATAAAATGAGGATAATAATAATACTTACCTCATGGAATCAAATGAATTAACATATTTAAAAAGAACTTGTCATGTAATAGGCACAATGTAAATGCTTATTTCTTTTTCCTTTTCCCTTCCCTTCTCCTGCCCAACTTGTCATGGTTTGTGAGATTGTATAATAATTTTCAATAAACTCAAACTAAGTGTTTTATTAGATATAATTACAGATAAAACTTACAATGGCAGTCAGTCAACAACCACTTAATAAATGCTTAACTTTGTGTCAGGCACTATTCTAAGAGCAGGGGATACAAAGGAATATTAATAACATTTTTATCTTTGCTCTCAAAAAGCTCACATATTCTAATAGGAGCGACTGTAAATAACTATGTACAGAAAAGATATGTATAGTGGAAATTGAAGATAATCTTAGACAAAGGGGACTAAGTAATTTGAAGTTCTATGGAATACACTTCTACAAAAAGTGGGAATTAGGGGGCAGCTGGGTAGCTCAGTGGAGTGAGAGTCAGGCCTAGAGACAGGAGGTCCTAGGTTCAAACCCGGCCTCAGCCACTTCCCAGCTGTGTGACCCTGGGCAAGTCACTTGACCCCCATTGCCCACCCTTACCAATCTTCCACCTATGAGACAATACACCGAAGTACAAGGGTTTAAAAAAAAAAGTGGGAATTGAAAGAGTCTTGGAGGAAAAAAGGAAGCAGAGATGAAGAGGGAACACCTTCTAGGTATGAGGGCCAGAGAGCCAATGAGAAATTTTGTGAGAAATAGTCAAACAAATCAGTAGAGCTATAATACAGAGTATGAGGAGGGAGACAACAGGAAACTGAAGGATGTCCATCAAATGGGGAATGGCTGAATATAAGTTGTGGTATAATATGGTAATGGAATACTACTATTCCATAAGAACTAAAAAACAAGATGAACACACACACACACACACACACACACACACACACACAAAACCTGGAAAGAATTATATAAAGGGATTCAAAAGAGAGTGAAAAGAACTGGAAGAATGTCATACACTATAATAACAACAGTATATGATGATTAGCTATGAAAGATTTAACTATTATCAACAATGATTCCATTGTTGTAGGACAACTACATTGATGTAGGACAACTCTAAGGGACTGATGACACAAAAGGAGATCCACCAGCACAGAAAGAACTAATGGAGTCTGAATGCAGATTGAAGTATATACCATTCTTCACTTTATTTCCTCCATGAATTTTTCTCTAGTGTAAGGGATATGTGTCTTATTTCACAATGTGATGAACATGGAAATGTGTTATATGATAACACTTGTCCAACCTTTATCATCTTATCTGTTTTCTTCAGGGGGTTGGAGAGGTGGGAGGGAAGGAGAGAACATAGATTGTGAAATTTCAGAAGAAAATTATTAAATATTATATTAATATTTAATCTGGAAAAATGAAATAAATTTGTTAAAAGGGGAAAGGGCTTTTAATTCCAGAGGAGTTTATGTTTGATCTTAGGGGGAATAATGAGCCATAGGGGTTTTCCTTAGTCAGGGTATGACCAGTGCTTTAGGAAAAATAACTGACAACTGAGTGAAAGATCAATTGATGTGATTGGAGACTTTCATCAGAAAGATCAATTAGAAGACTATTTTAACAATCCAAGTAAGAGAATATAAACTTCTATATGTATAGAGAATACTCTCAATCATCAATTCACAGGCATACTTGGGTTGCCCTGCCCCAGACAACAGAAACCATTATGGAACTAAGCACTGGCAGGGTCAGTGCAAATTGCAGTAACAATTAAGGGAGAGTCTTCAATGGGATGGTATGAATGGATATTTGAGAATGAATAAAGGAGAGACCAAAAGGAGAAGTATGCACATAAGAGATGCTATAAAGGTAAAATTAAGATTTGACAACATTGTATCTGTGGGGATGAGTAAAAGTAAGGAGTCAGAGATTGAACAGATTTCAAACCTTATGTTATGGTTGAGTCATTTTTGAATTCTGTCTGACTTTTCATGACCCCATTTGGGCTTTCCATGACAAAGCTACTGAAGTGGTTTACCATTTCCTTCTCCAGGTCATTTTACAGATTAGTAAACTGAGATAAAGAGGGTTAAGTGATTTGTCATGGGTCATACAGCTAGTAAATGTCTGAAACTAGACTTGAACTCAAGAAGGTGAGTCTTTCTTACACCAAGTTCAGCACCACTCCATCCACTGTGCAACCTAACTTTTCAATCCTAGGTGACTGGAAATTTGGTGGTGTCCTTGAGAAGGAAGAAGTTGGCAGAAGAGACAGTTTGGGAGGAAAACTAACTAGTATCATTTTCAAACAAAGTGAATTTGAAATGTCCATAACACATCCCATTCATGAGGTCTAAAAGGCAACTATGGTGTGGTAGAGATTCAAGCAGGATGTGTAAATCATGGAATTATCTGCTTAAAGATAATAGTTGAAAATGCAGTAGCTAGTGAGATGACTGAGAAAAATTCTATTGAACAAAAAGAGAAAGTGGCCCGTGATAACACTTAAATGAATAATTATTGTAAATAGGGATTACCTAAAGATCCAGAAAGGGAAACAGTTGAGTAGGAGGAGAACCAGGTGAGAACATAATCACAGAAGTCTAGAGGGGAAAAAAATATCTAGAAGAGGGTAAATAGTGTCAAAAGCAGAAGATAAGTAAAGTAGGAACAGGATTAAGACTTTTAGATTTGTGCATTAAGAGATTATTTGTAACACTGAAGAGAGCAATTTCAATAAAATGATAAGAAGTCATGAAAGTACATAATATAAACACCAATGCCCCGGGCATCTGAATATAAGGCATTACAAACACAGTTATTTTCTACTCTTCTCCTATCCCCATGAGTCTAAATAGCATGAGTAAAAGGGGAAACAGACTTGCTGTGCAAGATATGCTACAGTACAAATCCTTTCCCCTTCCATTCCCAAAATTATGAACCCTTACATATTTGATCTTCCTTTCTCCCTAGGATTTCCCAGGTAACACTTTTCCTTCATTCATCCTTAAATGCTATTCATACTACCTTCTTGAAGGCTCCACTTTAGTTTTTAAAAGCATTATTTATGACTTTGCCCATGCCCATTTCAACATTAGTTTCTGTTATCAGGGACAGGAAAACTAAAGTATGCCTGTGAACTGAAGACTGGGAGCATTCTGAAGAACAAATGATAGTTGGAATAAACCCTACTTGTTACCAGTTGGGTCACTGGATGGTGCCTTCTGGGCTAGTTTCCTCCTTGCAGGGTTTAGGTAGTTAACTTGTTTTTGTGTTCTTTCAAAGTAGCTATTTTTCATTATTGCTGTTCTTTGTTTAGTTGACTCATTTTCTCTATTGGGAAAATCTTCCTACCTCTGTTTCTCTCCATTTTGAACAAAATGCTGCATAAGATTTCTTATGATTTTTGGCCACTAAATCATACTAAATTGGTCAACAATATGGGGATTAAAGATCCTAGATCTTTTTTCAGAGAAACTGCTAGATAGGCATATCCTCCCAATCTTATACTTACAAAGTTGATTTTTTGCTACCCAATTATAGAACAGATATCTTAATGAATTTATATCTTCATCCACCCATTATTGCAATTTGAACATGTTTTTTTATCTTATCATTCAACATCCAAATCATTCAACCTTTTAGCACCTCCACCCATCTCAGGTCACTTGCAAATATTATAAGCATGCCATTTGTAGTTTGTCATGAACTCACTGACTGAAATGGTTAAACAAAAGACCTAGAGCCAATGTCAGATTCAGAAACTGAAAAAGAACAAGCTTGTCTCTGGGAAGGAAAGTCAGACATATTACTTGATGGCATTTTTCTTTCTATATTAGTAACTATAATTTTAAATAACAAAAATGCATTTAACCTTTTAATGAGGAAGCTAACAGTAAGGGGAGGAGCTCTAGATGTGAAATCAAAAGAATCAAATTTCTATTCCTAAATGCATTATGTAACTTTGAGTAAAAGTCTTCTGTGAGCCTCAGTTAACCAGTAAGAAATAGTCACATTTGATGTGCCTTAGATCTTACTGTAAGGATGACTACCCTAATGCATGTAAAAGCTCAAGTTCTAAATGTAAAAGTTAAAAGAAAACTAAAAAACAAAATAATTACTAACAAATTATCTTTTAAGGAGGAAAATAAGTATTTTTTTCATTTTGCCGCAAAACCAGATTATTAAGCCACTTTCTTTTTTAGAAATCCTTACTTTCTGCCTTATAATAAATACTAAGTATTCATTTCAAATCAGAAGAACATAAGGGCTAGGCAACTGTGGTTAAGTGACTTGTCTGAGGTCACACAGCTTAGAAATTTCTAAAGCCATATTTGAACCCAGAACCTCTTGTTCTGAGAGGCCTGGCTCTCTATCCCCTGTTAAGCCACTTCCCAAACATTTTTACACCATAGGCCATGCCCTTCTCCCTTGTCCTTATCTAGCCTCCCTTTATTATTTTTCTTCTTCTGGGGAATAAAATTGGCTTGGTGGCTTGTAATTATATCCCCAGAGCTTAGTACAAAGCTTGGTACCTACTAAGCAATTAATAAATTCTTGATCTAGCAAGTTATCATGCATAAATGCATTCATAATAATTATAGAACAAGCAGATCTTTCTGTATTTCTATGAGCTCTAAAACTATTATCCTTAACATTAAATTCCAAAGAAACTCATACCCTATGGATGGTTTCACATACACATCTTAGTTAAAAAGAGTTCACCCTTAAAGTATACTGGCCCAACAAGCCTGGTGATTGGTGAAATACTGATTAAGAATCCTGAGAATTTTAAGTGGGTGGATAATGATTCTGACTCTCCCCAAGCCATTCATTTATTCAACTTCACCTACTGATTAAAAGTTAGGTAAATGTAGGAGTAGATAGGTGGCACAGTGGATGGAATGCCAGGCCTGGATTTAGGAAAACTCATTTTCCTAAACTCAAATCTAAACTCAAGACACTGGGCAAGTCGCTTAATACAGTTTGCCTTAATTCCTCATCTATAATAAGAACTAGAGAAGGAAACAGCAAACTACCCTAGTACCATTGACAAGAAAATTCCAAACAGGGTCACAAAGAGTTGGGTACAACTCAAAAACCTGAATGCAAACAAAATAAAACAAAACAACAAAACAAACAAACAAAAACCAACAAGTGTGCCAAACCTAGCTTAAATAGTGATTGCTAAATTCTCATCTTGATAACTTACTTCCTTGAAAATCAGCAAAGATCACAAATCAGGGCTGATTTACTGTCTTCTTGATTTGATTTTTTTTTTAATTATGAAGAAAAAAGTTAATAATACACATTAAACTCTAAAAGTGTATCTCCTGGTTTTTGTCCCACTCTTTCAGTGTCAATTATTAAATATTATGAGCATGCCTCTAAAATTACTGAGTTAAATTAATGCTTTTTTATTGTTAAAATGGTATTTGAAGACAGAAAGTAGGATTTACATTGTGCACAAGATATGAAAAAAGGGAGTGTCAGAAAACAATGACTTTAAAGTACAATGTGAACTTTGAACTTAAACATCAAGTCTGCTAGTCTTAAAGAGGCAGTTAAATGAAATTCAGATTTATTGTTAAGACACTGAATAAGATGATTACATAAAAGCATTAAATGTCAACATCTGTAACAAAAATATTTTTTTCTAATTCAAGTTCCTTAATTTTTAAACAAAACGATTGTACTCTACATTTCAAATTCAACAAAAATCTATTAAATATCTTCATAAACAAAGCATTTAAATTGAGGAACACACAAAGATAAAAGCAGTTCCCTGTGAAAAGTCATTCCCCAATAAGATAAGTGATCAAAGGATATGAACAAAAAAAGCTCTCAAAAGAATTACAAATTATTAACAACTAAATAAAAGAATGCTCCAAACCACTAATATTAGAGGAAAGGCAAATCATAAAGCTTTAAGATCCTAACTCACAATTAGAAAGCTGGCAAATTTGACAAAAGAAGGGGATAGCAGATGTTTTAAGGGTTGTGGGAAATTAGGCCAAGCAACACATTATTGATGCAGCTGAGATAAGTACAACTATTTTGAAAATCAATTTTTTAATTATACAAATAAAGTGACTAAAATACCCACTGAGATTCTGAGGTTCCCGTTAGGCATACACCAAGGATACCATTGACTGGAAAATAGCTTCCATTAACAAAATATTTAGGGGAACATTTTTTGTTAGCAAAGGACTTGTAACAAAGTACATGCCCACTAACTGAGGGACCATCTAACCAATCTGTGATACATGACTATGCTATAAGATATAATAAATATGATGAACAGAGAACTTTGGAAAGATTTCTATGACAAAGTGAAGCAGAGCCAAGAAAGCAAAGGTGAGGAAATAAGTCATTCAGCATGAAGGGAAGTATCCCTCAGGTGTAAACAACCTGTTTAAATATTCTTAGCTGAACAATAACTTTTTGAAAAGGTCTGTGTTTTCTCTCACCTCAATGTGGCCTTAAAACTTTATACCTGTATTGATATTATTTCTAAATATTTAAGTCTCAAAAGCTAAGAAATAGAAACTACCAGGCTTTGTTTATTATAACATTATCCTATGGGACCATGCAAAAATTCAGCAGACATTAACCTGGACACAGTTGCCAGAAACCTTTATATGCCTGACAGAGCATAGCATGCTCCATCTTGCCTATGTTAAGTCTGGGCCAGCTTTCTTTGCTTCAGGCTCTAACACTAGAAACATTACACCAGAGGTATTGGGATTGGGGGGAATTTAGTGTTAGGTCATGGCAATGAACTAAGTGATGACTACTCAACCTATGACATCTCACTAATGTTCGAAGCTTCCTAGCTGGTTAAGCAATATCCAGATACACAGGGAAGAGAAAAGCCTCTTGCAATAACATCCCTCAATTAGCAATCACCTTCATTCAGTAGCAGCACCTCTACCATGCCAGCTGCAGGGGAAATTAATTAAATTTAATAGAAGCCATGGGGGAAGTAATTAAATTTAATAGAAGCCATGGATTTCAAATGAAGATAAACTGTATTTGTAATCATACCTACTATGCCACTTATTCACACTCAGGCTATTAAAAGCATGTTTTTAATGTACACTATCCAAGTGCAAACCTTCTACGGAAACATCTAGTCATCAGCAATCACTCCTTCACTCTCCCTTCAGAATATCAAATGATGGGGGATACATACCACTGAACCACTTCCATTTTTTTTAACTAGGAGCTTCCTTTTTTTTAATTAAAAAAATCATTGCAACATGTCAATATTGGGTAAACTATTATATCTGAACAGTACACTACAGAAACTGTAGCAAAGACAAGTAGTAATGAAAGGTTGGCATGTTTGTATTGGGAAACAAAACTAGCAGCCCATTCATCTAAATGCAGTTATGTTTCAATTTAACTAAATTACAAGGTTTGAAATTAGCAATACTTCAAGCACCCCAGGCTACTACTCCCACCAGAACACTTCATCTTTAATACCTGCTCCAGCTTGCAAATAAAACCAAGGAAAACAGTGGGGGGAAAAGCTCCAAACAGCTTTCTAACAAAGACCATCACTAAAAGAAATTCAGTCGTACATTTTCATCCCTGAGAATGTCCAAAATCAAAAAGGAAACATCAGAACAGAATTGTTTTCCATGTTCTGTAGCAGTCAGGTACAACTCCTTTCCACAAAAAGGCTTCCCTGGGAAATCTGTTATAATTAAAGTTTGTTCCTAGTTCCTTCCAAGGGTGAGGGTGAGTGGCTAAAGCCAAGGGATAATCTTGATGCTTTTCAACTGTCTGTACTAAGGTTATATCTTGAGAGTTACTGTGATGGGAAAACAAAACAAAACAAAACAAAAAACACTAGACAGCCCTAAATACCAGATCTGACATTGGCATTTGACTCAGCACAAGTCAGATAATGTCTCTCAACTTCATCCTCTTTTGTTGATTGGGGCTAAGAATTCTTGCAGTACCCACCTCATAGAGTATGCATTTTGCCTGCAAAACGCATTGTTTCTTAGTTTTCATCATTTGTGACTCTTCTCGACCTTCTTAACATCTGTCACATATACCAAACCTCTCTTCTCTAACACTACCCTCTGAGACAAGGCTCTCCTCACCTCATGCCGGGACTACTGCAATGAAGGCTGGTTCCGAACCATATCTCAAGACTCTCTCTCTTCTTTAGCCCATTATCCCATGCTTAGCTGCCACAGTGATCTTCCTGAAGTATAGGTATGACCACATCATGCCCTCTGCTCAATAAACTCCAGTGGCCCCCTATCACCTCCAGGATCAAATTAAAAATCCTCTATGTGTTTATTTGTTTGTTTGTTTGTTTTAAATCCTTACCCTCTGTCTTGGAATGGATACAAGTGCCATTTCCAAGACAGAAGAGAGGTGAGGGCTAGGCAACTGGGGTTAAGTAACTGGCCCAGCATCACATACTTAGGAAGTGTCTGAAGTAAGATTTAAACTCCCCATATGGTTTTTAAAGCCCTTCATAATGTCATCCCCCTTTCTTCCATTTCAGTGTTCCTTATAACTTCCCCAACTGCTCCATGGGCTCTGGGGTCCTGTGACACTGGCCACCTTTTCCCCTGGATAAAACATTCCATTCTCCAATCTCCAGCCATATTCACTGGGTGCCCCTTATTATTATTGTATTCTTGTCCTCCTCTCTGACTCCTGGGTGCCCTCAGGTATCCCCCAAAATTCTACCTTCTGCAAGAAGCCTTTAAGCATTCCCTCTGTACACATCTTTTTGTATGTAGTTGTTTGCATGCTGTCTCCCCTACTAAACTATGAACTCTTTGAGGGCAGAGTACTTTAGAATTTCTTCATCTATATGGTACTTAGCTCACTTCCTGGCACTTAAGAGGTACTCAATATTTGTTTAATGACTTAACTTCTCTATGCAGTTTTAAACACTAATTACCCATTCATTGCCTTTAACAGCACATTTTTAAACACAATTCTCTTCCTTCTGGCTGACTGTTCCTTCCTACTCTGCTTTGTAGGATCATCATTTATAGTACCACCAACACCCCTTTCCCAATTTACACAGGGTTAGAGGCAATGGTCACATTTCACATAACTTTGGGCAATACAAATCTTAACACATGCAATCAGAGATACAATTATTTGTTACTAATGTGGATCTGACTATAGTACAAATGTTTGTGGTAAGATCATTATTTCACTTGAAACTGTCAAATGCTTTGGAAATTATTAAGTATTTTATAAAAGTCAGCCATTATATTTTTGTTAGACAGTTGTGTAACAAGTATTCTAAAACCAAAGATTAAGATAATGATGATAAAGGTGTTAAGATTTTATTTTAATAAAATTTCCACATAAGTTTTGCAAAGTTCTATAATCTAGTCTCCCTCCTTTCTTTCCTCCCCACTCCCAGAGTTGACAAGCAATTCAATCTGGGTTATACGTGTATTATCGCATATTTCTATATTATTTATTTTTCTAAGTGATTAATCTCATAAAACCAAAACCCCAAATAAATATGTAATTAATCATGTGTTTTTACCTGTTTTCTACTCTAATAGTTCTTTCTCTAGAAATGGAAAGCATTGTTTTTCATAAGTTCCTCAGAATTGTCCTGGATCATAGCATTGCAGTTAGTAGCAAAGTTTAATACGTTTGATCGTTGCACAATATTTCAGTCACTGTGTATAATGTTCTCCTGGTTCTGCTTATTTCACTCTGCATCAGTTCAAGTAGGTCTTTCCAGCTCTTTCTGAAATCATCCTTTTCTCATTAAGATTTAAAAGTTTTATGACTTCTAAAAAATCAAAATATGAGTTCTCTCAAGTCATTATAAAGCAAACAAATTATTTTAAACAATACAACTTTTTTTGTCTATATACCAATCTATTTTTAAGCCCCTTTAAATGCAAAGGAACTTTTGTTTTATATCCTGTGCAAGAGTACTGGGGGGTGGGGCAAAAAGGATGTCCAAAAAACTGGAAATAATTTTTTTAAATCACAATTTAGGGGTTTTTTAGCAACTGTTTATTACTACAGTTGGCAAAATAAAGCATTCCATTTGAAAGATCTTTAAACTTTTGGGTAGGTAAAATCAGATTATTTAGATCCAACTGCTGCTGCACTCTTTTTCCCTACCCCTCTCCACCTTTAAAATGTAAATTAAGTGTTTGTTTTTAAACACACACTCATTTTAAATGTTATTACTAACTACTTCACAAAACCTCAGGCACAGTAAATAGTTGGAATTTTGTGAAAAATCACACAAATCTGATTTTAAAAACCAGGCAGCTCCTGAATAAAACAACCTTCTTAAGATGTCTCATTTTCTACAGTTTTGTGTCACACAAACAGCTGCCTAAAGTCAAAATTGATGCTTGTTTTATACTCACTCACCCCTTTATCAGAAATTGCTAACTTTATTTCTCTAAATGTGATGTCAACCTACAAAACTCTTTTAGGTTTTGTCCATGCCAGTGGAAGCTTCATGGGGGAAAGAATGGGCTTGAGGCCTTTTTATTACTTAAAAGTAAAAGGATACTTTTTCCAAGGCAGCATCTTATCCACTTTCTTTTACATTTTTTTTCCTCAAGGGAGAGCTTAAAGGAAGTAAGAAAGTGTTAAGACAAGAGGAATTTACATGATTCTGATCTCAGTCAACAAAGCCATTATTTTTTCCTAGGGTATATTTTTTAATTCTTACCTTTAGCCAAGAATAGAAAAAAAAAAATAAAAGCAGTTAATTGCGTCTAAAATGGACACAATGTGAATTCAGTGGTTGGGAAAGCAAAATAATAACAACAACCTTTCAAGCTCCTACTGGGCAGAATCAGTATGAGGGTAGGTTAGGAGAGAGTATAAAAACCAACTAAGAATAGAAGCAGAAATTCAACAACACTTGAAATCTAGAGATATGTGATATCTTTTTTTTTCCTTCTTACATATGTGGGAGAGCAACCCTTTTGATAAAAAAAAAATCACAAAATCTTTCAGGGAGATATACTCCAAATTTAATTTTTTAAAAATCTGAGTATACAGTATGCATTATCAAAAATGTAATCCAATCCCTCAAGAAGGTTTCTATCTAATGGAGAGTTGGAAAGATAATCCAGTTATTCAAATACTTATGAAATCACAGAATGACAAAAAGAACCTGAGCAGTGTGGAATTGGGAAGACACCAAAATGTCAGACTAAGAAATTTTATTTTTCTCCAAAAGATGAAAATGATTCGCTTAAAAATTTTTTGAGCAAGAGGCTCATAATTAGACTTGGGAATTAAAAAGTATTTAAATGAATGAAAAAGGAAAAGGAATAAGGAAGGGAAAATAGCAAAGTGACTCTTAAGAGAAACCAGGAAAGAAGTCGATGGTGATGTGAAGTGAGAAGAGCAGATATATTCTAGAGATGCTATAAAAGTATGAATGGCTGGAGGTGATAGAATATGCACCTGGGTGACTTTAAAGTAACTAAATTAAATTAAATCAAAATTAAATTAAAAGTCATGATTGGGTGTAAATGAGATCCATAAGGAAGAAGTGAAAGAGGGAAGCTGGCCAAGGACAGAATCATAGAGGACCCTCACATTCAAGGGGAAGGAGAAAAAAGTGAAATAGTGGAGGAGAGAGAGCACAAATGTGCTTAGTCAATTAGAGAAGCAAAAGAAAGCTATGAAGTGTTGCCAAAGGAGGAGAAAATTAGCTCCTTTTGGAAGGCAGAGAAGGGAATGACAACAACTAAGATAAATGGCATTTATAAAGTGCATTAAATACCGTTAGTCCCACAACTATTTTATGAGGTAATCTCACAGGTATTATAATTCCCATTTTACAGATGATAAAATCAAAACTCAGATAAATTAAGTGATTTATCCTTTGTTAAATTGTTCATTAATGCCCCAAATAAGATTTTAATTCAAGACTTTTCTCATTTCAAACTTATTTTATCTAACAGGTAATTTTAATAGAAAAAGGGAGAAGAACAGTTACAAGTATCACCCTTTAATTGTAAGTATCTTCTAAAGTTGTCTTTATCCATCTTTCCTTTCTAACCTCTCTTCCTTGGTGATCTCATTAACTCCCATTTCTAACTTAGAATTATATAGACATAAATGTATATTGGAGTCATCTGCATAGTGATGATAATTGAATCCAGAGATGGAATAGAAAGATAAAATAAAAGGGCTCAGGGCAATGGATTGAAGACAGACAAGAGGAAATGAAAGCAATTCCATCCACATCACTTATACTAACATTTGAAGCTTTAACTACATTCATAAGCTGACTTGTTTATGATATATAAATTCTGACATCAATAATCTTTTCCAAACTAAAACATTAAGGAAAAAGAAACATGCCTGCAAAACAAAAAAATTTAGATGACAAGCAAGTTATATTTTGGACAGGCCTAAAAATTGGTTTATTAAGCTGATATCTAATAATTGGATAAATACTTGATTTACTTCCTGAAATTCACATTTTATGTGCCTTGTGACAACAACAAAAAAACAAAATAAAGATTTCATAATGGAATAGTATTTGGTTTTGGTGCAGATCTATGATGTCATTATTGTCAAGAACTCTAAAATAAGGAAAAGTTCTCTACCAATAGGGCTCTAAGAAGTTAAATAATTATTTAGGTGTCATAAAGTTGAGCCTAAATAATTATTTAACTTCTGTGAGCTTGAGCCTAGTTCTCCTTAACTCTGAAATCAACTCTTTATCTACTTTGATATGTGATCTCTAGAAGGGTTTCCAAAATAATCAAGAAAACCTGTTACAAAAAAAAAAAAGGCTGACTTAAAACCAATTATTGATTCTTCAGCATTTTGATCTTTCTCCACATGGACTTGTAAGGAAAAAGCCTTTTGTTAAGATTACAGAATCTCAACTAAGAAATCATCTAGTTCAACTCCTTTTTCAAAGTGTTCAGCCTCAGTTCTGAAGCTTTGAAGGGCACAGAAGTGGAATGCCCCTTCACCAAAAAAAAAAAAAAAAACAAAAAAAAAAACCCTATAGATCTATGTTGAGAGATAGATATAGATATCAGATAATGAGACTACAAAATCTTAACACTTGTTTTTCTTAATGCCAGAAAATGATCCAATATTCAAATTCCTCATTTTGCATATTAGTATATCAGATCCCTCTCATTCTAATGCTAGAATTATGTCAGGTTAGATTAAAATTTGTTTTACGTTCATGTTTTTTTTTTCCTTAGCTTTCATTATTGCTAATTCTACCTCTTAGGCAGAACAATTCTTGCTACTTCTCATCCAGTTTTCCCCAACTCATTTGCTCTTTGCATATGTCCTCATACCTCTCTCTGGCTCAAAGTTGCTAACCCTAACCCCCTAAAATTGTTTTCTCTTAATTCCTTCTTCCCCTTCATTCACCCTTCCCTCTCTCTTTCTCTGTATTTTCTGTACTTTAATAATTTTAGGAGCAAGTTGATAAAAACACAAAATGGTTAGAAAACATTAAATTTTGGTCACGTGGAAAGAATATAGAACTGAGAGTCAGAAAAACTTGACTTCTAATTGTAGCTTTGCTTATCCTTACCCATCAGATCCTTCCTTGGTACATTTCAGCCTCCAAAACTCTCACCTTCTAAATATAAAATAAGCAAATGATCTATAAACCTCTCCAGTTTGGAGTTGTTATAACTACAGTGAATTAGTGAGTGCTTGGTCTAGGATACATTCAAAGGAATTTTTTTATGGGGGTGGGGGGGTCAGATAGACTTGTGATCCCATCATCATTGTGAAGAACTCCTGGTTCCATTTATCACTGCAAAGAATGACCGTCATAACTTTCAGGCTTAGAGTTGCCCTAGTCACTGAGAGGTCCATAATCATACAACTAGTATGTTTTCAAGATACCATCTGAAACACTGGCTTGTATTTCCAAGGCTAGTCTTCTTTCCATTATAACATCTTTATACAAAAAGATGAAAAGATAAGGATGGAAGAAGCAAGTCAGGCTCAAGGTATCCAATTACTTATATGTGTTAGAGGAAGGTCTAACACCAAGCAGTTTCTTAATTCTAGTTCAATGCTGGAACAAAATGAGACACTTACAAATCCTTGAACAGTTTAAAAGGAGGTTTATTTTGACTTAACTGCAACACAACATGAAAACGATCTGCAGCATATTTTTTAATCCTGCTTAGAATATTTTAGTTACCTCTTCTCTTTGACCAATATATGAATTTTGGGGGATAACAAAGTCATTTTATAATGAGTTTGAACAAACTTAAAGGAGAAATATCTGAATATTGGCAGAAAGATGATTATTTAATTCAATTTAACATATTTGATTTTTTAAATCATCCACTGTTTTGTATCATCCCAATAGTACAATGGATAAATACAGAGCAATAAGAACTATTGAAATATCCAGATTAGTGTCTACTAATAAGTAATAAGGGAAACACATACATAGACACATAAATATATATACACACACTCCTAGGGAAAAAAAACTCAGAAAACTTGAGAGCCTGGATATCATCTAGTCTAACACATTAATTTCACAGATTTCAGATAAGTATTGCAGTGGCTCACCCGAAGTCACCCATTGAAAAGGCAGTTTCTTTTCTCAAAATCATGCTCCTTTTTCTAGACTAGCAAGGCAAAGAGACTGCTTTTAGAATGATCAAGTACAGTGTTCATAGTCGACCTCTGACACTGAGTAATTATTTCAAGTCATCTGAATTCTCTCTCCAGTCATCTTCTCAACAATCTCACCATATTCTTTATCGACCATGTTTCACTTTACTCCTTACTCCCTAGCTAGCAGCTAGCATCTCAAGAACCTCGTCAAACCACCTTACAGCCTGCCACAAACTAACCTTCCATCTCAACTCCTGTCCCACTTCTAGAACCTTTATCAAATCAATTTTTCCATTGATCGTTAAAAGACAGAACTAATTAATTCCCCTCTCATCAAAAGCAGCCCCTCACTCACCAGGACTCCTCTATGTGCACTGATTTTACAAATTAGAATGAATATAATTTTCTGGAGAGCAAGGACTTACTTTTGATTTGCTTTTGAATCTGTGGTCTCAGAACTTAGCACAGTGCTTAAACCACTCATGTGCTTAGTAGATGCTTTTTTTCATTCATTCATTTAAAAGGCACAGTTTCAGGGGCAGCTGGGTAACTCAGTGGATTTAGAGCCAGACCTAGAGATGGGAGGTCTTAGGTTCAAATCTTGCCTCAGATACTTCCTAGCTGTGTGACCTTGGGCAAGTCCACTCTTCTGCCTTAGAACACAGTATTGATTCTAAGACAGAAGGTAAGGGTTCTAAAAATAAAATAAAATAAAATAAAATAAAAGGCAGAGTTTCCCTCTTTGTAAAATGGAGTTGCATTATTTGACCTTTTAGATTCATTTTAGCTTTAAATCTGTGGTCCTATGATTACTTTGTACCTATCTTAATAGCTAGATACTAGCAAAAGAAGCATTAAAACCACAAAGTATTACCCTAAAATCACTTTTCCTAGGCTCCTCTTTTATACTTTCCAATATATTCCTAACCCTCAACTATATTCCCCATAATAAGATTTCACTTTGACAACATCTCTGTGAGCACAGAAATTTTAATATAGCACCAATAAACCTTATCGAACAACAACTAAAAAACAAATACATTTTTCCTTTAAATGGAGCTTTATTGGAGGTATGGAACCAATGTGACAAAGGGAGGGGTAGGATCATTAAGGCCCTGAAGAAATCTTAACATTGAATAATTTTTTAACATTATGTTGATTTATTTTGTTAAAATATTATAAAATGTGTTTCAGGTGGAAAGTAAAATAAATATTCCATTATTGCAAAGATTATTATTTTCTTTGTTTTAGAGAATATATGTGTATGTATCTATATACATATATATTTAAATATATATTAAATCTTAGCAGTACTGACTATTAAAAAAAAAGGAAAGCTATAATTCCAAGTCTAATATTGTATATAATTCTATGGTTTATACTAGCTCTGTAAGAACAGTATTATTTATTGGGTAGCCACTAAATCTGATGGCTATAAAGATCTGGCTTTTCCTTTGAAAATACTCCTTTAACCACCTATTTATCTGCACTAAGTTTGCCTGGTAACTGCTGTTTGGGCTGCTCTCAAGGAGCACTTAGAATAGTGCCTATTTAAACAAAAGGTGCTTTAGGCACAATGCTAATTAACTGACTTCCCCCACTTTCATCAAATATACTGTAGTAGTACTTAACAGTACTGCTATTCCAAATACCTTCCTGGGATTCTTTTCATAGTTACCCCATTTCACTTCATACCTTAGTAACTTAATAAAAATTGACAAAACTAGTACACTGTGACCTTGAGTAAATCACTTTTTTTCATAATCTATAATCACTCACCACCAATTAGCTAACCCTAAATTCATACTAGATATTTTCAAATTGAATGTCCCTTAGTTATTTCACACTCAATATGTCCAAAGCAGAATTCATTATCTTTCTCTACCTCCAAATCCCTGATTACTGTAGAACAAAGATATCAAGTCTGGCTGCTAAAATTGACTAGTTTGGAATATAAAAATTAATATCATATGTATTACTTAATACATATTATAAAATTAATATATTTGCCATATTTGCTATAATATTTAATTGGTATACTATATAATTGATGTATGAATCAATATAATAATGGGAAAATACTTTACAATAAAACAGAGGTCATGTTAATCCGGGAATTTCTAATTCAATATGCAGCTCATAGGCATCTATTTCAATTTTAGTTAGATAAGACTGCTATGGCTGTCAATACTATCCATTCCATCCAGTAAACCAGGTCAATCCTTAGTTTCCTTTTCAATTCCAGAGTCTCCTAAATTTTGTCTTTTCTACCTTCACAATTTCTTTTCCCTTTTTTCAACTCACAGAGGCATCACTCTGGTTTGGGGCCTCATCACCTCTTTAGATTATTATTTGGATTATTATGCCAGCCTCATTTCTCTCTCATTTCCAATCGACTTCTAAACTTAAGGTTGTAAAGTAAAACCTCATACTCATTTTATTTTGTATTTCTCAGATTAACCATATTCTGAAGCATTTTTTCAGACATTTGTTAATATCTTAAATTTCTTCCTTTGAAAACTGCTTGTTCATATCTTTTTACCATTTATCTTCTAGGACATGGCTTTTATCATCATAAAATTCAGCAATATCATATATCTTGGATTACATGTTTCACTTATAATTTTAATTCCATTTGATTTGTTTTAAAAAACGCCCAATTTTACATAATCAAAAATTTTTCTATATTTTTTTTTATTTTTATTTTTTAAACCCTTAACTTCTGTGTATTGGTTCCTAGGCAGAAGAGTGGTAAGGGTAGGCAATGGGGGTCAAGTTGACTTGCCCAGGGTCACACAACTGGGAAGTGTCTGAGGCCAGATTATGACCTCCCCTCTCTAGGCCTGACTCCCAATCCATTGAGATACCCAGCTGCCCCTTCTGTATTCTTAAAGGACACTGGATTTCAAATCTATTAATTGAGGTCCTAGCTTTAGCTCTTTCTAAATTTCCTTGTGTGACCATGAGCAAGCAATTCAAGTTTTTCTGAGTTAAATTTCCCCCATATGAAATGAAGATAACTATTTTGTTGTGAAAATTATAAACATGACTTTAAGTCAATACATATTAAATAAACCAAAATTTTGCTGGATAATCCAACATTATATAACTAAATATAGAGATTAACTTTTCCCAAAAGTTAATGATCCAAGAAATCTCCTATTGAGCTATCTAGAGAACATGAAGTAGCTCAGAAGCACTTACTTAAAAGCAATTAATAATTAAAAAGTTAATTACAATTTACCTATATAGATTCTTTAAGATCAAAAAGAATAAGGGTTCTTCTAGCCAAATAACTTGAGTTTTGTTTTTGTTCTGGAACTGATTCTTAGATTTAACCTTAACAGAAAAGAAAGTCATTCCTTTAAAAAATTATTTTGTGATACAGACTTTTAAATAATGCATCCAGTTTACTCTCTCTAATATATGCTTCTCTTGACTCTTCTTCCCCTTCATAAAGCAGGAAAAAAGGCCATTCTGTATTATCACATTTTATCATAACTAGATTTCCAGAAATAATACTGTAACTTAAATATTTTAATATAGGTTGCTTAAGATTTTAAAAGCTTGTACAGATGTTATCAAATGTATATTTTTAAATTACTTTACTTTTTTCAGACCTGTACGTGCACAGTGAATTCCAGTGTGTACTGTGAAAAAAAAAGATACAAGGCATAGTGAATTATAGGTTGTACAGTGAAAAACTAAGTGAACTAAGCATCTTTGTTCTCAATATAAATGCTACACAATAAGCAAAAAATAATCCTTCATCTTAGATTCTCAGTATTTTTTTTGATTATAAGAACTTTAAAATTCTAGAAATAGATGAGAAATTAGTCAATAGAGCTACAATTTAAATTAAACTAAATTATTTTGAATGTCTTCCTGAAAAGTTATCCAACAGAGATTAAGCCTTGTCAGGTTAAGAATGGATACAGGAACATTTCATATAATGAAAAAAAAAAAAAACTGAGGAGGCAATCAGCATTTCAAGCAAATATAAGGATAGATATGCAATCATTTACAGCAAGTGGGAATAAAACCTAAACTTATTCCTTATTCAGTCACTTTAAAGATATAATCTAGTTGTTTGTTTGTTTTTGGAAGAATAAAAGATCCAAAATATCAAGGGAAATAAAGAAAAAAAAACATGAAGGAAGGTGGCCTAGCAGTACCAGATATTAAGCTCTACTACAAAGCAGTGGTCATCAAAACAATATAGTACTGGCTAAGAGACAGAAGGGAGGATCAGTGGAATAGACTTGGAGAAAGTGATGTCAGCAAAACAGTGTATGATAAACCCAAAAAGGCCAACTTTTGGGACAAAAATCCACTATTTGGCAAAAACTGTTGGGAAAATTGAAAAGAATATGGGAGAGATTAGGTTTAGATCAACATCTCACAACCTACACCAAGATAAATTCAGAATGAGTGAAAGACTTGAATATAAAGAGGGAAACTACAAATAAGTTAAGTGAACACAGAATAGTATACTTGTCAGATCTGTGGGAAAGGAAAGACTTTAAAACCAAGCAAGAGTTAGAGAAAATTACAAAATGTAAAATAAATAATTTGGATTATATTAAATTAAAAAGGTTTTGTACAAACAAAATCAATGCAACCAAAATCAGAAAGGAAACAACAAACTGGGAAAAAATCTTTATAAAAAAATTCTGACAGAGGTCTAATTACTCAAATATACAAGGAACTAAATCAATTTTATAAAAAAAAAAATCAAGCCATTCCCCAACTGATAAATGGGCAAGAGACTTGAATAGGCAATTTTCAGATAAAGAAATCAAAAGTATCAATAAGCATATGAGAAAGTGTTCTAAATCTCTAATAATTAGAGAAATGCAAATCAAAACAACTCTAAGGTATCACCTCACACATAGAAGATTGGCTAAAATGATAGCAGGGGAGAGTCATTACAACATTCATTAATGTTGGAGGGGATGTGGCAAAATTGGGACATTAATGCACTGCTGGTGGAGTTGTGAACAGATCCAACCATTCTGGATGGCAATTTGGAATTATGCCCAAAGAGTGATAAAAGAATGCCTGCCCTTTGATCCAGCTATACCATTGCTGGGTTTATACCCAAAAGATATCATAAACAGACTTTTACAAAAATATTTATAGCCACGCTCTTTGTGGTGGCAAAAAACTGGAAAGTAAGGGTATGCCCTTCAATTGGGGAATGGCTGAACAAATTGTGGTATATGTTGGTAATGGAATACTACTGTGCTCAAAGAAATAATAAACTGGGGGAATTCCAAATGAACTACTAAGACCTCCAGCAATTGATGCAGAGTGAAAGGAGCAGAGCCAGAAGAACATTGTACACAGAAACTGATATACTGTGGTAAAATAGAATGTAATGGACGTCTGTACTAGCAGCAATGCAGTGACCCAGGAGTTCTGAGGGTTTTATGGAAGGGAACACTAACCACATTCAGAGGAAGAGCTACAGGAGAGGAAACACAGAGGAGAAATAACTGCTTGGACACTTGGGTTGATGAGGACATGATTGGGGATGTAGATCAGAAAGGACCACAACAACGCAACTATTAATAATATGTAAATAAGTCTTGATTGATGACACATATTAAAACCAAAAGAGATGGAAGCTGGCTATGGGGGGGAGTTTGAGGGGTTGTAGGGGAAAGTAAAAAAAATGAATCATGTAACCATGAAAATTTTTTCTCAAAAGAAAAAAAATTTAAAAACATATAATCTATTATATTTACACACACATACAAAAGAAAAAGTTCCCTTCCTTTCTAGTTGAATGATGGATGACACAGAAAGCCACAACATAGAGACTGAACTATTGAAAGTCATATTTTTCACACTGATGACTTCTATTGACTCTCTAGTTAGAAGAATATAGTATCTTGACTTTTGCTATCATGTAATAGTGATGTTGGTTGATCCTTAAACCTTTTAGGACTTAAATACAGCATTAAGTCAGCTTCTATGAAGGCAGTCTAAACTAAAAATGAATGTCACCTAGGATAAATATGGTTATTTGGGTAAGGGATACAAGGAAAGAAATGAGTAAATTATCCCCAAAAGACCCATATTCATGGCGTGATAATTTTGGGAGGTGTCTTTCTTGTCTCTCAGGGGGTAAGATGAAGGACACTAAATCCAAATATATTTAAGTTTTTTCATTAGCATTTTCTATTTCCTTTCAATATTTAAATAAGAACCTTCACAATCCAAATTCTATTTGGTCCTGCAGTGAAGTCAAACATGAGTTCGTGGCATCATTTTGTTGCCATGGAAATAATTGAGATGTCACTATTTCAGCACTATGACTTCACCATAAGAGCAGATGGGCTGAAAAAGGAAAGATCTTTACCAACAGTTCTCTTTGATAATTAGCCAAAGTGTCAGGTGGTATTATTTAATATACGTAGGTGAAAATCACATTTGGTGTGAACTTAGGGGTAAGCTCTATTTGAGCACTCACATGTCATAAAAATTTTTAATTATTTTCTTTATTAAGAAAACTTTTTTTCAAATCACAAAAGCACAAAATTCTGATTTATTTTCTCCTGCCATTCATCTAAACTGTTTTTATACTTCATAACTATATAGATAACAAAGTTCAGAATAGATCAAATGAGACGAAAAAATACTCATAAACAGTGAAACAGGTGACAACAGTGCTTTTCAAATCTTTGAATAAATTAAAGCAGGTGTTGAAAATGCTGGAAAGGAGTTTCTAAATCCTTTATTTATCATTAATTACAACACAATTAAATGTGTATTAATTTAGAACCCAAGGTCATAGGATCACAGATTTAGAATTGCAAATGACAAGTCATCTAGTCCATTTTGTTCATTTAACTACTGAATACTGAGACCAAGAGTAGGTAAAATGACTTGCTCAGGGACCTACAGGTAATAACAAAGTCCAGATTTGCTATATGGCTGGTCATGTCCCACCACTCCTTTGCATCTGCATCTAAAAATTGTCTATCACATATATGTGTATCATATAATATGAAAGAGCACATAACTATTGCCCTCACAATATTTATAAATATATTTAAGGTATTGGTAATTTAAAGCTCTTATTCTACCACCCACAGTTAGTCCTTTCTATCAAAACATAAAAACATAGTTCTTCACCATTGTGGGCTAATTATACCATCTGTTTAGCCACAGTACAGTAACACTAAGGCATACCACATTAACTCCTTAACATTCCCACATGGCACTGCCTTGTGCTGCCCCCAAACTCCTTCAGACTGTCAAAAAGGCACAGACTGCACAGAAGGCAAAGAAATCAGTTTCCCAGGATTTGTATTCCCAACTTTCTCCCATGTTAGCAGAATTCTGAGGGCTCTGTGGGGACTTTAGTAATCTGACAATTTCCCTCCATCTCACCATAATACCTAGTGCCAGTTGTCAAGATTAGCAATAAAAAACATCAATCAACTCTCTTCCCCTTTCCCTCTAGTCCCTCCAAAGAAAGTGAGGTAAAGGTATAATAAGAGGAGCAAGAATTAAGGGAACAGAAGGAAGATTTGATCATCTGACCTTAAAATTAGACTGAGTATTTTTTCCACACACTCCCCTACATAGAATCCTTAACACACAGTAGATATTCACTTGTCTCTTGACTAACCAACCAAAAACTTAAGTAACTTTGCATCTTAAAAGAGTAAAAATGTGCCTCTGTAAAAAAAAAAATATTCGCCAAACACTGCACATATCATTTAAAGCCACCAAACACATTTGGTTTTCTTGTTTGCCTCTTCATAGAAAGGAAATCTTTTGGAACAAGTCTTGGCACCCAGGAATTAACAAAACTAAGCTCATGTATCTAAAATGTATGCTACAGATTCAAGCATAAATATTTAAAGATAATAATAAACTCTAGATATGTTGTGATTTATGGCTTTCTACCTCCATATATATGGTTATCACTTAACTTATTATCCTACATCCAGGCTCTCTGTTTTTCACGCCAGCTTCCAAACAGCCACCACATTTCTATTCCATTCAAAAAGCATCAGTGATTCTTTATTGCTTCTAAGTTAAAATTCAAATCTCTCTTTTTGGCATTTCAAGCCCTCCACAATCTGGATATAAACTACCTTTCCAGACTTCCTCATATTACTTATTCCTCCTCACACCATGTTTCAATCAAACCAGCCTACCTGCTTTCTTATTTCCTACAAGCCATTGCTATGACAGCAAAATTCTTCCTTCCTCATCTTCATCTTTTGGGATCCCTAACTTCTTTCAATTTTTAGCTTAAGGTCCATCTTTAAAGTATAAAATTCTTTGCTCCGATTCACTCTGAGTATGTACTCCTATTAAGATCTTTCCCCTAGTTTATGGCTGTCTCCCTTATATGACAGTAGTTCCTTATGTGTCCAAATCCTGTCAGCCTATTGCCACAGAATGCGTAAGATACACATACGCACATGCATTCACACACACACACACACACACACACACACACACACACACACAGATGCTTGCTGCATTATAAGGTAATAAAGCTTCTGCTTGTACTACCTTCCTGAGTACCGATTTTCTATAAATGCTTGAACCTACATCTTTTCTCTAACCTAAGGGGGAGGTGGGCAAAAAAGCATGTATGTATATATAAACATACATGCACACACATGTTGTTTACTATCAAGAAACTGCAACCGCTTTGAGCACAACTATTTATACTATTTTCTTTGTACTCCTGGAAGATTTTTTAAAAATATTTTAAAATTAATTAAATTATTTAATTTCTTCTGCATAATAATCTTGTAAAAAGGGTTATGCAATTCCATATATTACAATCCTTATTTTAAAAAAGAGGATACTGATTTCATGGGAAAGTTAAAATTGATTTGCACAAGGTCACATGAACCAAATTGCAAAGTCCTGTCTTCTGATTTCCAAGTCAATTATTCTTTTTAATAATATTTCATAGTAACTCAAACGCCAATCATTACCTTTGTCTTATTCTGTCTGCATTATGGGTTAATGTTTCAAGTAGTTATATGACCATACGCAACTCTTGACTCTCTTTGCCTCCATTTTCTCATCTGGAAAATGAGCTGGAAAAGGAAATGGCAAACCACTCTAATATCTTTGCCAATAAATCCACTAAAAGTGGGCCACAAAAATTTGAAAACAAATGAAAATGACTAAACATTGCATTGCATTAAAGAAAAGTGAAGCATGTTCTACAACAGAAGCATCCAGTGTTCTAGGAATCAGATCACTACCATGCCCTGGATATTACACTTGAGCTGAGAGGTTCTCACATCCTCTAATCCTCTATCCTTCCAGCAATGAAAACAATAAGTAAATGGGGAAGAATGAATTGAAGTAAGAATCTAGGGAACCTCTAACACATACATGCCTCTTTTATTGCTTCTGAGGTCCCCTGCTTATCACAGGAATTTAAAAAATGATGGCTGCTACTACAAAAATGGAACTGACTCCTAAGGTACAGAAGCAACAAATATTGTATCAACCATTGACATCTTTGCAACTAAACATGCCCCTTCACCAATGGCAAGACCTAAATCCTAATACTGCACTAGTCTACATACAAGAAAGTGCTCACATTCAGTGATGCTCTAGAAAGACCAACACTGACATAGGATTTTAGAACTCTAGATGCAAATGTCTTTTCTTCTTAGCTGTTTGACAATGAGCAAGTCAATTCTCTGACCTTCAACTTCATAATCTCTCAAATAAGGAGAATAATTTTGCAAATTAGAAGAGTCCTTAGCAAAAAATGATAAACTTAAAATGCTACAAAATATGTTCAGTATTACTTTCCCAACACTGTACACTCTATTATCTCAAAATAATAATAAAGCTTTTCTATGTTTCCATTTTCAAAGAAGGCATCCATGGTCCTTATCTATCAGCAACCTACAATACTATGGGGTTAGCTGAATACTTAGTATTGATTCGAAAATATGGAGTTTTGGGGGTTTTTAAGTATTTTTTTTAAACCCTTGTACTTCGGTGTATTGTCTCATAGGTGGAAGATTGGTAAGGGTGGGCAATGGGGGTCAAGTGACTTGCCCAGGGTCACACAGCTGGGAAGTGGCTGATGCCGGGTTTGAACCTAGGACCTCCTGTCTCTAGGCCTGACTCTCACTCCACTGAGCTACCCAGCTGCCCCCTTAAGTATTTTTTTTAAAATTTTTTTAGTTGTTTTTTTTAAACTCTCAGCTTCCATCTTTGAAGCATTACTTTGTATGGGTTCCAAGGAAGAATAATGGTAAGGGCTAGGCAATGGGAGTCAAGTGACTTGCCCAGGGTCAAAAAGCTGAGAAGTGTCTGAGACCTAATTTGAACACAGGACTTCCATTTCTAGGCCTGGTTCTAAATTCACTGAGCCACCTCACTTATCCTTGTCTATTGGGTTTCTTAGAGCAGTTCAAGTGGCAAGCTTGAACCAAAAGGTCCATAGAATTCCCAACTGAGGAATAAAGCTTGACTGTATTAATGATAATACCACTCTGATGCTGCCTTGGCTACTGGAAAACTAGTATAAACCTCATTCCTCATAGAAGAAAACTTTTGTGAATGAAGTTCTATTTTGTGCTCTGGCATGAATCATCTTCACTTCCCCTTCCCAATGAAATATTGAACTCTGCCCCTAAGACACTAGTTTGTTTCTGCTTAATCTTGCCCCAAAATTGGGTTCCACTTCATTTCCAGGTCATCCCAAACATACTACTGCCTATTGCTTTCCCCACCCAAATTCTCTCTGCTTATTAATGTTATATGCTTTGTAAGGCTGTGTAAAGCTCTTTGAGGTTAAGAACTATTTCATCATATCTCTAGGACTTAGCACATTGCCTGGCATACAGTAAATTACTAATAAACTCTTCATTCAGCATGATTTGCTCCTTTTCATTGCAAGGAATAAATATTTGGAGGGTCTGAGGAAGAATCCCTGTTTTCAGTTTAATGGTTACCTATGATAATAGGTCAATATATATTGATAAAGGTAACTCATTCCAAAAAACAAAGGAAAACATCAATAATGAAGCACTGAAAACATCACAGTAAATAGGAAATTCTTTTACAAAGGTACAGCATATTTTTGGATAATATTATTCAAAAAGAAAATGGGAACTAGAGGAGGAAGAATACACACTAGAAATAAACTCTTTAAAATAATTTTCGACATGAATCCTTTTCATTTTTTACAATGAAGTAGTTTAATCAAAACACTTCTCTTAAATACATGCATTGTTCAAGGGATACATATTTATAAACTTATAGTAAAAATAGATATATGTACAACTTCCTTATGCAGAATAAAGGAGCTTTATCCCAGATGTCTTAAAGAAAAACTACAATTCTTCTGATGTTGGAACATTAGTGAGATAAAAAGAAAACCAGTAAATTCCATAAAAATACATTAAATTACTTCCTTAGTACATTTGTTTAAAAAGTCTCCTAAGATTAAAAAAAGAAAGATATCTCAAAAATGATTGCTTTGTTCATAACATTTTCAAGATGCAATAGCAACTGATTGAAAATAGACAAATTTTCTGCATATTGGGTCTTTCTACTGCTGTATTTCTTCATAGTCTAAAAGATGAGCTTTCAATCATCAACACATACTTAATGGGCATCAAGAATACATAGTAAGATAATATTAAATGATATGAACATGGACAGAAAAGCAAATGGGGAACATTGATGATATAAGTATTCTACCTAGTATTTACTTTTCATTACTGATCAGATCTTTTACTTTTCTGTTGCAAATTTTATTTTATTCTACATTTAAAAAACAAAAGAAAAGGAAATGTTTGCATATAAGGAAGGAAAAGTAACAAAGGATATAGGTAAATACAAATCTCTAATATATACAGATTTATTTTGAAAAGGTATATAATAACTATGACATTACTTTCAAAATTTTTATTTTTGCATGAATTTCCTTCAGTTCTCTTTTGTGTATTTTAAAAATACTTCAATAATCTGTTTTCTTTTTTTCATCACTTTTGGGACCTTATTTTTTTTTTATCTCCACCTCTCCTTAATTTCCTCAATACAAAAAGAAAACTACAATCTTTATAACCAAAAAGCATACAAGCAAAACAAATCCATGCATTGGGTGTGTCAAAAAATGTTTCATTCTTCACCCAAAGCCCATCATCCTGTGTCATAAAGTGGCCAGCATGCTTTCTCTAGCAATATTCTCTGGAATAATGGTTTGACCAAGTATTTTTCCAGTAGGATGGAAAAAAAGGGAAATCAAGGTATTTAGATGATAAGAGTAGTGGAAAATGATCAAAATGGTAAAGAAAAAAAAGAAATAAAGAAAATCAAATGAGAACAAGCTAAAAAAAAAAAGAATGTAATCCTTTTTAAGTTGTAGGGAGATAAGGAAATCAAGTACTCAGACTTTCCCCCATCCCTTAGTTCTCCAAGGCACAAGGGCATTCTTATCATATATTTCACAGAATTAAGACTGGTTCCAGTGTATTGCCTCAAACTACAACTTCCTATATGTTACTACTTAGAATTTAAAGTAAAGGCATACTATGTATGTGAGTTCAAGAAGTAGTGTCTATGAATTTAACACATTTTAAAATATAAAATAACCCACCTTTATGCCTTCCTCTGTTTTAGTCCTGGGCCAAATTAATCATATTTCCATTATATACATATACAGTGTATATGTATATAATACACTTTTAATGGCAAATGCTACTTTAAAATTCATGATGTGTTGTTATATAAAGTTAGTAATATACCTGTAACATAATTTCAACATTCACTTTTGTGTATTTTAAAAATACTTCAGTAATCTGTGGGCATCCTATTATCATTTAAGATAGCTATTTCATCTGGTGAATATTTATCCAAACACAAAGTTGATGATTTTAAATAAAGCATGTGCTTCTTCAATAGTGAAACATAAATTGTAGTCATCTACAATTAATGGATAATTGTAGCAAACTTCTACAATGAATGGATAAAATAAGTCAAACCCAACACAATAAAAGAAGAGTATGGAAGAGAGAGATGAGATGGAGATGATTTGGCCCTCAAATACAAATGTCACATTAAATAAAGCATACCTGGATTGGGATGTACCTATTTATTTAGGAATAATATTTTTAGCTAAAAGCCCACTGTAATACATTCAAAAGCTTATATGGGGAGCAGTGGGGTAGCTCAGTGGATTGAGAGCCAGGTCTAGAGACAGGAGGTCCTAGTTCAAATCTAGCCTCAGATACTTCCCAGCTGTGTGACCCTGGGCAAGTCAACTTGACCCCCATTGCCTACCCTTACCACTCTTCTGCCTTGGAACCAATACACAGTATTGACTCCAAGACAGAAGGTAAAGGTTTTAAAAAAAAGCTTATATGACAAATTTAATTAACAATTAATTAATTAAAAATAAAAATGACAGTCCTCAAAAGACAATATTAAATATTGCTTTTTGAAGTTCTATCCCATGGCAATGGAAGACTGTCTTTGTTATTTAGCTGAGCAAACAAAGGCATGGCTAGCTACCCAGGCAGCTTCCTTAAGTGAACTGGCCATTTGAAGAAAAAACTAAAGAGGTAAATTAATAATTAATCATGTTAGAGAACATTTGTTTGATTTGCAAACATAAAATCTAAAGAAAAGTTATCATTGAAAGAATCGATAACGTAAAAATTTTAATGCTGGAATTTCATTTCCATATCTTAAGAAAAAAAACACCTGAACAAATTCAACTTTAATCACTAGGTACCAACATCCTATTACCATATTCTTCAAATGGAGTGTTTGAAAACTTTTAAGTTAGTAAAGCCCTTTTCATAAAGTAACAGATGGCAAATATTGTGGCTCTAACAAATTGCCCCGTGGGCACCTGTAGCACCAGAAATATGAACTCCATTTTGTATATGACTACATGTCTTGACTGAAGGGAAATTTCAAGCAGAGGCAAGAATATTACAAAGAAAAAAATAGTTAACTGAGCTTTTTTTAAAAAAGCAAAAACAAAACAAAACCCCCAAAAAGATTGCAGGTTTATAGAAGTGGGAATAACACGGGTCACACAGGTTATGAATTGAAAGATTAAATCCAATTTGTTCTTTCTCTCCTGGGTTTGATTTTTGAAGTGAGAAAGGTTCAAGTTTTTGCCATAGGCAGCCCTACTCTACTCCTATGTATTAAAAGTCCTTGTGGAAAATAAATATGACCTTTGGCAAAGCAATCAGGTAATTTTTTTTCCCAACAAAAGATTTGGTAACTTCAGTTAATTGATGGTTTGGAAGGGCCAAAATGAGGTAAATGGGGAAAGCTAAGACTGAAATTTTCAAATACTGCACCATCAATAGAAAATAAACAAATATTGTTAACATTTTAGGGCTAAATTTGACTTATCAATAGCTAACTAGTAAACAAATTTTTCATGATTGAGATTATAATTTTAAAGGTTATATTGACTCAGGACCCAAATCATGAGTCCACATTTTTTCATTCAAATAGCTTTCAAAGAAATGAAAATCACATTTAAAGTCTGACAGCTTGGTCTGTGGAAAGATTGTTCAAGAATAACCAGCTATTACTCCCACCACTAAGCAGTGGGTGCTTTTAAATCCCAATGACAAAAAAAAATCCATCTGAATGCAACACAGGGGGGGAAAATAGCAAAAACTTGGAGGCAAACCTCATTATCTTCCTAATGATACAATCAATAATTTGCAAAGGTAAAAGTTAAGAGTGTAGAATTTCCAGGTACCACCTAGTCAAGAAGTTTCAGGGAACCTAAGTGATTGCTCAGCACAGTCAGAGGTACACTTTTTACTTGAGGAAAATAGATTTCAAGAAGTAAAGGGGAGGGCAGCTGGGTAGCTCAGTGGATTGAGAGTCAGGCCTAGAGACTGGAGGTCCTAGGTTCAAATCTAGCCTGAGACACTTCCCAGCTGTGTGACCCTGGGCAAGTCACTTGACCCCCATTGCCCACCCTTACCACTCTTCCACCTAGGAGCCAATACACAGAAGTTAAGGGTTAAAAAAAAAGTAAAGGGGAAATAAATAGGTATAACTCAAGGTTAGAAACCTTAAAGAAAAAAAAAAGAATGTAGAGCTCATTTAGATGAAAGAATCTAAAAAGTGAAACCCTAACTAATAAAATTACCAAGAATTTAAACAATAATATATTCTGTGATAAGCTCCAATTTTTATAAAACACAAAGAGCCTCAACTACAGCCCGTTATCAATACTCTGTAACCCTGTAAAGTATATCAAACTCTTAGTATTCTAGACAACTCTTTATACAAGGAATTCTTAACCTTTTTGGTGTCATAGAACCCCTTCATCACTCTGGTGAAACCTATAGACTTCTTCTCAGAATAATATTTTTAATACATAAAACAAAATATCTAAGATTTCAAATGAAATCAATTATATTGAACTTGAGGTGCAGACATGCACATATAAATAAATACGCGATCATGCCAGGTTGAGAATCAGTACAGACCCACATTGTAGAGTTTGTTCACCTCTATCCCAATAAAATCACAAATCAAAATATCAAATCCCCCTTGCTATATAAAAGAGGTGGAGGTTGGAGGACTCTTAATTAAAGGATAAAATTGAGTGTACAGTCCCTATTAAGAAGGGGCTGAATCGACAAGCATTATTTATCTTTTAAAAATGAGAATGAAGAGTAGTGATAGCTAACTGAAATATGTGACCAAGTTTCAGGTAAATGAAAATTGGATATTTTGAATTCTTCAGGGAAAAAGCCAAGACCCACTGGGTAGAAATTACAGGATGAACAATTTTGGCTCAACATCGGGATGAATTTTCTAATTGTAATCAAAGTTCCTTTTTAGAGTACAATAAAAAAACACTACTGAATGTATGAATAAATAAAAGCAATTCAACATTAAAATAGCAACCTCTAAGTAGAATTCCTTTTCATCTGCAAGTATTTCAGCAGAGGTGAGAGACCTGTAGAGGAAATTTTTTCCCAAAAAATGCTTCTTAAATTAAATATCATCTCATTTAGTTGTAGCGCATATTAGGAAAATCTCTTTGGGATCTTCCCAATGGAAAAATACACATTGAATTTATTATACATATATTCATGTATGTCATATATATGTATCCCAAAAACAATGCATGATAGTTGAGGGCAGAGAATATTTTATTTGTATTGATAGCTTGAGGATTTAGTACACTGCCTTGCACAGAAGCACTTAATACATGCTTGTGGATTGATAATTAACAATAACATAACATTAAGTTTTATGTCATTTATCAACCTATCTGCACACATCTATATATGGGACCTCAGAAACTTAACACCCTGCTAATTGTGAATGCTGCTCTATAGTCAAGGCAGTGGAATATGCTAGGACTATACACACACACTGAAAAAAACTGCTTGAAAATACAAGTGTATACATGTGCCCTACAGCAAATATATCCAAATTTGCACCACTCAAGTGTATTTATGTTGGGTCCTGTTTTATCTCCTCATATTCTAAAAATAAGAAGCTATACTGGTCTAAAATAACTTCAATTCCATGAGGATACATTGTTTATTCAGAACTCATGTAATACCCTTTAGGAGGACAGAACATGTCTCCCTTCTCCAAATTTGGAAATTACTACATATCATTTTTTTAATCTGAAGAACCTTCCTTTAATGCCAAGTTTCATTCCATTCCCTAGTGACACAATGATGAAACTTGGACATGTTCATCAATTTATAACTTAAGAGCCTGATTATATTTAGCTTGACCAATGGTGAAGAGGGCTGATATGGTTTTCCCTTGTTAGTTTACCTCTCTAGAAAACACAGTGGGGAAGAGTTATAAATACTGTATTCCAAAAGAAAAAAAAATCTTTTTGAAATGTTTCCTCAAGACTGCAAATTTAAAAAAAATCTCAAGAGTCCAGTCATCAATTTCTGACATGAGATCGAGGGGTTATAGAAATTGAATGATGAGTATGGAATTGATTTGTAGAAAATATCTAGTAAAGAATGGAGAGTTTGGGATCGCTGTGGAAAGTGAACTGATACCAATAAAATCATGGATCTTTTACATAGCAAGTTAAATTTAAATCAGTTATTTGAATTTGGGGTATGTAAAAATGTTTTGCACTAGGGATGTAAAGAAAGATATAATGCAGACAAGATTCTTCTTTTCCAAGAACTTGCAATCTACTGAGTGAAAATTAAGTTAAAGTAAGCAAAAGATAAGACTTCACTGCCACTTGGGCTCATTCTCAAGATCTGTCCTTTTTACCTACTACCTTCCCAAACTGGAGATACTTTAAAGCTCCATTCTAACATTTGATAACACAGCACAATGGAGTCATCAAGTTTCACCACATTCACCCCTCACATTAATCTCCAAACTCCTATATCTTCTTCACAACTGTAGCCTTCCCCATCCAAAGATCCACTTACTGCCTCCTTCTAGCTATCTTATATATGTCCCTTCTCTCATTAGAATATAAGGTCTTAGTGAGAGCAAGTTATCTTTTTTGCTTAGCATTTACATACTTAGTACTTATTTAGTGACTAGCACATAGTAAATATTTAACAAATGTTTTATCAACTAAGATATAGCTATGATACAAGAAAGAACAAGATAAAATAAAAAAGAGGACGAGGTAAAAGGGTAGGAACAGTTGTTCCCATTAATAAAGGACTTGAGAAAACTATAAAGGGAAAGATCTACAGCACAAGAACTTGGTTTATAGGTTGGACCTTTAAGAAGGAGAAGGACTTCAACAAACTGAAATGAGGGAAGAAATGGGCAATGGAAAGGGAAAAGTTTCCAGGAATTGGAAATGGAAGGTTCTGAAAGAAAAGCACTTTGCTGGAAACTCCAGTATGTAAAGAATGGTATAAGAGAAGTCAGGAAGGGTGGGTTGGTATTGACTCTGGAGGCTTTAAATCTCAGGTTTACCAAAGTTTAAGAGTATTGGCATGAACCTTTTCTTGAGGAAAAAAGGTGATTACAAGGTCAGAAATGCCTTTGGGACAAGTAAATTCATCAGAAAGTATTTTCTTTCATATATATATATACATATATATACATACATGGATGCATGTATGTATATATATGTATAAGCTGTGAACTAATCCATCCATTACACAGAAAAATTTGGAACTATGTTCCCAAATATATTGAATACATGCATACCCTTTGTCCCAGAAATAACACTACTTAGGTTTATGCTAACAGGAGATCAAAGAAAAAGGACCCATGTTTGCAAAAATATCTTTTAGCAGCTGTTTAAAAGGGTGGCAAAAACATTTAGAAATTGTGGCAGTGGTCATCAATTGAAAATGGCTAAACAGGTTATGACATAAGAATGTGATAGACCATTATTATGTTGTTAAAATGATGAAAAAGATGATTTTTTAAAAACCTGGGAAGACAAAGTGAAGTAAGCAAAAATCCAAACAATCTATATTATAACATTAATAAATAATATAAATAAATCACAGATTATGAAAGATCTGTTAACTTGTATAATGATACACTATTAACTCCAAAGGACTCATGATATTAAAAATTAGCTACCTACAGACAGAGAACTGATGGACTGAAAGTGTAGACTGAAGCATATTTTTTATTCCTTTTTAAAAGTGTTCTTGTTTTTTTCCCCAGGACATGGCTAATGAGGTAATATATTTTCTATGACTCTATATGTATAATGGGTAGTATATTTCTTGCCTTCCCAATGGGTAGCAGAGGGGCTGAAGGCTGGCTGAGAATGTTGTACTTTAAAGAAAAAATAATTTAAAACAAAAAACAAAAAAATATTAAAATTTTACATCACCAAATCTAGATGATGTTCCTCTATCCCCTTTAAGAATCTTTTAAAAAATTCAGTAAAACTTATCAGCACATCAAATACACATGACATAATATTCCACATTCCATACCTGTCAATCCTAAATCTTTTCAGAGGAAAAGAGAAAAAGTGTTCAGATGACTTTCGAATAACTTATTCTTTATAATTCTTCAACATTAATTCTGAATTGTCTTAGAGATGTTTTTCCATAAACCTTGTATTGATGCATATAGAGTTTGTGTGACTCTACTTACCTCACTCTGCATCTCCATGTTTCTCAATATTACTTTTGTTATCTTTGCTGATTTTCTGGGTGTGGCTTCAAGCCTTAGGGCAGTTGCCTTAATTTGAAACATTCTTTCATATGGCTGTTAATGGTTCAAAATTCTTATGAGAATTATTTGGGGAATACTTTGACCTTCCAAGTAGCATTTTCATTGGACATTTGACATCATATAGTTTGATGAATTTGCATGATCAGTAAACATGGAACCAAAATGAATTAGAATTAATGAGTTGTTAATTAGGCAATGAGAAAAGTATTTGAGCAGAGGCATCTTGATCAAAAACTATACATGCTTACCATTTCTGATCATTACCTTAAGAATCTTTTCCTAGTTTTTTAATATGTCAATTCTTTTTTCTAATCTTCTTATTTTCCCAAGGCCTGATATCATGAACAGTATTCAACAAGAGTTTAATAAATGCGTGTTGACAAAGAACTAGAAACTGAAGGAATGCACATCATTTAGGGAATGGCTGAAGAAGTTGTGATATATGATTGTAATGGAATACTATTGTGTCATAAGAAACAAACAAAAAAAACTTGGAAAGACTTATATGAAGTGATACAAAGTGAAGTGAGCAGAACCAGCAATAAAATATAATGATCATCTGTAAAGGACTCAATTACTATCAGCAAAACAAGGATCCAGGACAACTCTAAGAAACTAATGATGAAAAAGGTTATCCACTGCCATAGAAAGAACTGGCATGCTTCACTTTATTAAATTGATATGTATCTTCTTTCACAACATGATTAATATGGAAATATGTACTCTATGATAACACATGTACCAGTAATATCCTATTACCTGCCATCATGAGAAGGAAGGAGAGAACATGAATCACAAAATGTCAAAAAAAACAATTGTTGAAAATTGTATAATGTAATTTAGATAAAAAATTTAAAAATTTCAAATATGTGTTGAATTAATTAACCATTCTCCTCTAAAATTCATTTTTAAATTTAAAGATCAAGAAGATAACGTTGTAACTAAAATGAATCATTTATTCCAAACTGACCATAAAATATTAAAATGTAAAAATGGCCTAGGAGGGGAAGATTGAACCCTATGTGGCTAGGATGTAAAACACTGAGTTAAAGAGTATGTAAACTGGGAAAGAAGGAACATTAAAATTGCAACAAGAATAAACTTGTGTCTTAATTGTGACTCTTATGAAATTAAACAACATAACAGTTTTTTTCAGTTGCTTATCTTCCCTACCCAATTTTAAATGCCTTGGAGTAAAGAAGTTTATGTTGTTTAGCATGTATCTTGGGTCTTATTTGTAACTTTCTCATAGAAGGGGCTGATTAAATATTTGCTGAATAAATCCATATCAAGTGTGTAAATAATCCACAGAGCCAAGCAGAAAAACCTCTCTAAATAAAAAATATAATATGCTCCAGAAACATTGCATGTAAACTGAATTATTTTTAACCAACCCACAAATTAAATACATGAGAAAAGATTTCTATGTAAATAAATCCAACAGTCAATCTTCCTAAAAACTAAATAACCATCATATCTTTTTAATACCTTCCATACTATCAGGTATCATTAAAAATATGTGAACTAACATTTATGGAAAAGTTTGTTTTTTCTTTTAATAGACTCTCAATTAATAACGTAATTTTACAAAGGCATATCATAGCATTCACAGGACCTTACAAAATAAAAGTGGCCTAATAGCCAACTTCAACAAAGGGAAAACATAAAAGAAAATAACAAGTTTAAAAAGTTAAAGAAAAAGTGCCATTAATGGCTTTATTTCAATCATTTTGTAACTTTAATCCCTTTGATTAAAAAAATTAAATGTTTTTCTGAAAACTCTAGATAATAGAAAGAACTCCAAGCTGTGATGGCCCTACAGAACTAAAAATAGCAACTGAATTATGGGCAGAAGAATATTTTTAGTATACTTGTCAGATCTCTGGGAAAGGAAAGATTTTAAAACCAAGCAAGAGTTAGAAAAAAATCACAAAATGTAAAATAAATAATTTTGATCACATTAAACTAAAAAGTTTTTGTACAAACAAAACCAATGCTACCAAAATTAGAAGGGAAGCAACAAATTGGGAAAAAATCTTTATAACACAAAACTCAGACAAAGGTCTAATTACTCAAATATATAAGGAGCTCAATCAATTGTACAAAAAAAAAAATCAAGCCATTCCTCAACTGATAAGTGGGCAAGAGACATGAATAGGTAATTTTCTGATAAATCAAAAACATCAACAAACACATGAAAAAGTGTCCTAAATCTCTTATAATTAGAGAAATGCAAATCAAAACAACTCTGAGGTACCATCTGACACCTAGCAGATTAGCTAACATGATAGCAAAGAAAAGTGGTAAATGTCAGAGGGGATGTGGCAAAATTGGGACATGAATTCATTGCTGATGGAGTTGTGAATTGATCCAACCATTCTGAATGGCAATTTGGAACTATGCTAAAAGGGCTTTAAAAGTCTATCTGTCTTTTGATCCAGCCATAGCACTGCTTGGTTTATACCCCAAAGAGATAATAAGGGAAAAGGCCTGTATAAAAATATTTATAGCCATGCTCTTTGTGGTGGCAAAAAATTGGAAAATGAGGGAATGTCCTTCGATTGGGGAATGGCTGAACAAATTGTGGTATCTGCAGGTGATGGAATACTATTGTGCTCAAAGAAATAATGAACTGGAGGAATTCCATGTGAACTGGAATGATCTCCAGGAATTGATGCAGAGTCAAAGGAGCAGATACAGGAGAACATTGTACACAAAGACTGATACACTGTGGTACAATCGAATATAACAGACTTCTCTACTAGCAGCAATGCAAGGATACAGAGCAACACTGAGGGAATTATGAGAAAGAAAACTAGCCAGATTCAGAGGAAGAACTGGGAGTAGAAACACAGAAGAAAAACAACTGCTTGAACACATGTGCTGATGGGGATATTTTTAGGGATGTGGACACTAAACAATAACTCTAGTCCAACTATCAATAATATGGAATTAGGTCTTAATCAATGATATATGTAAAATGCAGTGGAATTGTGCATCAGTTATGAGGGGGTGGGGGAGTTTAGGGTAGAGGGAAAGAACATGAAACATGTAACTATGGAAAATATTCAAAATTAAAATAAAATTTTTTTAAAAAGAATATTTTGTGAGTCTGAGCACATGCCCAGGTAAGTTTGGAGAGATCTGTCTGAAGGTTGACTACCAAGTGAAGTTTTCTAGCTATAGCAGAACATAAAAACCATCTACTGAGACATACACAGATTTGTACTTATATAAAGAATGGAAGTTCCAACTGTTGGAGTTGGAATGCAGATAAAAGAATATACATTTTTTACGTCAATTTATTTGGGTTTTTATTTGGGTGTTTTGGTTTTAATAGGATTATTCTCTTACAACAATTAACAATATGGAGATATGTTTTGCATGATAATATAGTATAACCTAGATAGAATTGCCTGCCAGATCTAGGAGCACTTATGTAGAAATTTGTTATTATATATAATTGGTAAAATAAAATATGTTTATAATTTTTTAAAAAGAGGAAACTCCTATGCCACTTAAATCAAGATGTATTTTGAATGATTGCAACCAGTAACTTAGAAGATAATTAGTAAAGAGCATTTTATACCAAACTATCTGAAATGTTTGAAGTTCTTAACTGGAAAGAAATGATATAAGGTTATGAGAGTGTCGTATAGTGGAGTGGGGAGTTGGCTTTGGAAAGAGGCAACTTTTAATTTAGGTGAAATCTCTGACATATACTGAATGTGTTATCATGGTCAAGTCGCCTATTAGTGCCACTAGACAACTTTGAAAGACCATTGGCTAGAGGGCTGGCAGAAAAATTCTCCACAGTGAGCTCTCTGAAAAAAAATTACAGGTCCAATCAAAACAAAAAATTACATTTTAGCAAAGGAAGACAACAAGGAGTTTGGCATTTCTTTAATTTAATTTAATTATTTTAATATCTTTAATTTCCAAAATAAAGGTATTACTTATATGATTTCTCTATTTTTCACCATTACTTTCTAAATAGGATAGTAAAAAAGGGCATAAGAATTCAGAGTCCAACCTCCTTTGTTTTCTAAGACTATTTTGATGAATAATCTACAGCTGATTCATATCAACAAATTTCATTGATAGCAATGACAAATGAATGCCCTCTCCACTTTTAAAGAAAAATGAGATCTCAATATGAGTTCTGTGATTAACTAACACCTAACCTTGAAAAAAATAACAAAATGATGACTACCAATTTGTACCTTTCTCCAGTTGCTTTATCTACCTAGTAGGCATATATTAAGTCATCTATCAGAAAACAAAAGGTTATCTTCTGTACTTAGCTGTCACTGTACATCAAGGGGAGGAGAGAGCTATTGCATTGTAATAAAAAAAGGAATGTATACTAGGAGAGTATGCCTGATTCACTCAACTCTAAATAATTGAAATAGTTACATAATAATTTACACTTTAATGACTTGGAAAGCCACTGAAAAATCAAAGAGGACAAAATTTAGGCAACTGTTAATATTGCTACTATGAAGGGCAGGAGATAGGAGAATAAAGAGTACAAGAAAAGAATAAAAAATTTCAGCTTATTTTTTAGAATAATGATCTTGATACTGATTATAAAAAATTTTGACACAAATAAGAACTTAGGATCATTTTTAACTGCTTTAATAAAGCTGGCTATACATTTTTCTGCTAAAAGAATACTTACTACAGCCTTATTTCTATTAACTTATTACATACGATATACATAACTGACATTCAGTAGATAACATTTTCAGAGAAAAACCCAAAGCTCAAACAATATTTCATTGTATATCACTTTGATATTTTACATATGTGGATATAAAATATATTTCTCTTGCAAGTAAGGCGATGAACTTAAAATGTAGAAAGCTGTATTTTCAGGCATGGTTAATATGGAAATTTATTTTGACAGATTAGGAAAGCATATATGAAGAGCCTCTTGACTTCAATGAAGTTGTAAAGACAAATTAATAGAAGTGGAGAGAAGGAAAACTGACCTATTATGAGGATGGTAGTAGTGATTTTTATGTTAAAATGTGTTCTTTTTACAGTAATACACGTTTAAAATTAGTTTATAGTTTAACTGAAATAAATTCTAAAACAAGCTAGGAAAAATTGTTGCTCAGTTTTTGTTTTTTTTTTCAGTCAAATCTGACTCATTCTCATCCTATTTGGGTATTTCTTGGGAAATACTGGAATGGCTTGCCATCATTTTTTACAGATCAGAAAACAGAGGCAAACCAGGTTAAGTGCTTTTCTCAGGGTCACAAAGCTAGGTAAGCATCTGAGACTGGATTTGAAATCAGGTCTTCCTGGCTCCAGGCCTGGTGTTCTCTCTACTTCACCACTGAGCTACCCCATTGGAAAAAAAATATATAGTAGAAAAATTTTTTCTTCCATTTATTCTATTCACTAGCCTATTCTAAATTTGGAAGGAAGCAGTCTCTATATGCTGTTCTTGCTTTATGTGCAAGTGTGTGCATGTGTGTGTTTTACTAAGAGTGACTAAAAATAGACTGATTCCCTAATTAAGAAAGCAAACTCCTCATTAAAGATTGTTTTCTTTTTTAATATGTGTATCCCCAAACACAGTCCCTGGCAAATAATAGGCGCTTAAATGTTTGTTAATTGAGAATTCTTATACCAAGGAATTCTTTTTCCTATATCATATGCACACCTATACACTTTTGCTATTGGTACAATTGTAGTCAGAAAACAATCTGTAATAAAATAAGAGATAGAAGTGTTTGTCCACATGTATCACAGAACATTTAAATTGGAGGGAACCTCAGTGCAACCTATACAATCAATCTAAATGTATAGGAATTTTAGAGATCATTTTGTAGAGAGTTATTTCATTTAGGGATAAGTATACTAAGGTTAGAGAAGCAACTCATCTAAATTCATACAGACAAGTGCTTAGGACATTTGAATCAAATTTTTAAGCCTTTAAAAATATTGTTTTAAACTCTTACCTTCCATCACAGAAATATTCATTCTAAGGCAGAAAAAAAAGTAAGAGTTAACCAACATGTATTAAATGACTTGCCTGGGTTCCCACATCTAGGAAATGTCTGAGATCAAATTTGAACTCAGGTCCTCCCTTCCCCAGGCCTGGCATTCTATCTACTTTGCTATCCAACTGCCCCTATAAAATATTTTATAAAATTTAACTGAAAAAATATTTTAGTGGTACTTAGAAAGAAAACATCATTGACACTTCACAATGACTCTCCCTCACACAAGGCAAACCCTCCCCTTTCAAGAAATAAGTATACTTAAGCAAAATAACCAATACATTGGTCAAGTCTTAAAATTCTCTCCTCATTCTTGATATGGAATCGGGAAGAACTGAGTTCAAACTGAGTTTGGTTATTTCTTAGCTGTGTGACCCACAACAAGTCACTTAACTCTGCCTGCCTCAGTTTCCTCAACTATAAAATGGGGATAATAATAGCACCAACTTCCTGGGGGTCTTGTGAGGATCAAATGATACATTTGTAAAGTACTTTATAGCACAGTGCCTGTACATAATAGTTGCCTAATATTCTTCTACTTCCCTTCCCATTTTGAACGTAGAGTCTATTATCACCTCCCTCTCTACCTTAAGGTAATAAAAATGTTTCACTATCAATATTTTGAAGTCACTGCATTGCTGAGAATTCTGAAGTCAAATAATGTTTTTCTTTACATTATTTGGATCATCATATCATTTGTTCTGTTTCTGCTTATTTTATTCTGTATCATTTCAAAAAATGTGAATTTATGTTAGTCATTTCTTATAATGCAGTAATGTTCTAATATGTTCATGTAGCACAATTTGTTAAGCCATTCCTCAATCAATGGACACTCACATTCTCTCCTCTGCTTCTTTGTTACTTCTACTACAAATTCTTTGCTGTTATATTTTTGTATATGGGGGGCATGTGTATTTGAGCTCCTCTGAGTAAATACCTGACAATGATATCATTCACTCAAAGTGTATAATACATATAATTTTCTAGCATAATTCCAAATAATTTTCCAGAATGATTGGGATTCAATCAATAGACCAATATATACAGATCTCAAACAATAGCTATAGATTATATAAAAAGCATCACTGTGCATTTACCTTTTCTTATCTTTTTCTTCTAAAGTGAAAGCTAAAGTTGTGCCTTTCTATTATTCACAATTTTGATCATTCTTTCATGTGGCTGCTGATATCTTGCCTTCCTTCTTTTGCAGTGTTTTCCATTGTACCCCATGGCTTTCTCCCTTCACCCAACACTAAATATTTCACTACCAATATCTTAGAAAATGAAAAAGAAAGTGAAAAAATAAATATGACCCAAGTTAAGTACATTCAGCTTCTCATAACAAACTCTTTATTTTTTGACTTCATAGCCCAAACAATTTCTTTGACCTGTCCCTTCTTATTTCAAGTGGGCAAAGTCCAAAGAAAAGAATGCTTTAGTTAGCATATAATTTTGGTTTAGGAATAACCCTGTTATATTAGAAGAGGAAAATAAGAATCCATATTCCTCCTCAAAAAAAAATCAATGTCGCTTAAGTATCTCGTGTGTGTGTGTGTGTATAATAAGGATCAATAAGTATAATTTGGGAAAAATGATATATACTTTTTCTTTCTGTTTTTATGTTAAGTGGAAAAGATAGGAGATTTAATAGGGGTAGAGACAGAGAATGAAAAATAGAGACAGAATTCTTTTTTTCCCTTTAAGCCAACTATTACTTAAGCTTGGAAATTTTCTTTCAAAATCTGTACTGAAAACTGTGTTCTTACAGACACTATTAAAGAAGGTTTGTTTTCATTTTGTGCCATAGTAGGAAAATAAATTTATTTTCTTTCCTCTGAAAGAAGAGTTCTACAAACTGCAAAGAAATCATACTGATATACCAGCCAAATTAGGGACTGAAGCTGAGCTTAATCATTTTAAAATTTATAATATTAAAACAATATTGTGTGAATGAGTTTATACTTTCATATATATCAATGCACAGTTTTATTTTAAAGAATTTTAATATGACACTATACTAGTTTTAAATGAATTTAATATTTCTTAATATTGTGGTACTATTAGACCCAGAGGCTCAATAACATTATTTCATAATTATATAGCCCTTTACAGCTTAAAAAAATTCCTTCCAAGAAGCCTCTCAGGTAGCCAGTAAAATTACCTTCCTTATATTATGGCTTAAACAATTTCAGGAGTAAAGTGACTTGCTTACAGTCACAAAACCAGTAAGTGTCATAACAATTTATGAAACTTACTTGTCCTAAATGCCAGTTCCCAGTTAACTTTTGAAATTTTAGGAAATTCTGTTGTGCTGCTATTTTAAGGGTAGGTGATATAAGAGATATTATAGAGGGAATAGGATATATTTGGCTAACACTAACACAGCATTGAGTAGGAGAAATGTATAAGTAGACGAGCAATGAAAAGAAGTTGTTCTGTTTAGGAGTTGGATAGGTAAGGAAAGAAGAACTAGATGATGTGAGGGTGATTAATGATGAAAAAGATTTAGGAGGAGAGAAGCAATAGTGATTAGTTTGGTGTGGTCCAGAGAAGGGCTGAGCAGGTGAAAGTAATTCCTAACAGAGAAACAAGAATCAGCAAAGTTATATGATAAAGGATGTCTAGTCATGAAAATCAACTTAAAAAATATGAACTAAACTCCATCAACATACTGTTCATTTATTTAAATACAAGATAGGAGCAAGGAGAGAATATTTGAATGCAACTTTTTTTTTTAATCTTATGGTCTAGGGGCTGGCATAAAAGGTATGTGGATAGATTCATAATGAATTCAAACTGCATTTTTTTCAACATTTATTTCCAGTCCTGATCTCATTTGTGTATCAGAATCCAGAAGTAGTAAAATTATGATGCACTGTCTCACAGGAGGGAGAAGGTGGCCAGTAAGGCCCTTGAAGTTTAGGAGAAAAAAGCAAAAGAAAATTCATTCTGTAACAAGGAAGAAACATACAAAGAAGTGGGAAGCAGTAAAAAGCTGAACAAATGACCCCTTCTAGATCTCTTACAACAGCTCCAGTACCTTCTCTTAAGTCATCTACTGGATGATCTCTTTTGGACATTCATCACCTCAAATTCAATATGTATGAGACCAAACTCATTTTACCCTTCCCAATTAAACTTCCTATACAACATTACTATTTATCTCAAAGGTATTTTAATTTTTCTTATGACCTAAACCCTAAATGTCAATGAAATACATAACTTCTATTTAATTCAGTTCCATCAAAATCCTGTTGATTCTTTCCCCTCTGAAAACTCATGAATCTGATCCTTCTTTTTCAATTACTACTGTCACCATGAAGGAGCAAAATGAGGACAGAAACAAGTGAGACACAGAGAGTATGGGTAATTACCTACTAATTGTGCAAGGCACTGTACCATATGGTGGGGATACAGAGACAAACAAGCAAGAGATTCTCTCCCCTCAAAGAAATTCTCATGTGAAAAGCAAAACATAAAGGGAAGCTTGAAGGGCACACTTCCTCATGGCTCACATTGTTTCCTTGAAGGGAGTCTCCTCCACTAATCACAGTCCAAAAAGAAAAGCCACTATATTTTCCAGAGTCCTCAACAAGAACTCTCAATTCTATTCAATACAGATTCTGCATTCTTCCCCAAAGAAATAATATTCATTCACATTATAGCCTTTTCTCCTATTTCCCCTGTAAAATAATCTTTGTCACCCCTCTAACTATAAACCCTTCAAAGTTCAAATTTCTTTTAAAACTATTCTTGACTTTTCTAGATACTCTCATATAAATCTAATGTGAATAAATGGCAAAATAAGTGGTCCAGACTGTCAAGTATTATTAACCCTTTCCTAGCTAGTCTTATCTCGTCTCCCCCAGCCAAATTGAAAGCACCTGCCCTGAAAAATTCATACTTTTCTACATTCCCCCCTTGAAAAATCCATACCTTTCTGCACCACCCTCCCCATACTCCTCCATACTTGGGGCTTTTACCAGATTTTGAACAAAGCCGACACTAAATAGAGAAATTTGCTGAAGAAAGTAGTTGTTAGGAATGTGAAGTACTGATTGAAGGTGGGAAATCTATAGGGCAATAGGCAACCCTTATGAATGATTGTTCCACTGGAATATGAAAAATTTCAAATCCAGTGCTTGACAGTAAGTTCCACATGATAGATTCAATGACCTTATTAATGTGCTCTCTTACACTCCAAGCAAACTCAACTTTAGTTTAGACAACATTCTCTTTCTCTGTCCATCAGAATTAAAGTGCTTTTCAACATCTGCAACAACAGAAAATTCATCTCATAAGAGCCTGACTGCCTGAGGCACAAGCACGAAAAGGGAAATATCTTCATACCAAGGCAGAGTTTCATTATATTCTTCTCCTCAGGAGCCAGATATGTACACCAAATTACCAATGATAACATCGACAAGAAAAGATAATTATTCACAGGCAGAAAAAAGAAACAACCTAGATAAGAGCCCTAAGAATCCTTTTATTAATTCTTAACATCTCAACTAAAATTTAGACCACATGAGTTGCCCTATTAATTTCAAAGATTAAACTCTGAAGTATTTTCATTCCAAATATTAAATTTTGAAATTTTCCATTCCAAGAAAATATTCCAGACAAAATCACGCTGTTTTTCCAGTATCAATACCAGTAAGAATCATCGTAGCTTAATTCAATGATGTCAAACAAATAGAAAGAGGGGCCCTTGAGCCTTACATCAGGATCCCTGAGCTGCATACTGACTTACGTTTTTAAATGGGTAATAGATGTTTGATTATATTTGTATTTATTTTGTTAAACATTTCCCAATTGCAATTCAATACGACTAGGTCTTCACTATGGATTCCTATTGGTGGTGAATTTGATATCTCTATGGTGGCCTCTGAGGCAAGATCTGGATTCAGGCTACCTCAGACACATACCAGCTGTGTGACCTCAGGTTAATCACTTCAACCCTCAATTCTACAAGAAACTCTCTATTAAACAACAACGATTTATTAAGCTCTTACTTTGTGCCAGGCAGTGAGCTAGGTTCTGGGGATATAAATTCAAAGAATGAAATAATACTAACTTACAAGTAGCTTATAGTGTGATCGGAATAGGAGAATGTGATAAAAAAAAGTACGTATAAAAATACACAGAATAAATAGAAAGTCAATAAATACAAATATACACAAAGTAGTCTAGAAAGGAGTGCACTAGCAATTGTGAAGATCAGGAAAGGTTTTGTGCAGGAAAGTGAAAGAGCGGCAGCTGAGAGGAAGAAAGAGGCTCTATGAGGAGATATTTCTTATTGCTGTTCAACTGTTTCAGTCAGGTGTAACTCTACGTGACAACATTTAGAGTTTTCTTGGGAAAGATACTGGCATGGTTTGCAATTTCTATCTCTAACTTATTTTGCAGATGAAGAAACTGAGGCAAACAGGACTAAGTGACTTGCCCAGGGTCATATAGAATGGATTTTAACCCAGCTAAACCAGTACTCTATCCACTACATCACCTAGCTAACCATGAGGCAGGTATTCCAGGGATGTAAGAGCAACTGGGAAATAAAGCATAAGATCTAACCAGGCTCAAATGTGGCCTTCTTCATCATACCCCAGACAACTCTTTATCTTGGTGGATCACTTCAGTCCTAAAATTCACACTTGAGAAGAACCTTCAATCCCTTGGGCCTCCCCCTCTACCTGGTCAACTATTCCCAGAACCCCTATTTAAGGAGGAAACATAAGCTAGCCAAAGCCTGAAGTCCCAATTCCTTCATCATTTCCCTGGCTGGGTACCTTCCTTGCTCCTCCAACTTTCAAGTTCCTTTTATGAGTTTTATTCCCCCATCATAATCTAAACTCCTTGAGAGAAGGAAATTTCTTTCTTGTTGCTTCTATTTGTATTCCCAGGGCTCAGCACAGTGCATGGCTCATAGTCTGTTGACCAACTGTGAGGAAGAGTCTGTCTAGATCACAGAGCAGGAAGTGGGGGTGATGTCCAGCATCCAAAGAGTTTAAGAACATTGCCAAGGTGCCAATCTCCACTTGCGGAGGAAGTTTCTGTATTCAGGAGCTCTCTCTTATCAGTGAAATCACACATAGACTCCCTATACCTAATAATATTAATAAAAATTAACATAATGCTTTTATGAGAAAAAGAGAAAAAAGATATCCTGGAGGAGAAGTTGGGTCATTACTAGAGGAGAGCTTCCTCTCTCTGGGCCAGGATAGCCATAAGATGAAGTTGAGTCTAGCATGAGGATGTAAAATAAGCACAGGATGAAACTCAGTAGAAATAAGGTTGTTACTAAGAAATGGGTTAAAAGCAAGTTCTTCAGTGAGCAAAAAAGGCTCAAATAAGTCATAGGACTAGAAAGCAAAATGCTGCCACTTTCTCATCATATACATACAAAGTGACCAATTGGTGGCTTGTAGGAAAAACAACTCACATTTCTACAGTACTTTATAGTTAAAAGTATTTTCTTTACCATAACTCCAATATGTAGTTAGTATAAATATTTCTCTGATTTTACAGGTGAAGGAGCTAAGACTTAAGACAGGTAACATAATCTGGTCAAAGTTACATAATTAGTCAGAAAGGACTACTTCCAAGTCTGGAAGACTTCCTATGACTTTTGTAATGGAAAAATAACTGGAAGTAGTCAATGTGGGAATAACCTCAATTTTTTTAAGGTTCTTTGTTATTATTATTATTAACTTGATATCAACAAACATGAACACTTTAAAGAAATGAGAAAGACTGTATGGGGAGACATAAAAATCTACAATAAACAGAAAATATTTTTCCATAGTGTAGCTTGAGCACTGTCCTGCTCATATCTGTCCCCTTCTGAACTTCCTTCTTATCTGTTTATTTTTGAATGATTCAATGATTTTTCTTTCTTATGCTATTTTTGGTCTGATCACCTTTGACTTCTCTTTCCCAGAAAAAAAATTAAACTTTCAACAATTAAGTATAGGGGACAGGTAGGTGACTCACTGTTTTCAAAGCCAGGCCTACAAACAGGGAGTTCAAATCTGACCTCAGATACTTCTGGCTGGTAATCCTGGGCAAGTCACTTAACCTCCAATATTGCCTAGCCCTTACCACTCTTCTGCCTTGGAACCAATAAAAAGTATTGATTCTAAGATAGAAGGTAAAGGCTTCCCAAAAAAAAAATAGTATAGTCATGCAAAACAGTATAAAAAAGAAAAATCTCATCACAAACTTCTAGTCCATCACCCCTCCACGAGGTGAGAAATATTCTCATCAGACTTCTAGAAATGTGGTTTTTCCCTTATTGATAACAGATCTGAAGTTTTAAATTGTTGTAATAACTCAATCTTAATACTAGAATCATCTCCTACCTATTGATACTTCTACACTCTAAATATTATTCAAATTGTCTTCTACCTCCTACAACCAAACTTCTCCAATTAACTGTTCATATATTTCCTCACTCCCTTCTCCTCAATTAGTTGTAAAATCACAGCTAATTACATCCACATCCAGGAACTGTAAAAATTATTTAGTGTCTACTAGTGACCAAGTAACTTGCAAACCACTGATCTTGTCCATCCTCATCCTCTTTTTTTCTGCAGAAGGTTTAGACCCAAGCTCTCCTTCTTGAAATTTTGTCTTATACATTACTTTATTTCAAAAATGAATATTATGGAAATAGGTATCAAGTGATAACACATGTATAACTCAGTGGAATTGCTTGTCAGCTACAGGAGGGGGAAGAAAAGAAAATGAATCATGTAACCATGGAAAAATATTTAAAAGGTTAATAATAAAAAAGAAATGTTATACAAAAATATTGAGTTTTATAATAATAAAAGCCATCATCTACGTAGCACTTGAAAAATTGCAAATTCGCAAATATTATTTCACTTTACCTTCATTTACAACAGCCCTGAGATAGTTACTATTACTGTACCCATTTGATAGAAGAAAAAACTGGGAGAGAGAGGTTATGTGACTTGAGAAAGGCAAATTACTATGTATGAACAAGATATATATATATGGAATAAATTCAGGGTAGTCTCAGAAGGAAGGCACTAAGATTAAGGAGGACTATAAAGGGTTTCTTGCAGAGATGGAACTACACCTAAGATCTGAAAGAAGAGAAGCTAAGTGATAGCCATGAGGAGAAAGAAAGTTCTAGGAACAGGGTACAGACAGAAACATTGGTTAATGTGGCCAGAAGGAGGCCAGTAATCACTGGATCACAGAATATGTGAGGGGGAGTAAGATGAAGGAAGATGGGATTGTAGGAAAGAGCCAGTACTTTCTATATTAGCAAAGAACCGGAAACAAACTGTCTGAGGACTACAGAATGGATAATACTGCAGTATATGAATGTAATAGAACATGGTTTTTCCCTACAAAGTGACAAATGAGTAATTCAGAGAAATACAGGAAATCTTGTATGAACTGATATAGGGCACTGTAAACAACATATACACAAGGTTTACAACAACTAAATTTAAAAAGAATAAAACAAAGCTGAACACATTGTCCTGATATAAACCAACATTCATCCTAGAGAATTCATGAAAAAAGACATCTTCCATTAGAGAGTTGAGGCTTAGAGTAAGGAAAATTGAATGTTTTAAGGTATACTAGATATGGTTGCTGCTTTTGTTTAGTTAGTTTTTGTTTGTTTTTCCAGTATTAAAAAGAAGGTTTAATAATGTGAATAGATTCCATTTCTGGGATTGAGAAAAAAAAAAGAGGCATTAATGAAATTTTAAAATTAAAAAAAAAGATATCAATCAAGAGTGATTAGAGGGGAGAAAAGTGATTGGAGGTTGTTACAAAATGTAATTCTAATGACACAGTTATAAATGACCTATTTCAGTGAGAAATAAAGGAAGAATGCAGATGAAGCTCTCTAATGAAAAAACAATTTTAAAAGGGCATGGAAAATAGAAAAGACCAAATTTAAAGAATGAATATTGAGTAAATTGCTAGTCTTCTCAGTGGCTGGAAGAGAAACTGGAAAGAGAATTTGGAGCTCAAAATCCAAAATAAATATATCATAATTTTGCTAATGTCTAAATTGAAATATTAAATTGATTTAAAGTATTTTCATAAATATATTTGTAACATTTATGAAAATTATTATAAATATTTAATAATTATAAATGAGGTTGAAAAGAGAAGTTCTGAGTCAAATTGTGACTCACTTTGAATTCCAGAATAAAAACATTGGGTGAATAAGCTTGTTTGAGGCACTTAGTCAACAAACAGCAAAAATGTATTAAGCATTCAGTATATGCCAACACTCCATGCTTATTACATATATAGACAGATACACACAGAAAGTGAGAGGAGGGAGGTAGGAAGTTTGATTTGGGGTCAAAATAATTGGGTTTAATTTTGGTTCTTTTTAACTACCTTTGTGATTTATAACAAGTCAGTTAATCTCTTTAGGCCTCATGTCACCTAAAGGAACTGGTGAGATTATGACTCATAGCTCTATCTCTGAACTTAACAGGATAGTGTATTAATTTAATTAACAAACAAATATTGAGGAAGCACCTAGATGGCTCAGTAGATTAAAGGCCAAACCTAGAGATGGGAGGTCCTGGGTTCTAATCTAACATCAGATACTTCATACTTGTGTGACCTTGGGCAAGTCACTTAACCCCCATTGCCTAACCTTTACCACTCTTCTGCCTTGGAACACAAATTCACAATATTGATTATAAGACAGAAGGTATGGGGTTAAAATATATATAAATTGCTAGGATCATCATTAGAGCTGAACAGTGGGGTCTTAGAGCCCTTTTAATCTATTTGCTCTCCCCATATATCTTCATTTACAATATCTAGTCTTTGCCTGAAAAATCATCTAGGTTTCAGAGCTTACTATTTTTACAAGGCTTTTAATTTTTTTAACTCTAGGAAAATCTTTATATTGATCTGAGAATCGTTTTAATAATAATTTCAAACTAATGATCTTAGTTCCTTTCCCACCTCTGAAATGACACAGAATGAACAAAAATCATTTTCTACAAAATACACTTATATTTTTGAAGATAATTGTCATTACCTTTCCTAAGACTTAAAAATAATTAATTTCTTCAGCAATTTCTAAATAACTAAATACGGTAACTTTTCCATCCTAGTAGCCCTCCTCTGTAAGAGGCTCACTTTGCCAGTTTCTTAAAAAAGGTATTCAGTCAGGATACTGACTTTTATTATTAAAACTGAAGAAAGTATTAGTCTTTTTTGTTGGTCTGCTACATTGTTGGCTCGTGTCTTCTAAACTGTGTTTTTATTCAAAACTAACTCTCTCTCTCTCTCTCTCTCTCTCTCTCTCTCTCTCTCTCTCTAGCACTCCCCATGCCTTCTCAGATTTTGCCAAAGAACATTCTTCAATCAAATATTCTTATTGAGCTGTGATTCATGCAGAATATATGGTTGATTCTCACAATTTTTTGTATCCATCATTTACTTTAGAGAATTTTTAAATCAGGCAGCAGTATAATATGATATATGGGATTTGGATTGTAAGGCAGGTATGCCATAATATGAGAGACCTTGAGAAAGTCCTATTATCTTTTTCTGCCTCAGCATCTGCAGCTATAAAGAGCTAGACCTAAAAAAATATTAAAGGTCTTTTTTGAGATCAAAGTTTTAGAAATAAGACCACTCAACTGTAAACTGTGTACCAAAAAAGTAGACTCAAAAGTTTCTTAAGATTCTAAAACATTTTGCTCATAAAGCAAGATGAAAATAAACAAAACATATTCTCATGATGAGCTCTATTTGAAATGCTACATATTTAACATCGTACATGTGAAAAGCTATGAACTAACAATTAATAGATCTGGGTTCACAAACTCATGGTGTGAGCTTGAACAAATATCTTCCAGTTTCTCAAATTTGCTCAAAGGCAATGATCTATGCCATCACCCCCTACCTCCAAAAATTCATGTTCTATTATTTTTAAATCAGTAAAAATGATAGAGATAAAATAATTTTTCTTTCAGATCCCCACCAGGTCTAAAATCCTAGGATCTTAATCTTGCCATTTCATAGCTATCTCTCCCAACATGGGCACATAAAAACTTGTCAAGCTTCCTAAAAGGCAGGAAATACTAGAGTCACATCTGACAGGATAGAAAGAATCATGAAACAATTTACTTTTGTTGAACCTTTACTTTAACACAGACTTGAATTTCAGTCAGCATCACATTTAGTCTAACATAGAACTAGAAGAAAATAAAATCCCCTCTACAATTTTCCCAACAACTAGTCATCCATTCTTTGTATATGGTCTTTTCATCTCTTTTTCAACTATTCAAAAGCAGCATTGGATTTTGCCAACCAGGCAGTTATTTTTTCTTCAAAAGTATCATAAGAGGGGCAGCTGGGTAGCTCAGTGGAGTGAGAGTCAGGCCTAGAGACAGGAGGTCCTAGGTTCAAACCCGGCCTCAGCCACTTGCCAGCTGTGTGACCCTGGGCAAGTCACTTGACCCCCATTGCCCACCCTTACCAATCTTCCACCTATGAGACAATACACCAAAGTACAAGGGTTAAAAAAAAGTATCATAAGAATCACTTCTACCAAGGTAACAAGCTGTGGTCAAATTTATTCATTTGTCTATTCAGTTAAATGTTTTCAATTGAACAAGTAATGCCAAATACATACCAAGTTCTTTCTCCAACAGCATGATGACCCTTGCTTTATCTCCCCCAAAGAAGATGGAAGCATCTAATGCAGATACAAGCAACTTTTCAGATGTACCAAAGATAAAATTTCTAGTGTTTCTTACTATAATGTATCAAGATATTCAGTAACCAATCTATATCCTTTTTTCATAAAATGTTATTCTGAATTGGTTGGGAATAGACTAAATTCTTGGCTGACAGGTGGTAAAGAAATCAGTACCTACAACAGACTACTTTATCTATATCAGAAAAATATATACATTTACTTACATATTCACATGTGTAGGTATAAACATTCTATATGACCACTATGACCACAGAACTATTTTGCAAAAATCTTCCTGGTTTTTATTTTTTGTTACTAATTTTTAGAAAATACATGGTTTAGTTTTGCTGGTAAGTATAGTGATAATTTAAAATTAGATGGCTTTATAGTTGCATAATATTTACTTATTTCATTTAAGCCAATAAACTATAAAATAGATTTGGCCAATGTTATGATTCCCATTTGGGAAATACAGAAGTCAAGACACAGAATTTGAGTGACCTCATCTAGAGCACAAATTAATAAATAAGCACCTGAAAAAGACTAGGTTCTAGGTCCTCTGACTCAAGTTCAGTCTCAATGCCCTTTCAAAATCATTCTACCAGGATTTTTGTGGGGGCACTTTTTTCTTTTTTAATTTTTAAAAATCAACTTTATTTACACTTGAAATTTAGTTTTAAAAAGCAATCTATGTGTAAGAGCATATGTTGTAAGACTGTGTAGGATTTTTCAAGATTCAATAATTGGTTAAACCATACATATGAAACCATAAATTTCATATGTACCAATTGTGGCATTTTCAACAGAAAATGTTTCAAGAAAGCTCATTTTGTGCAATAAATCATTAAGGAACATTAGGTAAAATTCCCACGATATCAACTTACTACTTCCAATTTATAAAAGTGATCCCATTTATTATCATTCATAGTGCATTTTATAGAGTTCTTTGAAGTTTCTTTCCTTACAACAACCCTTTGAAATATACAGAGGAAATATATTTTTTTCTCCACTTTCAAAAAAGTTTTATTATTGCACTGGTTTTTTAACCAGTCATTTCATTATATGCTATATCTCTTCATGCATGCACACACCCATTTCTTCCTTACTTGTAAAAATGGAAAGTAGAACTAAAAGTAAGCAAATCAGATAACAAATATAAAATTTCATACGCATATTATCTTGACTTTTTCTAAAAGCAAGGAGGCATGCTTCTTCATCTAGTCTCTGATCATGATAATTAATCAGTTTAGTTAACTTTGAGCATTATTTTTAATTACTTTCTTATAATCATTTCAAGCAAATAGCACATCTCAAAAGTCTATTGTAATTTTTAAAAATTTATTTCATAACTACACTAAGCTTAAACAGCTTAAAACTACACTGAGACTTTTAGACACCCTGTATATTGCTCCCATGGTTCTGCTTACTTGCTTCAGTATGCCATGCTTCTCTGAATTGTTCTTATTCTTATAGTCAATTATAGTCAATAATATGCTTATGTCATTAATTGTTCAACCATTTGATAATTTATTTATTCATACTGTTTCCCGTTTTTTGCTACTACAAAAAAAGTTGCTATGAATTATATGTATACATGAGAGCTTTCTGGCATTTACTTACTTGAGATATATGCCCAATAGTGTAGTATAATCCCTTTTTAATACATGTGGTAAATGAAGCTCAGGCAGTTTAAAAAACTTGCTCACAGCTGCAACTCCAGTAAAGGTCAGAACCTGAACTTCGATCCAAGTCCAGTTAGTTCAGAGGAGCTCTTTCCCGTACACCAAGCTAACTTCTAACATTGTGGAACAAGGAATGTGTCTAAAGATCAAATGTGAATTCCAACGTTTCTTTAGGAGCACTAGGAATGAGAAAGCAAAGAAGAAAAGCTCTATTTTTCTAACTGAAAAAGACATAAAAACTACCCTTGGACAAACTTTTAAATATAGACAGCAAATAGAGCGATTTTCCAGCAGAAGTCAATGAACTACATTAGAAATAAAATGTATACATTCTCCTAGGAATCACAACAACAAAAGTTCTAGAGGGAAAAAAAAATCACATTGCTCTTCACATGAGTGTCTTTAGCATTTCCTATAAGGTTACACCTCTTTTCTGTAACTTATAGCCTATAATCTTACAGATTTATGGACTTGCTAATTTTCATGTGGTTTTTCTACTCTAATTCGATCAAGAAAAAAAATTAAGAACCCACGGAAAAGGAAGGAAATGCTTTTCTAATACTTCCTAAAACAATACAATTCAGAAATTCTTTTGTAGGAAGAGCAAATCACATGAAATGCAAGAAAAACAAGTTTGAAAGCACTTGAAAAATTCAAAGGCTATCTTTAGACATTTCACCTTCATTAATGATTTCCCTAAAAGATTTTTTTCTCCATTAATAATGGACCAACCTAAGCTATGATAAAGGCTACCATATGCACTACATTATTTTTTAAATTAGGGTTTGGAGAAAAAAGGATCACTTAATTCTCAGAAAGTTTGCTACCATTAATATCCTCCTGCTAACATCTCTAAGACTAACAAATGAATGGAAGGGAATATAATAGAATTTCCTTAAAAGGAATTTATTTTCCTGAATAACACACTCAGATAATACTGTATGCCCACAGCATAATTTTGAACATTATGCATATGTCCCTGTGTCAGATAATTTGGAAAACAAATTGAAAAGGTGTATTTCCCTCTAGATGCAATAATTTCAATTAGTAAAGGTATCTATATCTGGATCAATTCTGGTCATACTGAGAAGGGTAGAAAGAAGGATTAAACAAAATAAGGATTCATAATATGATATTGTCAATGTCATTGTTTACCTGCCTTTTATTTTTCAACAAATAGCTGCAAATTGTTAAATGTACACCATTACTTTAATGGAAGGATTTCCACATTTGCCTAGCCCCTGAGTTTCTTTTTTCTCCTTATCTTTTTTTTTTAAGCCCTTACCTTCCTTCTTGGAGTCAATACTGTGTATTGGCTCCAAGGCAGAAGAGTGGTAAGGGTAGGCAATGGAGGTCAAGTGACTTGCCCAGGGTCACACAGCTGGGAAGTGTCTGAGGCCAGATTTGAACCTAGGACCTCCTGTCTCTAGGCCTGGCTCTCAATCCACTGAGCTACCCAGCTGCCCTCTCCTTATCTTTTGAGTAGATTGGAGATGGTCTGGTTTGTCTGAGCGAAACAAATAATCTTTATTACCTAAAAAAGAGAATGTTATCTTCTCTGTTTTTGGATACTTGTGAATCAGTCTTTCAAAACCCTAACAATTATGATGCTTCTGGCAAAAATATATCCTGCATATCCTTAGCTTGATCAAGTTGTAAATACAATGATTCCACTGTCATTTATAGAGAAAAATATTATCTGCTATTAAGATTTTGATTACATTTTCCATTTTTTTTCTCTCTGAGACAAGAGAACACAATTGAAATAGCTAATGGAATAAATCTGGACTCCCAAAAGAGAAGACTAGTTAGTCAGAATATTGCATTTTATTGTTCAATGTTTTCAGCAATGTCTTACCAAATGTGGCTGACTAGAGTGGCTTGATAATTCCATCTTCAGCTTAATGTCATAGATGAGAAAACTGAGGCAAACAGGATCAAATGACTTGCCCAAGATTACACAATTAGTATCTCATCCCAGATTTCAACTCCAAAAAATGAATCTTACTGATTCCAGGCCCAAGGTTCTACCCACTATACCACCTAGAATAGTGTCATAAATGATCAACATAGCCAATAATTGGCTTAATTGTTTTTGCTACAAAGGAGGATTCTCTCTTAGGCTTAAATACTAAAATAACTTACTAAAATAACTAAAATAAATACCAATGAGATTAGTACTATGTAATTTTATATAAAGTATTCATGACATGTCAGTGTAAGACTTCTATGTAGTTTTCAAGTTTTCAAGGTACTGGTCTATATTATTTCTTTTCTTTTTTTTTTAATTTTAAACCCTTAACTTCTGTGTATTGATTTACAGGTAGAAGAGTGGTAAGGGTAGGCAATGGGGGTCAAGTGACTTGCCCAGGGTCACACAGCTGGGAAGTGTCTGAGGCCAGATTTGAACCTAGGACCTCCCATCTCTAGGCCTGGTTCTCAATCCACTGAGCTACCCAGCTGCCCCCTCTATATTATTTCTTAATGCTCAATCATATTTCCCAAAATATTTCTTGATTATTGACCCCACTCCAACTTTGGTCACATTCTCATTGAATTACCATAAAAAGCACATATTTAATTAAATTTAGAGAGTTTCAAATTCAGGTTTTCTTAATTCTGTGTCCACAAAGTGCTATATAGATGCCCTCTAAGATTATGAGTACTACGATGAAAAGGAATCTCATGTTGTCTTTAGATATATAATAAAAATAACTCAATTACTTTTATTTGTTTTTTTTTTTCAAAGAAAACCTCTGGAGCTATGTTCTATTAAGCTATAAATTTTTGTTTTTTTCTGATTTCATTTACAATTGCAATGTAAAAAGTGATATGACTTAATTCCTTCAAAAGTAATTCTCAAGATACTATAGGGTTTTAGATAAAGAACTTAAATTTAGAGGTATATTATTATTTTAATTTTTAATAAAAATCTATTTGGGGTCTTTCTCACATCCTACCTAAGAAGATAGAGCTTTGACTCTAATAAGAGAAGAAATGCAAAAGTACTTATGCAATGTGGTATAAAGCATTATTAGAATTCCAACAAGGGGGAAGAATCTAGTTAAATTAAAAAGTCTAATATGAAATAATTTTCTCAGTAAAATGGGCCTGGAGAACTTCAAAGATGAAAGCTTTGTAAAGTCTATTACCTGAAAGTATTGAGTACCTGGGTAAGAGGGACCAGAGATGCCAAAAAGTAAGAAGGCTACTTTTTTCTGACATCTCTCTCTATTGAGGGGGTGAAGAGAGGTTATGATCTTGAAAATCTTATTGCAAGATTTTTTGTTAATGATTGATCTAACCAAAGAACTTCTAAAAACATGCTCATATAGACCTATTCTTTTCTTAGTTCAGAACTGAGAAGGGACCCTTCATCCAAACTGAGATAAGCACCCATTATCTAATAAGAACAACACCTACTTCCTCCCTTATCTGTTCTTTAATGAAAGATATTTAATACTAGTATCAGGGTTGAAAGCAGTCCCAGTTTGAGTCAGTTTTCCTATTGGAAGAAATTGTCAGCCAACATTTACTGTACACTGTAGTGCATGGCACTGAATTGGGTGTTTTAAGGACAGTTTAAATCAGAAGTTCAAGAATCAGAAAGACCAGATAAGAACACTACCTTCTAATTTCCCTCAAAGCAATCAAACCTTAAAATACTCCTAATAAAATAGTGGGACCTATTAGATGATTGTTCTTTCATGAGGACAGCAAAAATAATTATCTACATATTTCCATTAGAATTACTATAACCTATAGTTACTGAATTAGAACACGGACAGATAGCTATAGAGCCTACCTTATCTTGCTGATACACATTGTAAAAATTGCATTCAAAATCTAATTCATTTATTAAGCATCAACGATGAAGCCCCAAAATAACAATTCACTCTGACTCAAATTCTAATAAGACAAAACTCTGGAAGTGTGGTTATTTTTTATTTATGGTCTCCAATAATGGAAATAATAATTTAACAATGTTGATATACAATCTCTGTGAAGAAAATTAGTAAGTGTTTTTTGGCACAGACATTTACTTTTCCTAAATTTCATATTTTTCTTTATGTGGTTTGTGATTTTTTTTGGAGAGCCTGATGCTGAGTCTGATGTAGAAGGTAGGAGAAAAATTGGGAGGAATTGATGCTAGTTGATAGAAGGATAAGAGAACTCAGTTTTTCTCTCCTTAGCATAACATCAAATGAATTTCAAATAATGATTAACTGCTATTTGGACAGGGATCAGAGAATGAATAGGCTAGGAAACAGTATTCACTGTCAAAAAAATCACAGTAACTAGGGCAGCAAAACATTGTAATTGTGGGACACTCAACAAAACATGAAAATAACTTATTTTGAGCTCATAGTAGGATTTTTGCCTGACTGTCCTTTTTTCTTCTTTTCTTCTATAGATGCAGCATGAGAATGCATATGAAACAAAATAGTGAGCTCAAAACTGGGAAAGTATTAATCACATATAAAGAGAAAAGAATTAGGTAGTGTTCTATATCAATCTGAAGGCTTTTGTGATACTCTATATAATAACTAACCTTAACCTTCACTTTGAGGTCTGCAAAGTACCTTGTGTATATAAATTCATTAGAGCTTTCATATCAACACTATGAGGTATTATATATTTGTGATTCTGTAACTATTGCCAGAAAAATCATTGAATTTCTGAGCTGTAAAGTACTTTAACAACCATGTTGTCAAATTCACCCCCCAAATAAAAATCTCCATTTTAACACACTGGATGAGAAGTCTCTGGCTTTTGCTTTTAGATTTGTAGTCAGAAGATGCAAACTACTCCCTAAGGACTCCTATTTCACACCTGTACAGTTGTAATCATAATCAAGTTTTTCCTGACAAAAAGCCTCAGTTGGTCTTTTCATAACTTCCTACCCATTGCTCCTAATTCTGCTCTTTGGGTCTAAACAAGACATATCTCTTCCAGGAGACAACTTTTCAAATTCTTGAAATTTCCTCCTCCATTTCCCCTAGTCTTGAAAGATTAACCATAAAAGCTATTGATTTACACATTCCCTCTAAACAAAAAGTGGATAAAAATGAATATTACTAAAGATTGTATTAATCTGTCATTATATATAAATTTGACAGGCATCATACATGGATAAGCTGGTCTCAGAGTTAAGAAGAAGGACCAGATCAATTTGGACCATATTTTGAAAACTGATGATAGCCTGATTTTTGCTGCAAAAAATCTACTTTATGAACATGAATATTCTTTCAGTGATACAATATACCTTCAAGTCAAAAAATACCTCTAAAAAGCCAAATTGCAAGCAAACTAGAACACAATGCAAAGATATCATAAGTAAGCTGGATCAGAAAACTGAGGCTTTTACAGCTGCAGGAAACTTTAGAGATCATTAATCCAATCCCCTCATTTTACAAATAAAGATCTTCAGGCCCAAAGAGGATCACTGACTTGCCCAATGTCATCCTAACAGTATGTGGCAGAGCTGAGCCTTCAACCTTGGTCTGTCCTTTCAAACTGCACCACACTATCTTCCTAGATTGTAGTATATTTTGTTTAAATAATATCATGTTATTTTCCTTAATATTCCACTAAATTATTAGTTCTTATAAAGTTGGAACACTGACTGGCCCTAAATCTCCCACTAGATTAGTTTACTGAGGATAGTAACAGTGCCTTGTCAGCATTTAATAAATATTCAATAAACTGAATTGAATGGTCTTGCTAGCTACTCTTTGTATCCATACTATTCCTTGATTCCTCAATCCAAAGAAATTCTCTTGCTGAGATGTAAAAGAAACTAAGAAAGCAGTTTCATAGATAAATTATGGCTTAAGGATGGTATTGAAATGCAGCTCAAATATATCTTCTTGTTATCTCTGACCTTTACCAAAAAAGTAATTTTTTTCTTTTTCTTCTTCTTCCAAACTCCATCAAAAGTCACCATTATTTTTCCAGTTTCTCAAGTTTATAATCTTGGCATTATTCTTCACACCTTACTCTCCCTCATCCCATATATTCCAACTGTTGCCATATTGTTTTGTTTCTACCTCCTCAACATCTCTGGAGTCTTATCTCTTTCTAATCACATGGTCAACATCTTAATCCAAACCTTCATCACTTCTCATCTAGACTCCTTTAATAGCATCCTAACTGGTCTCCCTGTCTCAAGTTTCTCTCCAGTACAATCTGTCCTCCACACAACTGCCAAAGTTATTACCTTTAAGTGGAGATCGGATGATGGTATTTCCCTACTTAATAAATTCAAGTGCAATGGGATTTGCAAACTCTTTTGTGGTTTTCTTTCTTTTCAAAAATAAATTCAAATGACTTCAATGGTTTCCTTTATAATCCTATGCATTTTATTTTATGTGTTTTTAAACCCTTACCTTCTGTCTCAGAATCAATGCTGTGTATTGGTTCCAAGGCCAAAGAGTGGTAAGAGCTAGGCAATGGGGTTAAGTGACTTGTCTTTCTAAGAAACAGTCCATGGGTTTTATCAGACTATACAAGGGCTCCAAGACACAAAAAAGTTTAAGAACTCTTGCTTGAGTCTATTCCTACCACATGATTCCAACGTATTTCCTAGGCGTCATTACAAATTACTCACCATTCTAAACTACTGTCATTTGGCCAAACTGAGCTACAATGTGCTGTCTCTGTGCCTTTGTTCTGATCCTCCTCCATACCTTGAACGCACTCTATCTTGGCCTCTTAACTCCTATGAACCCCTCTCTTCCTTTGAGACACAAGTCAAGCCTCACCTTGTGAAGAAGCCTTTCCTGATAACACCCTCAACTACTAAAAGCCCAAACTCCTGAATTACGTCAGATTTAATGAGAGCTAGCTATATCATTTATAAAGTACTTTGCTTCCCAAATGCTTTATATTTGTCATCTGGTTTGCTCCTTATAATACTTCTGTGATGTAGTTGTTATTATCCCTGTTTTGCAGATGATGAAGCTGAGGTTGAGAGGTTAAGGGACTTGCCCAAGGTCAAGTACTAGTAAGGTGTGTTTTTTTCCAATTACATGTAAAAATGTTATTTTTTAATGAAATCTAAATTATCTCCTATGTCTTTTTCTAATATGGCAGCCAATTTTACATAGGTTGTACATGTATAGTCATACAAAACATATTTCCATATTAGTCATGTTGTGAAAGAAAACACAACTAACTCCACTAATTATATATATATATAAAGTTTAAAAAGTACATTTCAATATGCATTCAGAATGTATCAGTTCTTTTTCTGGAGATGCATAGCATTTTTTTATAAGTCCTTCAGCTAAGTCATTCACAGTCCATTGTACAATATTGCTGTTAACTTACACTTACAAGTTTCAACATCGGTATTTAAATTCAGTTTTTCCTAACTCCAAGTCCAGAACTCTACCTAGTACAGTAGCTGCATATTTAACTGGAATGTATTCATTTTGTTTTTATTCTGTACGTATTTATAGGTGTGTTAAATACATGTTTGTCATCTATCTCCATAAATTATAAACTCTGAGAGTATGAATTATTTCCTTTTTTAATGGTTTTTCTTGTTGCAACACCTTGTACAATGTCTGGAAAATAACAGGTAATTAATAAAAGACTTTCTGATTGATTTAGAAACTACGAAGGCTATATAAATATTTGCTATCATCTTTCACTCTTGGTGAGCTCATCTATTATATTTTTAGCTACAACCTTAGTTGGATGACTCTTAAGTAATATCTCCAGGCCTGACCTCTCATTCTTTTCCCTCCCATACCTGCAGATGCCTTGAGGACATCTCACTCAGATGTCATTTAAATTTTGACATATAGAAAACTGAGATCATCACCTCTTCCTTCTTAATCTTACTCCAATAATGAGTTTGCCTGTTCCAATTCCCTATAAATGTCAATAGCACCTCCATTCTCTTAGCATTTCACAAAAATGTGTTATTTTTGATACCTCAATCTACTTTACCTACATTTATTCTACATACATGTGTGTTATACACAAATGTTATAATATTGGAACACTATATTTTGATTGCAAAAAATTATAACAATAATGTAAAGATGGATCAGTATTACTGAAACCAACAATAAAATGGGTCATAGCCACAGGAAAAAATAATTAAAACCTAGGATATCTATACATGCAGAAAAAAACTTGAAAATTGAAGCAGACATGGATTTTTTAATGCTAAAAATAAATACGTAAAGATTTTCTCTAAGCATAACTAATATTTGATATCACTGCTAGAATTACATGTGAGAGCCTTTGCCAATGTCTCCATGTCACATCCCTATTATATGATAGTGTTTTTTTTTTTAAATTAGCTATGCAAGACAATAAAAATCAATTCAGGAGGTACTCATAGGCAGAGAAGAGACTAAAACTTCTCAATGTGCTAACAATATAATGGGAAAATAAAAAAGTCAACCAAATATTAATCAAAGTAATAAATAACTTAAACAGGAAATAAACCCTCTAATTTAGAGGTAGTACAATAGAGTAGAAAGAGTTCTGGTTTGTAAATGACTTGTATATAGTAGGTACATAATAAATGCTTATTGGATTAGATTGAATTAAAATAGAAATTGGATTTGGATTCTACAATTTATGATCTGTGTGACTGGACAAAAATAAAAAATTCTCTGCTTCGCAATTCATTCATGAAGTTAGAGAAAATGATTTACAATATCCCTTCTAGCCTAGAATCTATAATTTAATGATTTTAGGATTACTCCCCCCCCCCCCAAAAAAAAGGCAGAAGGGAAAAGGTAATAAGCATTTGTTATCAGCCTACAAGGTATGAGCCATTTGCAAGCACTTTTACAAATACTGTCTCATTTAATACAACAATGTTGAGAGGAAGGTGCTATTATTATACTTATTTTACTCATAAGGAAACTGAGGCTGGTAGAGATTAAGCTACTTGCCCAAGATTGCACATTTAGTAAGAATCCAAAAGTACATTTCAACTTTTGATGCTCCAGACACCAGATTCTATGTGCTCTCCATTCAATGATTTGAGACTACAGCCTAGGGGAGGAATTACCTTGATTAGTGGATAACTACTAAAAACTCATTTCAGCCTCCTCAATCTAGCTAGCTCCAGATGTTCATATTCCCTCCAGCCATCTGCCAAGGTACCAAGACCTACCTGTCATGAGCATCTTGCCATTTGCTCTGTCTTGGATCACATATGCTTCCTTTATCCTCCTAAACCCTCCACTTTTTTCTACTCTTCCTCTGAGAACAATCCATTCAGTAATACCAATATACTCCCCCTGTGACTCCATTCTTCAGGACTGTTTCCTGGCCTTAATTCTTCCATCTTTATCTCCCTAATTGAATATAAGCTTTTTGAAAGCAAGGACAATCTGACTTTTCTAGTTGCATTCTCAATGCCTGGTACAGTGCTTAGCCTATATCAAGAAGCAAGCACAATACAAAATACATACTAATTAACTGAATTAAAATAGTATCTATATTCCTTTGAAACATAATATACTAATTGATTTTTGTTGTTTTGGAAGCCCTAGGCTTCTTCCCCCTTTATAAATTGTAATTCCAAGCTATCTTTATGACCCAACAGAAATCTCCAGAGAGAATAATGGGAAGTGGAGTAAAGAAACTTCTCTATTTCTATGGAAAGCACCACCAATCTTCCAGGAATCCAAGTTTTCAAGCAAGGTGTTATCACTAACACTTCCCTCAGGATGTCTAAGCCTCATTACTTAGCTAAATGTTGTGGATCACAACTCTCAGAATCTCCTAATCTCCACTTCCTAATGCATGACTCAGGTACCACCTCTCACTGGAATTTTTATTACAATTGTCTTCGGACTGGTCTTCCCCCATCTTCTAGTCTCCTCTCTCCAAACCCTCCTTTATACTGCTGTCCATATTAGTATTTCTACCACACATAGAAGACCATGTTGACCCTATAGAGATTCTTCAGTTTCTATTATCTTTAAGACAGCATATGAACCATACAGATTGTTGTTTCAAGCTTTCCCCAAACAATGTAGGTCCCTCCTTTCTTTTCATTTTTTTTAAATTTTGTATTATTTTGTATTATTTTCCTTCTCTTTTTCTATGCTCTTATGTAACTTAAGCTGAAAGCAACATCTCATTTCTTATCTCCTTGTATTTGCTTGAGGGTCCCCTATGTTTGGAATGCGTGTACCCCTCAAAGCTTACTCTCAGAATCCAGAGTTTCTTCAAATTCAGATGCAACAAGAGACCTTACTGATTACCAGAGTTAATTAGAATTCTCAGCTTTAAATTACCTTTTATCATTTACTACATTTTAAATATTTACTTAGTGGTATCTCCTCAATAGAAACTAAGCTCCCTCAGGACAATGGCAATGTCAACAAATATTTATTATTCACTTATTATGTGCTAGGTGTGGTTTGTGCAAATTCTGGGAATACAAACACAAGAAGGAAGAGAAGCAAACCCTGCCCTCAAGGAGTTTATTTTACAAAGGGAACAAAACACATAAAAGGAATCCGAACACTATGAAGGAGAGTGAGAATGGTAAAGAAAGTATAGAGATCATTACAGTTTCTACCTTTCCAATCCTCAGTGACTAACAAAGCACTTTGCATAGTTATTATAATTTTGTTGTTGTTCAGTTATTTCAGGGATACCCAACTCTTCATGACCCCATTTGCAGCTTCCTTGGCAGAAATACTGGAGTGGTTTGCCATTTCCTTCTCCAGCTCATTTTACAGATAAGGAAGATGAGGTAAGCACAGTTAAGTGACTTGTCCCATGTCACACAGCTAATAAGTGTCTTGAGGCCATATTAGAACTCAAGTCTTCCTGACTCCAGATCGATATTCTATGCACTGCACTATCTGGCTACCCCTAGGTGTCCCATTACTTAATATGTTTATTAAATTGAATTGAAATTTTATTTTATCCTAAGACAAACTGAGAAATAGATTGGCTGTCCCAGATTTGCTTCCTACCTCCAAATTTTTATAATATGCACTCAAGGGAATGCAACAGTTAATGTAACAATAAGTATTAGGGGAGGAAATGCAGGATTTGGAGCTAGAGGATCTGAAAATCATGGTTTTGCTATCTTCTACCTCCTTAACCTCGGTCAAATCCCTTAAAAACTTTCTCTCCTCAGGTTTCCTTATGAATAATAACATTAGAGGACTGAGTTATAAGAATTCTCAAATACCTTACAATTTGTTTTTACTCTACAAAAAATATCTCTGATTCCACTCAGTGAATAAACATTTAAGTGTGCCAGACACAGCGCTAAGCATTGGGGGGAAAAAAAAGACAAAGGATAATCTTTGACCTCAAGGAGCTTACAGTCTAATAGGAGGGATAAAAAGCAAACAATTATGTACAGACAAGCTATACCCAGGCTAAGTAGGAAACAACCAACAGAAGGTACTAAAATTAAGCATGACTGAGAAAGGGGCTTCTTGTAGAAGTTGGGATGTTAATTGGGTATTGAAAAATGCCAGAAAAGTCAAGCAGTAGATAGGAAGAGGGAGAGTATGATAGGCATGAGGGAAAGCATGTGAAAAAGTAAAAAAATCAGGAAATGTAATATCTTGTGTTAAGAAGAGCAAGAAGGTCAATTTCCTAGACCAAACAGTGCTTAGCGTATAAGGTGTAAGAAGAATGGAAAGGTAAGGAAGGGGATTGTTATGAAGGCTCTTGATCTCCAAGTGGAGGATTTTTTTTATTTGATACTGGCAGTGTTAAGAGAGCCACAGGAGTTCATTGAGTAGGAACATGACATGGTCAGAACTGCAATTTATCACAGCTGACTAAAGAATGGCCTAAGATTCAGAAAGAGTAGTAGCAGCCTTGATCTGACCTTTCCTTTATTTCAATCCCATTACTCTATACTCACTCTTCCTTGTCTCACACTTGTGCTACATAAAATATTTGCCCCCCCCATTCCCTATTTTTAACAGCTTTATTGAAATATCATATGAAAGAGACTTAGATGACTTGGATTATATTCAAAGAATGGCAGGGTTTGAAAGGGTCCTCAAAAGTCATCTGGTTCAACCCGTTCATTTTTACAAAAAGGAAACTGGGACTTATAGAGGTCAATTGACTTGCCCAAAGTTACAAGCCAAGTGACCCATACCTTTTATTTTCCTCCTATAGGTTTCTACTGACATATATTATATAACAAAGATTCAGGCTATGCCAAAGCTATTTTGTGCTGGGTAAAATAAAGATCTGAAAAATGTAGGAGGCTCTCAAATGTATCTGTATAAGAATATAATACAGTTATCAAGTTCACATTCCTGGAATGTCCTGCTAAAACTTTGATTGGTTCTATGAGATGAATTAGAAGACAGTTATTTCCACAGAAATAAAGTTATAAATGTTATCAGTAGGTGATTTAATACAAAAGACAGGGAGATGATTTTTATGACCAATCAATAGGTAGGTTATGATGTATTAACAATTTTATTAAGAGCTGCTTATTCAAAGCAATTTTATCAGAGTCATGACTGGATTTCTTTTCAACCAACAAACCAGATGCTATTTTATGTCAAAAATATTCCAAAAACAACAAAAACTTAGTGCCAGTTGCTAGAAGGAAGTTTAAAGATAATTCCAAGGCCTATGAATAAACAATCAAATGGACAAGACCCTTAAGTATAATGCAATTCATTTTTTTTAAACTTGCCTGATATTGCCATTATTTTATGATCTCTCTACACAAGGGGGCTATGTAGGTTTTAAATATATATTTTAGAGTCTGCATATATTATATACAAGGCCACAAGAAAAGTCCAAAATGCTAGAAAATATTCAAGGAGAATATCTCTATATTCAAGGTGAGGAGATCAAAAGAAATTTCAATTAATAGTCTAAAATGAGCTTTAATAAAATTAATTTCAACAAAAAGAGATGTGGAGAGCTTTCATTGTAAACAATAGGGGTGATATGCATGAATTCAGAAATAGTGAAAATGCCGGTTGTTCCCCCTCTTTATGATGCTCTATGCTCAGCCACTGTGTCCACATGTGGACCAGGAAACCTTCCAACAATCTCACGTATTCCCATTCCATCTCATTATCCATTGTCTTTGTTTCATAAAATGTTGCTTTGGATTCATATGGTTTCAAATCAAGGGACCACAAGAGAATGAATTTAGAACTTGAAAATAACATAGTGGCCATCAAATGTCTTAAACCCTGATTTTTACAGATGAGGGAATTAGTATACAGTGGTTAAATGATTTGCCCAGAGACACATAGCTAGTCAATGTCTAAGATACAAGCTGAATCTAGGCCTTTCTGATCCCAAGTCTAGTGCTCTATTCTTTCATGTGTTTATGTTTTGAATACATATTTTAGTAAACATGATTATAGGCTACTTATAACGAGAGTAAAAATCCTTTACTTCCCTTATATTTTGCCATTAATAATAATAATATTAATAATAATAATAGACAATACTTATTGATACACTGCTTTAAAGTTTGCAAAGTGCTTTTGATCTCACTTTCTTTTCACAAAAACCCTGGGAGAAGGATGGGTGCTAGTATTTTCACCATTTTACAGTTGAAGAATCTAAGGCAAAAAGAAGTTGGGTGAATTGCTCAGGGTAACATACCCTGGGTGGAATTGAATTCAAGTTCTCCTGATTCCAGGTCTAGCACTCTATCCCCTTTGCCACTTATTTGCCTCAGCCAACAAAGTACTAGGTATAAGATGACATTCAAATAATTAGTAATTAATTCCAGAGGGGACTATTAAATAGGTCTAGCTATTTTTCTTTTTTGTTCTCAAAGTCTCATTTTGTTTTAACTTGATGTTTTGGGCCAAATTGTTCGCTTATGATAGGATACTTGGATCCCCCTGCATCAGCTATAAGAGGATTTAAACAGAGGGATGATTTGAGTATTACTATCATTTAACTGACATAAGAAATACCTGGTTTTTTGATCATTACCTTTTGGGTGCCAGAAGTATTTTCTGGCTGATGAAGCTTAAGATTCTCTGAGAGTGACATGAGTGCCCTGAATTTGAAGCACTCTGTTAAGATCATTATTTCTGGGAACCTGAATCATCTATAACAGGAGAACACTTTTTTTTCAAACAAGAAATGATGCTCAAGAGTCCTAATGAGCCCAGTGCTTTTTAAGTATTGTCCCTATCCTTTTTGATGGGTCTAGTCAGTGAAGGTAGATTTAAAATTTTATGATAATAAAGGCAGGATGGGTAAACAAATAGAAAAAAATCATTATTCACCCAAAAGCTCCAAAATCGTCCCCCAATAAAGTGACCAATAGCAAAATATATGGACCAAGGTTAACTTCCTCATCTTCTATGTTGAACAAAGTGTCTTCCATTTTTGAGGAAATACAATTTGAATTTATAAGCAGATAAAGGCAGCCTAGATAAGCCATAAATAGGCTGCACAATGAGTAATAAGAAGTTGAATCTGAAAATGGAGCTGTGTTTCTTCAGAAAGAAGATAATCACAAAACTTGTTTAGAAACATGTCAAGAAAGGTTTGGTTAATTTCTAGGAAAAAATGACAACAAAGTAAATTTCCTATCAATATAGGAACTGCAGTAACTCTGGATCTAGAATGTAGAGAAACTCTTGTTATCTGTCCAGCTAGTAAAGTAAGCATCTTATTGTCAAAGACTTCTAATGTATGTAGAAGCAGAGAGAATGCACATTTAAAGAGAATATTTGAGAAGTAGAAAGAAATTACACACTAGATAAGATTTTTATACCCATTTCTTTTATTTTTCCAGATGACATATCAATACAATTTTAATAATAATTTTCTGATATTTTGCAATTCATGATCATCATATGAAAGGCAAAAGGAGACACATATCGCTTACACTAGAGAAAAATTCATGGAGAAAATAAAGTGAAGAATGGTCAGCTTTAATCAGCACTCAGGCTGTCAGTTTCTTCTATGGCAGTAGACAAGTCTCTTCTTTTTTTATCATGAGCCATTTGGAGTTGCCCAAGACGCTTGCACTATTGATAAGTTAAGTCTTTCAGTTGATCATTATACATTATTGTTGTTACTGTATACAATGTTCTCCTGGTTCTGCTTACTTCACTTTGTATCACTTAATCTAAATCTTTCCGAGTGTTTTGGTGATCAACTTGTTCATCTTTTTCTTATGTATAGCACAACAATATCCATTACAATCAAATATCACAACTTGTTCAGTCATTTCCCAATTGATGGACATCCCTTCAGGTTCCAGTTTTTTGCCAACACAAAAAGGGTTGTTATAAGGGTTTTTGTACTGGGAAGTACTTACTTTCTACCTGTCTTCTGTACCTATTTCATGAGGTGGGAAGCCACTGGCCCTTAATTAGATTTTATGTTTCAGAAGCAAGACTTGATCCCAGGTCCTTCTCGCTTCCAAGTCAGCTACCTATCCATTAAGCCATGCCTCCTCTCACAGCACATTATCCATGTATTATAAAGGCAAAATATAAAATAATCACATGCAAGAGTTTACATATTATTTTAGCAGAAAACCCCAGGCCCCTCCCCCCCCAAAGAAGTATGATCTCAAAACAACCAATGCCTCACTTTCAAAAGTAGTCTGTCCTGGCTAGTGATGGATCAGTTGACATCCAGAGACAGAGAAAGCAAGGTGCTAAAGATTACAAAGAATTCCCTCTTTGGTTGTTTGCACTCAACAAGCCACCAATTGTTCTTGGTTGAATGGCTTATTCTGGGAATTCCTCCGACAGGGAGGAATCAGATAGCATCTGTCTCTTACAAATGAAGGCACTAGGCCAATGAACAGTACTCATTATTTCAGACAACAACAAATGAAGTCAGTGCAAGGAGGAACCAGGTGGTTTCCTGCTCATAAAACCACTTAATGCATTAAGATCACACTCTGTTGCCCACTTGTGTCTACTAAGAGTTTTTGTTTTCAATTTCTCTATAAGTACAATTATTACAATAAAATCTTACTAACTCAAAGCTCTACTCACTGAGATTTCTGTCATGATTCAGACACTGAAGGGCTTCTGGGATGTTTTCATTATTTAGTAAAAAATGCATTCGTTACAAGTGCCAGCAAATAATTTGTACTACAAGGCTTAAATTTATGATGCATTATACAGTAAGGGCCTACTGCGAATTGTAACTTTTCCTAACAATCTGCCTCATTTAATTTATCAGCACTCATTTAAATCTTGGTTTATACTATTTATGGTACTTGAAAGTAATAAAAGCATCCCTTTCTTAAAATCTATAATTCAGTTATTTCCTTTAATTCAGAGGGCTCCCTTTTTTTCCTCCTCTTCCAAATATTGGGTTTGCTGTCAAAAGAGATGAATTCATGTTCCAGCTCCACCATTTAAAAGCTGAGCATCAATTTCCTTGACCAAAAAATTCTGATGGCATCAATATTTTAACTATTTACTTCACAAGGTTCAAGTGAAAAATAAATGAAGTAACATGTAAAGTACCATATATACCCCTTCTCCATCCATTACAAGAGGTAAAATGTAAGTATTTAGAATCTACTTATTCAGGACATTATCTACATCAGAGTTATTAAGATCTATTTATTTAAATTGACAAGCATTTCTTAATTAAGCACCTTCAGAAGTGCCAGGCACAGTACTAAATACTGGGAAAAAAAAGAAAGAAAGGAAGGAAGGAAGAAAGGAAGGAAGGAAGGAAGGAAGGAAGGAAGGAAGGAAGGAAGGAAGGAAGGAAGGGAAGTGGCGGGGAAGACCCTGCCCATCAAGAATTTATAAATCCTTGCAGGAGGATCATTGCAGAAGGCTGGACTTTTAAGTGAGGAAGGTTAAGTGAGGAAGGAAGTGAGGGAAACCAAGAGGCAAAGGTAAGGAGAGACAGAATCCCAGGATTGGGAGATAGCCAGTAAAAATGCACTCAGGGGAAGGAATGAACTTCCTACAAGAGGAACAGCAAGACAGCCAGTTTCTAGGGAGTAATTTATGAGTAAGTTATGAGAAACAGCTAAGTAACACAGTGGATTAGGACACTGAGCCTGGAGTCAACATCTGAGTTCAAAATCAAATTCAGACATTTATTAGTTGGGCAATACTGGACACAAACTTTGCCTTAGTTTCCTCTTTTATAATATGAGGATAAAAGTAGCATCTATAACCCAGGGTAGGTGTGAGGATCAAATGAGATAGTTTTAGAGTGCTATATAACCTTTTAGGGAGAGTATGTTGGTGTAATAGTTAACTGGATCTGGAGTTAGGAAGACAAGTTCAAAAACAGCCTCAGAGACTTATGAAAAAGAAAACTAGCCACATTCAGAGGAATAGCTGTGGGAGGAGAAACACAGAGTAAAAACAACTGCTTTAACACATGGGCTGATGGGGATATTATTGGGGATGAAGACACTAAATGATAACTCTAGTCCAACTATCAATAATATGGAATTAGGTCTTAATCAATGATACATATGAAACCCAGTGGAACTGTGCATTGTTAAGAAGGGTTAGGGGAGAGGGAAAGAACATGAAACATGTAACTATGGGAAAATATTCCAAATAAATAGAAAAATATAAAAAACAAAAAAAACAGCCTCAGGCAGTTACTAGCTGTGTGACTCTGGGAAAGCCACTTAACCTTTTTTTGCCAGTTTTTTTCATCTGTAAAATAAATGAAAAGGGAAATGGCAAACTACTTCAATATCTTTGCCCAAAAAAATCCCAAATGGAATCATGAAGTATGGGATATGACTGAAACAAGTAAACAGCAACATAACTTTTAAGAGGCTATAATGATGATGGTAGTGGTGGTGTTGGAGGGTAGTGATGATAATAATGATAGGAGGAAGAAGAGGAGGAAAAGGAGAATAAGAAGGAGGAGAAGAAAAAGATGATGATAATCATGGTAAAGATAGGGAAAGTGATCCTACAGGTAACAGGGAGCTGTTCAAATTTATTAAAAAGAGAAATGGTATGGTTAGATTTGCACTTTAGGAGGAACTCATAGCTAAGTGGAGCATTGTCTGGAAAAAAGAAAATATTGAGGCAGGGAAGCCAAACAAATCCACTATAAAGATTTGGACCTTAAGTAATGAATATCTGCACTGGAGTGGGTGGTGATGGCAAGGAGAGAGTAGAGAAATGGGCATATACATGAAGAATGCCACAAAAAGTAGAATGAATGCTCTGCAAATGAGAGATTGAATATAGTGGAGGAGTTAGAGTGAGGAGTAAAGGCTGATACCTAGTTTTTAAGCCTGGTAATTAAGCTCAAGGATCACTATAGACAATGATTATAGCCATGAAATTAAAAAATTCTTGCTTCTTGGAAGGAAACCTATGGCAAAACTGAAGAGTATGCTAAAAAGCAGAGACATCACCTTGCTAACAAAGGTCCTTATCGTCAAAGCTATGTTTTTTTCTTTCTTAAAAATAATATTTTATTTTACCCTGTTACATGTACAAAACAATTTTAACATTCACTTTTTTTAAGTTCCAAAATCTCTCCCATCCTCTGACCCTTCCTCATTCCTTTCCTATTCTCTCCCTTCCCTGAGATGACAAATAATCTGATAAATATGTGTAATCATGTAAAGCAATTTTTCCATATTAGACATTTGGTGGAAGAGATCTCAAGTCGAAAAAAAGAAGCAAAAGAAGAAAGAAAAGAAAATATAGTATGTTTCAGTCTGCATATAGGCTCCATCAGTTCTTTTTCGAGGAGGGCAGATGGCATTTTTCATCATGATTCTCTTGGATCACTACATTCCTGAGAATAAGTAGATCATACAGAGTTGCTTATCATGAAATTTTGCTGTTACTGTATACAGTTTTTTTTTGGTTCTGCTCACTTCACTTTGCATTGGTACATGGAAGTCTTCTCAGAATTCTCTGAAATCATCCAGTTTGTCATTTCTTTTACCACAATAGTATTCTATAACTATTATATACCACAATTTCACAAATGAAGGACAACCCCTTAATTTTAAATTCTTTGCTACCACAAAAAGAGTTAAAGCTATGTTTTTTCAAGTAGTAATGTATGGCTGTGAGAGTTGAACTTATAAGAAAAGCTAAGCACGGCAAAAATGACTTTTTTGGATTGTGGTACAGAAGACTTTTGAGAGTCCCTTAGGCAGTAAAAATCAAACCACTCAATACACTAAAATAAAGTAATTCGGACTACCCACTGGAAGAATAAATACTGAAACTAAAGTTTAACAACTTTGGCCACATAATGAGAAGAGAGGACTCATTGGAAAAGACCCTGACATTGGGGGAAATTGAAGGCAAAGGGAGAAGAGAATAGCAGAGTATGAGATGTATGAATAGTGTCATGGAAGCAAAGAAAATGAACTTGAACAGACCTTGGGAGATAGTGGAAGATAGAAGGGCCTGGTGTGCTAAGGTCTGTGCAGGCACTAGGAGTTAGACAGGAATGAATAAACAACAATTAGAATGGTTTTACCTTGGAAAGTAAGGGGGATGGTAGGAAACGGGATGTTTAGGGGGAAAATATTAAGTTCATTTTAAAGACAATGAGTTTAAAATATCTATGGGATATTCATTTCCAGATGTCCAGTGGGCACTTAGTAATGAAAACTAGAGGTCACAATAGATGGTAGGCCAGATAAGTATATCTGAGAATCATCTAGAAAGGATCTTTTAATCCCTGGCTGCTCAAAAGATCACCAAACAAAATAGTAGAAAGGGAGAAGATAATTATTTCCTTTTATACAGCCATCTTCTTAGATTATACTCTATTGATGGAGGGGGCAGACAATATGCACACAAAAAATCAAATAAAAATATGTACAAAGTAATTTCTATAAGAGAGCACAAGTGTAATATAAATAGGACAATAAAGCATGGATTCAAGAGGAAAAGTCAGAAGGGTAGTTAGGACTGATGAGCATTGTGTGGCTAAGAAAACGGGGACTGAAAGCCAAAAGAACAGAGTTTCTGCTTAGGCAGCCTACAACTCATAATAAAAGTCGGAGTAGAAGCTTAAGGCAAAAGACTTTTAAATTCTTCATTGGAGCAATCGTAAAGTACATTTGATTAGCAATCCTAGACTAAGACTGAAGAAGACAGATGGCTCATCACTGATTATGCAAGGAAAAATTGATGAAAGCCTGGGGTCTGGTTGATTATGGAGTATAGGTCAAACTTACTATGTTGTCTAGCAATGTAACTGTGAACAGTATAAAAGATTTCATGACCCAAAACTATCTTCATTTTCAATCGTTATATAATGAATATAATGAATTTCAGTATAGCTGTAATTAAACTGCAATTATAATTAAAATTATCAAATTTATCTACTATAATTTGCCTTACTCTCCCGGGCTAATTATGTCTGAGGATGTCATTGTCCTCTAGATAGTTAAAGATTTTTATCTTTTTTGTTAAATAAGAGAACCCTGACTTGGCAAATAACATCAATAGTAGAGAATACCTCTCCCCTGGACTTTTCAAGTTTAGTTATTTCCTTTCCAATTCCATTTTCTACCTTTACCCTCATGTTCGACCTCACCCCAGTTCCCAAGAATTCTTCAGAAACAATAAACTAACCACCTAATCAAAATTTCTGTAAGTACTCAAATACTCAAAAGCACTTGGAGGACCTTAAAATCTCTTTACATATTTTAAATAATTTCATCAAGACCCGTACAGGTTACTACAATCAGATTTATCAAAATGCCATTGTGGCTAGAGATTTTTTCATTACTGTATGATTAGATGATCTGAACAAAGTTCTTGATAAATCGGTCTTTTTTTCCCCCTTTTCCATTAAATTGTCTTATGTGGAATGGTTTAAAGGAACCATCACATCAAAAACATAAGTGTAGTAATATAGGGAACACTAGACTAGTCAACAGACCTAGATTTTAGTCTCAACACTGCTACTTCAGCAAATCATTTCTAGTCACTGGGCCTCAGTACATTCATTGAAATATGAGATGGGCATAATAGTGCATGTCTTCTAAAGCACCTTCAAAACTCTAAATTTTAGTTTTGTATTTTTCACACAGAGTGGATCTCTTTTTTCACTAATCCTGTGATCTCTGGAAGTTGAAGTCTAATCTTTGGGCACACAAGCACTTCTAAAATTAAGATGATTCCTTAAAACTTTTTCTATGATTTATTTTTAATGTCTCTAAACAAATAGTTCACTTTTACAATTAAGTCTTGACATTTAGCAAACTAAGTGTCAATCCCAAGTTTAACTAGTTCTAAAAAATATGAGTGAAAATGCAAAGTCTGACAATAATTTCAACTGTTGTTGAGATTATGAAAGAAAATACCGATATATATTTTTTCCCAAGGTCAATTGTAAATTGAGAAATTGGGTTGTTTCCTGATTAATCTTCTGTAAAGTAAACTTTAGCAGGCAAAAGAGTCACTGGTGGTGAATTACTTTCCTTAAAAATTCTACTAAACACAAAAGTAGTGGGATGGTAATGGAATAAATGTCTTGAAAATGCTGAAAAGCAGTATCAAACTATCCCCATGCACGTATGTCTGCTAATAAGCTCTCCAAATTATCTTACTTAGCATAGTTTCTCCAGTTTGAAATGTATATAAACAAGAATGTCAAAGGAAATATTTCTGAAATCATTCAAAATTTGGGTTTCATCTCAGATGAGGAAAATAAAATTTTAATTAATAAATGAAAGAATAAATAAATCTAACTAAAGTACTACAGTTTTATTCTGGATAGAACTTAAGTTTCCAAATGTGCATAAACCTCACAAAAATTAGAGTGCAATTAAAAAGAAACAGTCTTGACTCAATAGGATGCTGATATGACCAAGAATTTAAACATGAGAGTCTCTGAACTACAATAAAAAAAGGGGAGTATAATCTGCAAATCATAAATGTTGATCATTAAAAGCTTTAATGCTACCTATAACAAATAGGGGCTCTATAATTACAATCAAAGCATATAATTAGGAAAATTGCCAGAAAGAGCAAGCCCTTTCAGTGGTCTATAAAAATATGTTAACCCATAGTTTCCTCAAATTCTTCCCATCATCACATTCAAGAATCAGGTTATTGATGACCTTCTTACTATATGTATTTCTAATTTGTCACAATAAATAATCTAAGTTAATTATCAAGTCCTAATCAATTAACCAGTTATTATTCTACTTAACTTTGACATGGCTATGGCTATCAAATCTATTCCCTATCCTTAACATTAATGTGGGAAAAATTGGGGAAGAGAATTACTGGTTACATTCAAATGATATTAATCAATCTCATCAAGTTTCTTGGAATGCGAGTTCTCCATGCCTCTGATTATTTAATTTTTTTCCATATTATATATCCAAACAATTTTAATAATAATTTTCTGACACTTTGTAATCCATGTTCTCTCTCAACTTCCCATCCCTCAGCTCTCCTCAAAACAACAGGTAATATGATATAGGCTGTACATGCAATAAAATTTCCATGTTGATCATGTTGTGAAAGAAGCCATACGTCACTTACACTAGAGAAAAATTCATGGAGGAAATAAACCAAATAGCATATTCGATCTCTAGCCAGATTCCATCAATTCCTTCTATGGTGATTGACAGCCTTTTTCTATCAAGAGTTCCTTGGAGTTGTCCTGGATTCTTCCTTTGCTAATACTAATTGTTAATCACAACTTATTTCTGATCATCTCCAACAAGCTTAACTTTCACCAGTAGTAGTTATATTCTGTTTCCTTGGTTTTTTTTTTCTGAAACTGATTAAAAAGGATCATTGACTTGTTGCTGTATTAGCTCATTAAGCCAAGAATTATTATTCTACTGCTACTGCATTGCTTGCTGCTCTAAGGAATAATAGAGATGGTCCCTGAGCACAAGAAAGTTACAATTCAGGGAAGAAGATATGTCCTTAAAGATAATAATTACTTGTTCAAAGTTGGCCAAAAAATGCCCAAAGGAGTGTTAAAGAGAACTTTCGACAAATCACACTGCCTGGAGCATGAGTTCTCTTTAGAGATGTGGGGGAGAGAAGGTTAGCATGATGAAATGAAACCAAATTTTAAAGGGCATTGAATGCTGGGCACAAAAATCTAGACTTTTTTCCTGTAAGAGCTGAGAATCATAAAGTTGTCTGTGTGGCAAATCAACATTTTAGTTTATAAAAAACTAATCTGGCACCAATTTACAAGACTGGAGTAGAGGAAGGCCTGGGACACTGTTTAGGAGGTTAATACAATAAATGAGGAAGGAAGGAAACCAGAGAATAGTTATACCAGTAGCACAAATGTAGAGAGATCACAATTGTTTGTGGAAGAAGAGAGACACTGCAAGGGACGAACAATCAGGACTTTGTCACTATCTGACTGCTAAATATATTTTCATATTAAATTGCTTTGGTAATAAGTATCTCCTTTATTTTATAAAATCCTAACGAGACAAAAGTAGCATGAAGAAAATGGACTTTAACTTTCTTCACTGGAATCAGCAGGAGATGTTTTGTGCCTTTCTGGATGGTGTACTTACTGACTGATGTTGGGTTAGAACTGCTTGAAAAGATCATCAAAGTTTAGGTTTGTTCATATGTGCACAAATGTATATTAGCTTTGAGTAAAAAATTTCCCCACAATAACTACTAAAATTGAGGGAACTGCTGATATCTCTGTATATATTTTTAAAAAATCTCAAATCTAGTTTCAGTACACAGTAGCTTATGCCTAAAATTAAATTACTGCTGACAAGCCTTTTCTTCAATAATACAAAACATCACTGACAATTAATAGAAAAGTCAACCAAAAAATTCTCTATTGTATTCATTTATTTTAAAATTTATACTTCTTCCTCATTTAATTTTTGTTGGAAAAATATGCAAGAAGTGACAAAAATTAGTTCTTTTTATTCTATGGCACTTTTCCTCACAAGTCAAAATCCTGGGATTTTAAAGCATCACCACAGCGACCAATTGCCCTGTCATAATCAAAGGATTATATCTTTAGGTGGTAAATAAGCTGATTTTTAAAAAAATAATAGTAAAGAATTTGCAGCAGAATAAATTTTATATAGGAATTATACACATATGTGTATTAAAATGCATGTACATGTAAACATATTTGAAAATTTAATATAAATCATTTAAAATGCAAGACCTGGATACTCTATATTGAGAATCTTAAATTCAGTTTAAATTACGATGCTTTTGTCCATTTCTTCTTATCCTGGCAAAACTTCATAGTACAGCTAGATAATAAACCATTTAACAATAAACTGTAAAATCAAAACTCACTCAAAGATAATGAAAACTCCAAGACTTCATCTCTAAGAATAACACAATTCATTCTAACGTGTTCAAATAATCTGGCAAGTATTATGTTAAAAATAATTCGGCCCTTTTATTCTTTCAATCTATATATTTAGATATGTTCGATAGTTCATAAATAGTCTATTTCCATCTCTATTTAGAGGTATTGGGGTAAATATAAGAATATCTGAATATAAGTCCTGCACCTGACATAAACTGGTTGAGCTAACCCTGAGCACTTGGACCTCTCAGAGTTCCAGAGCTGAAGTACTCAAAACTTTTTAAACTCAGGAAGAAGCCTTTGCCCTCAAAAATTACTGATAGCCTCAAAGAACTTTTGTTTATGTTTATTATATCTATAGATATTTACTATATTGAAAAATGGTGGTTGTTCAGTCATTTCAGTTGTATCTGACTCTTCATGACCCCATTTGACATTTTCTTGACAGAGATACTGGAGTGGTTTGTTATTTCCTTTTCCAGCTCATTCTACAGATGAGGAAAATGAGGCAAACAAGGTTAAGTGACTTGCCCAGATCACACGGGTATTAAGTATCTGAAACCAGATTCAATCTCATGAAGAGAACTGTATCTGATTCCAAGCCCACTGCTCTATCCATCCTGCCAGCTAACTGCCTTATATGTGAAAAGAAAACACCCTGAAATTATTATAAAAAGAGTTCTGATTGAAAGGACCCTGTGAAAGGCAGTAATCCCAGACCATTCTAAGAACTCTAACGACTAAGTTGCACAGAAGGTTCCAACTTAAATTATCAAATGGGAGGTTTTGTTTTTTTTTAACTTGAGGTTTCCCTATATCACTAAAATTACAGATTCAGTCCTAAACCCCCTTCAATCTGCACGTACAGACGCTTTACCAATAGTGTCTATGAAGTTCGTACAATTTTCATTTTTCTAAATAGCATAGGAATTCAGGAAGACCATTCAGTTATGCCTTAGCAGTTTGTTTTTCCACACACACTGAATTTCAAACCTTTTTATAAATGTTTATGAAGCACATTTTTGTAATAAGCTCAAAAATAAATCTCTTTATGGAGCTGCCATGAGAAATAACCCATTTGCTGCAAAAAGTCTAAATCTTATCAAAATTCATTAAAATGAAATGGTTTCTAGTCACTTGAATATATATCAGTAGTATTAAATATACAATGCAAAATGCCATTTTAAATACATACAAGCATTCTCAACTTTAACTAAGTTCAAATACAAGATGTCCTTGGAAAAAAAATTTCAATTTTTTGGTCTTACAATCATTTTATTTAATTTTTTTCAGTTGATTCACTTTGTGTTGACTAGCCAAGACATCACCTAGCAAAATTATAAATGTTTTTGCTGTAATACTTTAAAATTAGAATCATAGAATAATATACCAAATACAATCAAAATCTTCTAGACTAACGAACTAAAGATTAATTCAGACTAAGGAGATATGATACATTGTAATCTCCATGCTTTTAATTTTTTTTATTTATTTAGAATATTTCTCCAGTTTCATGATTCATGATTTTCCCCACCCCTCTCCCATGCCCTCTCCAAGAGCTGACAAGCAATTCCATTAGGTTATACCTATTTCCATATTATTCATATTTGCAATAGAGTGATCTTTTAATGTCAAAACCATATTGTTTGATGACCACTGCTTTATAGTACAGTTTGAGATCTGGTACTGCTAGGCCCCCACCCTTCACATTTTTTTTTCATTATTTCTCTTGATATTCTTGATCTTTTGTTCTTCCAGCCGAATGTAATCTCTATGCTTTTCAAACGCAAAACTTTGAGTCTATTATGCATAGCTTGATTTTTTTAATTATATGATGAAATCAACATGTAATTTTCAAAGCTTTCCTTCTTATCTATGATTCCTTCTGGTTTGCCCACACTCCTTCTCTTAAATTTCAAAATCAAAATATTTCAACAACACTCGTTCTTTCTTTTTTCCTTTGATGGACAATCTTATTTCTTTTTTTTTTTTAAACCCTTGTACTTCGGTGTATTGTCTCATAGGTGGAAGATTGGTAAGGGTGGGCAATGGGGGTCAAGTGACTTGCCCAGGGTCACACAGCTGGAAAGTGGCTGAGGCCGGGTTTGAACCTAGGACCTCCTGTCTCTAGGCCTGACTCTCACTCCACTGAGCTACCCAGCTGCCCGGACAATCTTATTTCTAATTCATTTCTTCCTCTTTATGCCTCTCCCAAAAATCAAGGAAAAAAAATTTGTAAAAATATTCATAACGAAGGAAAATAAATTTCCACATTGTTTGCATTCAAAAATGTTTCATTCTGTATCTTTCTTCAGTCCTCACCTCTTTGCCAGGAAAAGTGAATCATGTCAGGGGAAATGTTTAATAAAGGGGTCTCCAACTCCGCCACCCCCCCCAACAAATGTTACATGACACACTTTTAAGTTTATTCTGCACTACTTAACATTTTCTCCAACACTTTCTTAAGTCTAGTAACTTTTAAAAAGTAAACAAAAACAATAAATCGAACTGATTTCTATCCTGTGGATTCTTACCCTGAAAATCTAAGAATCAAATCAGTCAAGTTAGTTGAAGTTGGCTAGAACATACCCTTAGTATCATGTTTTATCATGGTCTGGAATCATGATTGGTCATTACAATGATCAGAGTTCAGGTTGTTTGTCTTTACATTATTATTACTAAATATATAACTTGTTCTCTGGTTCTGCTAACTTTACTCCACATCATTCATACAAATCTTCCCAGGCTTCAAATTCATGCATCTGCCACACAGTTTAGTCATTAATCAATTGATGGGAACCCTTTAAGATACAGTTCTTTGACATCACAAAAAAAACTGCTACTGCTGTGTTTGTGCACATGGGTTCTATCCCCCGCCCCTTTTTTTTTATCTTTTTCGGATATGGGCCTACTAGCTATATCATTGGATCACCATTGTCTATGGACATTTCCAATTTCAGGACCAATTTATACCTTAACCAACAGTTTTTGGCTATTCTCCTACAACTGTCATTTTCTACTTTTGACATATGCTAATATTAGGGATATGATGCAGAATCTCAGAAATGCTCTAATTTGTATTTTTCTAATTTAGTGATTTGGAGAATTTTTAATAGCCTAGTTGATATCTTGGATTTCCTACTTTTAAAATTGCCTATTCATATCCTTTGACCATTTATGTATTGGAGAATAGCTCTAGTTCATGTACATTTTAATCAGTTCCTTATAAACATGAATAAGAAACCCTTAACATGAATAAGAAACCCTTATCAGAGAAACTCTCTGCTAAAACAAAATTTATTTCCCCAGGGAAGTCTTTTTTTTTTCTAGATTTAACTGCATTTGGAATTGTTCATAAAAAATCCTTTCACTTTCAGATAACCAAAAGTAATTGTTTTATCTTCTGTGATCTCAATTGCTCATTTGATAATTGTCTTCTCCTAGCCAAAGTTCTTAAAGGTATTTTCTTCCTTCCTCCTCAAAATTTTTTATGATACGATCTTTTATAACTAAATCATGGATCATTGACTCTTAACATATGATGTTATATGGTAGTCCATACCTAACTTCTCTCAGACTGCTTTGCAGCTTTTCCTGCACTTTTTTTAGATAGTAAATCCTTACAAAAGAAGTTTTATAATTAGCTTTAATTCAAACATTTTCTCCATAAGTTCAAGTTATGGTTAAACATGATGAAATAAATTATGTTTTATGTCTTAGAATAGTCAGCCCTTAATCTGGTGGTGCTGGCTTCTCCCACTCATCTCTTGTACTCTGCATGTTTCCTTAAATAGATACATTTTTCTTTGAATAATACTAGTCATTCTATAGATATAATTCTTAAGGATGAATAACAAGTTTGATCCTGAGAAAAAAAAATCAAAGATAGGTTTCACTATTATTATTTTTAAAGTAGTTACGTGAAGAGTTAAATAGTTTGTTGTGGTCCTTTTCATTACACATTATGAACTACTTAAATCAGAATAAACAACAATAAAAACATAAGAAAAATAACATTTTAATGAAAAAGAAAGAAGAGGAAAGCAACTGACAGTACTTTTATGTACTGCTGTCCTAACTCATCAGAAATTTAAATCAATCTAATATTTATGAATTTTATTTTTCTAGGTTTTTTTAAATATTGCCTATTAAGAGGAGAGGGACAAACATAGAGAAGAAAAGCACATAACTGTAAGATGTCATATTTAAAAGGGTCATCTAGTCAAACCTCTTGATTTTATAGATGAGGAAAACAGAGCATTTAAGAGTTAAAAGAGACTTGTCCAGGGGCAGCTGGGTAGCTCAGTGGAGTGAGAGCCAGGCCTAGAGATGGGAGGTCCTAGGTTCAAACCCGGCCTCAGCCACTTCCCAGCTGTGTGACCCTGGGCAAGTCACTTGACCCCCATTGCCCACCCTTACCACTCTTCCACCTATGAGACAATACACCAAAGTACAAGGGTTAAAAAAAAAAAAAAAGAGAGAGACTTGTCCAAGTTTGCATAGCAAGGAAAAAAGCATAGCATTTGAACCCAGATCTCCCCATTGGCTCATAAGTTTCTACTTGACAATTCTAACAATGAAATTTCTTTTCATTATTTTGTTTCCACTCATTTTTCACTTATGAAAACTGAGCTCTAATAACACCACAGTAAAAATCACCATCCACAACTGAATAATTTCCAAATTTACATAATAACTACTTTTTTTCCAAGTTTCTCTACTGAGTTCTGAGAAAACTCAATATTAAATAAAAGGGTTGGGGAGAAGGAGAAATTAATTTTGTAAGAATGTTATAAATAGGTCATTGCCAGGGTTTGGGAATTCAACGTGGGGTTTAGCTATAATGTAATAACAAAGTTGCACAGCTAAGTGACACAATGGATCAAGTGAAAGGCCTGGTGTCAGGAAGATTCATTTCTTGAGTTCAAATTTGTCTCAGACATTTACCATGTGACAATGCTTGCCTCAGTTTTCTCATCTGTTGAATAAGCTAGAAAAGGAAATGACAAACCTTTCCATTATCTTTGCCAAGAAAATGGCAAATGAGAGCCCAAGGAGTCAGACAGAGCTGAGAACAACTAAAGAACAGCAAAAATGGCAAAGTTAAATTATGAAGCCTTGGTCAGGGCAATTTGGTGTACTGAAGTACTTACAATTCTCTCCAATCACTAAACCAGGATTTATAAGAGCAGAAATATCAAGAAGTATGAAGCAAGCTTAGGGTAGAGACACAGAGCCAGGGCAAAGGTACAAGAATTATAAAAATTCTTGGAAAGTGTGAGATATAGTTAGGAAAACACAAACATAATTAGTGTATATGTTGGTAGCAGTGGTAAACTGATGTTACTCTCTTGGAAAAGAGTTCTCCATAATTTTTATTCCCAATTAGTTAGAAATCCTTTAATATCTTCACTTTGGTTGACTAGCTAAACTAGCTCCTTCTAACTTCTTTGATTTTTCCAAAAATACAAGTTTAACCATGTCATATAATCCCCAACCAATAAACCTCAAGTGGTTTCCCAGTGCTTCTAGGTCTAACTAGAAAGCTCCTCAAGACACAGTCCCTTCCTACCCTTTCAAGTCATTTTACATATTTTTTCACTACATTCACTTGGCAATTCAACCATAATGCTCTACTTGCTATTATATACACAAACAACTGAGACACTTTTATCTCCTTTCTCCCAGTCTCAAATCTAGATAACTGCCCCCTCACCTCCACTCTCAGAATCTGTGGTTTCCTTCAAAACTAACCTCAAATACCACCTTTAAACATGAAGTCTTTCCTAATCCCCTCAGCTGCTAATTCACTCCTTTTAAAAACTAAAGCCTATCTGGAATTATGTGCAAAGGACTTTAAAACAATTCATACCTTTTGATTGAACAATACCACTACTAGGTTTATACCCCGAAGAGATAATAATGAAAAATGTTTTTACAAAAATATTCATAGCTACACTTTTTGTGATGACAAAAAATTGGAAAATGAGGGGGTGTCCCTCTATTGGGGAATGGCTGAACAAATTGTGGTATCTGATGGTGATGCAATACTATTGTTCCATAAGGAATGACGAACTAGAAGATTTCTATATGAACTGAGAGAACTTCAATGAACTGATGCAGAGTGAAATGAGCAGAACCAGGAGAACACTTACACTGTGAAACGATCCAATGTAATGGACTTTACTACTAGTAGCAATGCAATGATCCAGAACAATTCTAAGGGGATCTTATGAGAAAGAATACTATCCACAACAAGAGAAAGAACTATGGGAATAGAAATGCAAAAGAAAAACCTATCACTTATCACTTGTTTATATGGGCGTATGATTTGGGGTTTTGGCTTTAAAAGAGTGCTCTATTGTAAAAATGAATAATACGAAAATACGTATCAAATGATAACATTTGTACTACCCAGTGGAATTGCATGTCAACATGGGAAGGAGGGAAGGAAGAGGGAAAGGAAAGAAAATGAATCATGTAAACATCGAAAAATATTTTTAGTTGAATTACATTTTTAAAAAGATAATGCCTATTCGTTCTGCATATATGTATATACCTATAATGGAACATGATGTATTACTCCATTAAAAAGTAAGCTTATTGAGGCAGCAGTTGTTTCACTTTGTTCTTTGTATCCACAGCTCATAGTATAGTGCCTGGATCATAGCAGGCACTTAATGTTAACTGAATGATTCTATTAACATCACCTCCATTCCCATTCTTCTAGTTAAATTTGAAACATGTCTATTTTGAATCCCCTTTTAACCACAACAGTCAGTTATTCTCCAAAATGCAATTCTTCCTTCTGTAACTACTTTCTTTCTAGAGAAACAAATGGAGAGTTTTAGATTTGTGTTCAGAAAATGCTGAAATTTTCTTCCTGCACCTGGAAGGCTGACCATATCCAAGTTAATCAATTTCTGAGTCTGATTTCATCTTCTATAAAATAGGGACAGCAATACCTACACCTCATAGAGTTACTGCAATACTCAAATGACAGAAATATATGTAAGGCACTTTGCAAAGATTATATATAAAAACATTATATATAAATACATCACTACTGCTATAATTATTAAGTCTTATAATGCCCCTTCCCTCAATCTTTACTTCTCAAAATTCTATTCTTTCCAGCCAAAGCTTAAATATTCATCCTATATAAAGCCTTTCTCCATCCTCTTAAGGGTTGAATCTATCTATGTTGTTACCTATCCTTATCAATTTATTTTCATTCTCTTTCATTAAAAAGTAATCTCCTTGAGAACAGGGACTGATTCCCACTCCCCTTTCTATCCCTTGTACTAAGCACAGCATCTAGTACCTATTCTTTTTAGTTAACTGGTTGCTTAGAAAGAACATATCACATAAACAATTTAGACTGCTGCCAGGCCTTGCTCTGTTTTTTGCTTTAAAAATAAAGCATTCAAATACTGTCAAAAATCCTCACAAAATCAGACTCTTAATCATCCTTTTAGAAGCAAAATGGGCCTTAAGAATTCTAGTTTAAAATTTATTAAGCTAACCAGTACAAAGAACATTTGGAGGACTCAAAACATATTAACGGAACTCCAATGTTGAAATGGAGGGTCTAGGAGTAGGGAATTGCCCTCTTTTCCCTTATAGCCTTTTAAAGTCCTATATTACTCCAAATGTGTGGTCCAAAAAAGTAAAAGAAATTCTTGAACAAAACCAAGCCCATTTTCCTCATTTTCAGAAGAAAAAAAATTTTTTATATAGGCCAAAAGAGCTGTGGATTGCTCTGGCACTGTGAGCCAACATATCTTCAAACAGCAGGTTTTGTTACTTCTAATATGAGGGAAAGAAGTGCTATAGTTGTTTTCTGAGCTGCAAAACAGTTCAACACTGAACATCCTTTTCTTTCCATCTGATAACTGCCAGGTCTTACCTTTTATTCTCAGCATATCCTACTGTAACCTCACCTATCTCTCTACATTATGCTTCCCTCAAGTTTTGGCAAATACTAGTCTGACTTGTACCTTTAAGCTTTGTCAATATACACAAATTTTTCAGACTCATTTAAATGTGGCCCTTGCTAACTTGTGCTCATTGCTACTATCTTCCCTAAGCAATTGTTCAGCTCTTTCAGTCAAGTTTTCATGACCCCCATTTGGAGTTTTCTTGGCAAAGATGTTACAGTACTTGGCCATTTCTTTTCCCAGCTCATTTAACAGAGGAGGAAACTGAGGCAAAAAGGGTTAACAGACTTATCCTGGGTCACACAGCTAAAAAAGTCTAAAGCTATATTTGAACTGAAGGAGATGAGATTTCCTGACTCCAGGCCCCACATTCTATCATTGTATCACCTAAACAGTAGCCAAAGACAAAAGTGTACTGCTTGCCCTTCCCTTTATAAATACTGTCCCTATAACCCCACGTCATCTTCCTTCTCATTTTGAATTAAGGGAGGCCATGATTGGTCCTTGGGTTCCCAGCAATATTTTCTATGAATTCTGTTCCTAGTGGCCTCTGTAGTCCTTTCTAGTTCTAGCTATATGGTCCTCTGCTGCCTGGTCCCAGTTTTACACAATCTGTAGTCTCTGGAGCTTCTTGTAATGAACTAACTACAGGTGAAGAGAAAGACAGGTTGCCAAGTAACCTGCATCCATCCATATTTGGATACACATTCCTTCCTCTCCAGGTTCAATGCCCCTGTATCCCAGGGGCACACAATTCTCTAGCTATGGGCTGATGCTACACCTGGCTTGCCTTTTAAGTAAAGAGCTACCAGCACCACTCATGTCCTCTGAGAAGTTCTCTTCCAACAGCAATTCTAAGATTTGCTCATGTACACAGAACTGGTTAGTGAACAAGCATCCTTACTTCATTATCATAACATCTGAACAGAATAAACAGAAGAACTTCTCAACAGATTGTGGCTTCTGTGTAAGAGCATCTCAGAAGCCATCATTAGAAAGATTTGTCCAACAACTTGCTATCTCTTCACCTTATTCCAGTGAAGTTTTAACATCACTCCTTGGCTTCCATTCTCCAAACTTCTTTGTATTCCACTCTTGTTTCCCTTCACTTAATTCTGATAAAAGTTCTAGTAATACCTGAATTTGATATAAACTGATATCATCAATGCTGACCCTCAAAAGGAGAACCATGTGCTTTATGCATACATGTATGTGTGCATGCAGACATTTAATGTGTACAATGTAATCTAGGTCCACGAGCAATGTTCAACCCCAAGTACCACTATTAAAGAGTTGACCTATTATATATTTCTTTAATCTATTCTATTTCAAAGTACAAAAAGCAACATGGAGAAGGGCATAATGGTATAGTACAGTGATGAAAAGGCTTTTAGAGACCGAGTGCCCAAATTGTAACCCTCACACCACATCTGAGCTCCACCTCCTTACCCCAGACAGGGGAGGGAGGAAGTGTTCCCATTGGGCTTTTGGGCAGAGAGACAGTGATATAAGAAATGTCCTCAAGTGTGTGTGAAATGGGAAAAGGGATCATCCCCCCTCCAGCATCTGTGCCTCAGGTTCACCAACATAGGTACAGTATATAATGTAGGACATGAAGTCAAGAAGACCTAGGTTTGGATTCTACTTTAGACACTAACCTGCTATGCAACCTTGCACAAATAACTAATACCTCTGAGCTTGAGTCTCACCTGAAAAATGGAGAAATGGGGGGCAATAAAAACAGCCCCAAACTCTCAGGGTTTTACTGGGGTTCAAATGAGATAATGTATATAGAAAGCTTTGTGACTCCTAAAATGCTATAAATTCGTGAGCTACATTCCATTATTTTGTAGCAAGAACTTCCCTTTAGTATTTATATCTTCCAATCTTCAGATAAGGCATTACAAACACTTTTCATCAGGGTTGAATTGACTGTGTAAATAAGGCAGCGCGGAGCTTTGATGCTACCGGACACTAGCCTAACTACACAGCAGGAGCACTGATGTGAAAAAAGACTTTTGTTTCCCTGGGGTAAAAGGTTAGAGCAGAACACAATAGGACAAAAGCAACAACAAAATAAGAGAAAATGTTTACAAGATTTATCTTGACTGCTTGAGAAGAAAATAAAATCTTACAAGCTTTTTCTATAGAAATGGCACCACACAGTCGTGCAATCCAAAAACATTTCTCTAACTGCCCAAAGTGTTTTCCAGTAAACATTTCCAAAAGGGACTACGACTTGATTTGTGTGTGAAAAATAATTATCCTGCCCCTTCTAAATGTTACAATTTGATATCAAAGGCCTCCTGCCAATCTATAAATATACTGAAAGAGTAAGGCACAAATCCCTATTTTTCTGATTTCATGGCATGTCCAAAGAGTGCCATTTGCAATTTTTCACATATCAAAAGGCACTTAGATCTCAGCCTTCTTCTAACCTTTCTCCAAGATGTCTTGGTTTACAAGAAACTTGATCAATTTTACAGGTGACTTATCAACTCTTAATAATTCAAATTTCATAGTGCCCAGCGTCATAAAGACATTAAGCACAAAGGAAATTGAGTTTGTATATCCCAAAGAAAGCTGATATGGGGCAATAAGGATGCTAAATTCACATTAATAATTATCAAACCAAATAGGACTATAAGCTATTAAAAAGAAATGTGACATTTGAGAGGCAGCATTGTACATTTTCAAAGAGCCTGGATCTGGATATCAGAGGACCTGCCTCTAGCTGTGTTACCTTGACTCTCATTTAACATATCTTGCCTAATGAGGGGGGTGGGCTAGACTGAATTCGATAAATATAAGTACCTACTAAGTGTTAGGCAACTAGATGGCACAGTGAATAGAACATCCAGCTTGCAATTAAGAAGACAAATTCAAATCCGGCTTCAGACATTTATCATCTGTGTAACACTAAACAAGCACTTAACCCCATTTACCTCAGTTTCTTCATCTGTCAGATGAACTAGGTAAGGAAATGGCAAACCAGTCCAATATCATCACCAAGAAAACTCTAAATAGGGTCATGAAGAGTCAGAAACAACTGAATAACAACAACAAAGTATCAGTCATTGTCCTGTGTCCGTGAGAGATGGCTTGTAACATCTCTTCCAGCTCTAAGTCTAATTCCCTTATATCCTATAAAAATGAATATTTTAACTCTAGATAATTAAAGAAAAAGTTATTTTTAAAATTGAAAATTTTGGTTAAAACCAAAAGGGAAATAATTTTTTCATGTTAGATAAAAATGCACCAATAGCTATGACTTTTGTTAATGGAGTTTTAAAATGTCTTTGCATGTAGAAAAAGTTAAAATAAGATCCAAAAAGCTTTGAAGTCATGGTTAGAAGGGTGCTTCCTCACAAAACCAGAAATTCCATGGAAAGAAGGCCTAAGCATGAAATATTACATTATATTTGCTGGGAGAGACATTATACAACAAGAAGCCATCGAATACAATTCCTTTATTTTCCCACAGGCATCATGAGTCCCAGTGAAGTTTGAACAAATGCCCTTGTCTCCAGAAGTGGCGAGTGCTCTTCTCCACTGTTCCCAGTGTCCTAGGTGAAAACCGACCACTCTCAGCAGTAATCATTTTGATATAGTAGGCAAGCCTACAGGTACATGATAATATGAAAATATTTATTTTCTTTCAAGCATATTTACTCTACAGTATTGTTCATTACAATTTCATTTATTTACTTTCCACAAATGAAATCCTCACTTTCTCCAAAGTGGGGTCTCCATCATATGCCTCATATCTACTCCCCACTCCCCAGTGCCTAGTAAGATGACATGCACATACTAGGTACTTAATGTTTGTGATGGTCATTTGTCATCAAAGAAACTATGAGAATATAAAGCTACAGTGAGAATAGATTCAGTTTCCTGACATGTCATTTTACCAATGCTGGCTATTGGTGCCAAGTAAGACCTAGACCTTGTAAAAGGCTGCCTTTCTCTGGACTCATCTTTTCTAGTCTTTTCCCATCCAATGAGTATATAAAATTATCTAAGAGTATTCATATTGGGTTATATACTGTTCCATCTGATGAGAGCACTGAGGGAATAAATGTTTTTAGTCCCTGTTGTCAACTTCACTGTTTTGGGGCCAATTATGACTCATCTCTATTTAATGTAAAAAGCGATGCATTTAGATTCAGTGGATCTGGGTTCCAAAGTCAGTTCTTTCATATACACCTGCATGACCTTGGAAAAAGTGCTTAAATTCTCTGGGTCTCAGGATCATCATTCACAAAATGAATGAGTTGGCCCAATAACTATGTGATCTTGGGGAAGTCCTTTCCCTTCTGCCTGCCTCAATTTCCTTATCTGTAAAATAAAAGTAATAACAAGACCAGCCTCTCTGGGAATAAGATACTATCTGTAAAGCACTCTTCAAACTTTAAGTATATAAAGATAATAAAGTTATTATCCTGTAATCTCAGATGGTCAAAGATCAAGCCATTTTTGAATATGTTAATTTCCTTTAGCTTCAATTCCAGAAATATACAACTGAAAATTAAAATAAATTTCAAGTGTATTATATCTATAAACCTTCTAATTGACTTCTGGGGTAAGGAGGTAGGGGGTACATTTCAAAAATCCCAAAATTCTTTCCAGATTTAGCAAAGAGCAAAAATACTTGGCCTGTGACTTGGAACCATCTGAGTACAACCATAGTCTCTCACAAATCATGGAGCAGTAACTTCACCCAAGGAAGATTATTTAGTCATTTACAATATTCCAGTTTTACTCCTAGTAATCAAGGAGTGAAGAGTAATGTATTCTAGCAATACAATTAGCAATACTGAAATTCTTTTACAGAGGCACAAAATGTACATGCCAATTAAAATCAACAGTAGAACACTAAGTTTATTGTGTATGCCAGAGGGAAAATAAGTAACATTAAAAAGAGAAAATTTTAAAAATATATTGTTAAACTTAATTATGCAAAGTAACAAGATACATTTTGAAAAACTGAATTTCAACACTTCCATGATATTTTTAAGAAAATTCTTCTAGAATGTTTGTGGTTCATTCCTTGGTTTTGAAAAGCAAATTTTAAAATGTCAGTTTGTTCAAATGCACTCTAAAATGGGAAATATACAAGCTTAAAATGTCTCCTGAACATTCTGAAATAAATTTGTTCTTTTATTACCTCTGCCTTATTATTTCATCCACAATTCAATATAACCCAATTCAACAAACATTTTCTGAGCACCTATGCAGAAGGCATTGTGCTAGAGACTGATATGAAAACAAGATGTATGAGACATTAATACAACTATAGAAATAGCTTCTGGTGCAGGGATTCATAACTTGGGGTCTGTGAACTATTTAAAAAATTAGATTTTGATCATTATATTTCAATATATTTTCCTTTGTAATCATACATATTTTCTTTTGTGTATTTAAAATATTATTCTGAGAAGGGGTCCATAGGCTTCACCAGACTGCCAAAGGGGTACACTGCAGACAGATGGTTAAGAACTTCTATTTTGTACATGGCTGTAATTATCTTATTAGGAGGGCAGATGTGGTGTTATAGGTAAAGCCTTGACATAGTTGTAGGAAAACCCGAGTTCAAATCTGAACTCAGGCAATTATTCACTTCCTCAGTTTCTTTATCTGCAAAAAATAGGGATAACAAAAGCAACTATCTCTCAAGGTTACTTTGAGAACAGATTGGAATAATATTTATAAAATGCTTTGCAAATTTTAAGTTGCTAAATAAATGCTATTTAGGTATTAATCTCCCTTCTGTTAAATCCAAATCCAAAAACAAATTACCTTGTAACTTTCTTTTGTTTATATATTGTATATACTTATTTGTGTGTATATTTTCTCTCCCCTTAAAATATAAGGAACTTATATGTAGAAGCTCTTTTATTTTTTGGCTTTGTACATAGTCTAACACAGTCCCCAGCACATAGTAAATGCTTAATAAATGCTTAATTTTGGTATACATTAGGACTCAGAGAGACTGAGTGACTATAAAACAGCTTTTCATAAAATCATATGATGACTTACACATTAGTAAAGTGCTACTGATTTCCACTGCTTAGAAAAAAGTCATGTAAACAAAGAAATAGTCTGAATTAGAAGATGTTTTAAAATATATAATTTCTACACTTTGAGCTACATGAAGCAATTAAATTCACATGATTTTACCACCTAGAGATTTTAAGTATACTGTCACTCACAAAGAAAAATTGAATGAAAAAATATAATACATGCAGTCCTTTGTCCCACCACCTTTTAATTAAGCTACTTTCTTTTCAATCAAAACACTGAACATATGGTTTGGAAGGAAAAGTCTGCTGTTAGAAGAGCTACTGTGGAGGTCTAGCCCACTCCTGTTAAGTGGGAGGAAGATCCTAAATCCGCAAAATGGGCAGTGAGTTAGTCAAACCATTTGTAATGGGTTAGCTCCCAATATAAATATTTAATAATGTTAATCATGCCTTTTTCCCCATCTCTCCCTACCCAAAGCGTATTCTTTGCCTTATTTATAAATGAAGGAAAACATTTGTTACTACGTACTCAGGGCTAAGCACTGGAGATAAAAATACCAGCAAGAAAGTGCTTTCCCTCAAATAGCTGACATTTTACTAGGGTTAACACAACACATAAAAAGGAGCTACATGCCAACATAGTGGAGAAATGGTCGAGAACTGGTAAGGTCTTGGGGTTTTAGATTAGACAGGTGAAATCGTACTGATCACAACACATTATATGATGGAATACTACTGCACCAGAAGAAACAATGAGCAGACTGATTAAAAGAAGAAAAAAAACACTTGGATATGATTAGGGAAATAGGTAGAACCAGGAGAACATTATACATAGCCACAGAATTAATGCTGACAGAATAAACTGCAGATGTTACCTCCAGAAAGTGAACAGAAAGATGAAACATGAAAAGTTTGTTACAGGTACATGTTGGTCTCCTTGATGATATCTTCTGTGATGAGGAGAGGATAGGGACAGGTTGGGACAATGATGGACAGGATTTATTATGTAGACAAGAAGAAAAGTAAGCTAAACATATAGAAGATTTGTGCCTTAGTTTGTATACTATCTTATTTTTCTTTGTTTTGTTTGCTTTGGTTTTTGTGAAATTTAGAATAATAATAAATTTTTAAATTGGACAACATGAAAAACAAATTATCAGCCTAATAATGGGGAGGGTGATGAATGAACTTATGTGCCAGAGTTCAAGATGGAATAGTTAGGAAGTAACTGAAACCATCAAGAAAGAAGTACCCACACTAGCTGCCCATCCCTATCCTTGAATCTGGCTAGCCCTCTTTAGGCATATGCAGAGTCATCCATGAGTCAACATTCACAGAATGCTTTTAATTTAAATTTGTAATATTTTACCATAGTAACAAACAATGCATAACATTCAAACTCAAGCTAATTAAATGTACAAAAGAAATAACTTTTATACACATTTCAAACTTTAGTCACTAAATTCATTAAACTTAAACATACATCTTGACAACTCTCACTGAATAATTAAGGCACTTTGTTGATGGAAAAGGAAAGAGGTTATTTGGGGTTATCAAACTATCTCCATATACAGCTTCTTGAATTTAGTTTATTTTTGTTCTGATATATATGGAATGTATTCTAAGTCACAAGTACTTAAGATTTACCCTCCTGCTTCGTCTGAGTGATCACACACAAAATAATGTTTTTAAATTAAAATGTGGGTTTAAGAAATACAAGTTTATGAAAAGCACACATATGTAATCAGTTTTACAGATATAGCTAAACAATATTAGCCTTCTGCTTATCAACAGTGACACCAAAACTAATAAAAAGCAAAATAGTAATAAAAAGTCAAGCTTCCTTAAGATGACATTCAGTAATAGCTACCAAATTAAAGGCAGAGAGAAAAGTTTACTTCTTTTTGCCTCATCAAAAGATACTTTGTGAGAAAAATGATTTTTTTAAGATATAAAGGTGAAAAGCCACCCTCAATTCTGATGAGGTTAATTGAATGAAGGGAAATTTTCCTATTAATGGAACATTTAATAGATTAAATGGGTACAGATAGAAAACTTTTTTTTTAATAATATAGGTTTGCTCTGTATTAATGATACCTGAAGGCAATATTTTGATGTCAACTCACCAAACAAAAGGCCCCTGAATCAATACAGCTTTTTGCAAATCCTGTCAATTTTAAGAATGTCTTCATCATAAACAGTGGAAACATAAATGTTAAAGTAAGCTTGGGTTAGTTATGTTTCTGTGAATTGTTAAAGAAATGGACTCTAATACAAATAAGCCCAAAGTGATCCTCTGTGTGACTGGGCAGACATGAACTACACCAAATGTTTTCATTTAATAAAATTCACTATATACAAACACTCTATCTCAACCCCAAATCCTAAAGCATTAGTTACTATGAGCTGTTTCTAGGACACAGAAAGAGACGTTTCTTGTAGAACTTGACGTCATTGTGTCTGAAACTAATTTTAAATCACTAGCATCTTTGTTTTCTACTAAAAAGGATATTAAATCATCAGCAAAGAAAACAATAAGCTACAGACACCCTCAGATATCTGAACTTGAGTAAAATTTTTAAAATCAGAAATCATCAGTGAATAACCAATAGATCTTATCTTCAAACCCCATGGTCAGAAATCTAAGCTTTTTCAAGCTTTCTTTCTTTCTTATAAAGACATACATATGTATTAGCATATATATGTATATTTAACATATAAATTTCTATAGCTCCAAAATGTAGTAAACAAAAAATATATCATTAATATAAGTACTGTAAAGTGCATGAATCCAATGATTTTTTAATGAATATGATTGTGCACAATTCCATATATGTATCAAATGTTGTCTGTTCCTACTATTCATTAGTGAGTTAGGCAATAGCAGAAGTACATAGTAATTTGCAGGCCATATTTCTTGGGGATACACCACCTACTGTGCAATATTCAGGAGTCAATGATGCTTAACATAAAAACATGTTCATGATTCAAAGACACTTTAATGATTTCTCTCTCCAAGCTTTAGTACAGAACCTACTGAGGTTAAAACTCTTCAAAGGGGTCTAAATAATACATAGCACCACCTAAAACCAAAAAGAAAATGCCATTTTAACAACTATTATCTAACTACAGGAAGCAGGGGAAGAAGTGTTGAGCAAATGGCAGAAGACCTAATAATAGAAGACCTTCTTCTCAAAGGCTTTAAGCACACTGACAACTTCTAAATACTAGCCATCAAGGGAGAGTGAAAAGTTTTGTGCTTCATGGCATCCAAGGAACTAAATATATTTTGTTCAAGTTCTGTGTAATGGGATACAAGAGAGAACCATTATCCTTACAATGCATTCTTCTCTTTTTTAAATCATAGTAAGGTTCCATGTAGTAACCAAAAAAAAGTTTCAGAACTGAGAATGATCTCAGAAAGAAGGGACCAGATTTGGGATAGGAAAGAAACTGGGTAAGGTCTCTTCTGTAGCAGGTGAGTTTTAGCTGAGTCTTGAAGGGAGCCAGGACAGGGAGATAAGAAAGAACATTTCAGAAATGGGATACTGAGTCAAGCAATAGCAAGTCTTATGAGGAATAACAAAAAGTAGATCAGTGTTGCTGCACCTGAAGGGTATAGGTAAAGTTTAAGAAGATGGGACAAGTAGAGAGAAGGAGGTTATAAAGACTTTAAAAATCAAACAAAAGATTTAATACATGAACCTAGAGGCAAAAGAGAATTACTAGAATTTACTGAGTAGGGAGGTGCCATAGTGAGATACTCTAAATAAAATTAAACTATTTTTTTTTCAAAATCATTGTTGATTTAGAAGCATTATAGTTGGGGTTGGGTAGAGTAGGGAGACAAAAGTCCTTCTAGAAGACCCCAAATTGTAAACTAATCTTCGAAACCTTATAAGTGCTAATCCCAAATATTGCTGTAGAAAAACTATGCTATCTGTGTGTATGTGTGTGTGTGTGTATGTGAATTCAAGCTAAGTAAACTGATGATAAAATAGATCCCACAATAGTTTACAACTCTGCCTGGGAGAAATTTCCTTGGTATAAGAAACTGTAGGGAAAGTTTATTCTCTAATCCTTGTAATTCTAAGAATATTTGTACTGTTAATAGTGCAATCTAAGACTCCAGTTCTAAACTAGCAGTATGAAGAGAGGTGAACTAAATGATCTCTAAAGGTTCCTCCCAGCTCTAAGTGCTATGATTCTCTGCAAACTTTACCTCCCCAACAAGCTTTACCTCTCAAGCCAGCCAACTCCTCTCTAACTATATCTTGATTCCCAGGATATCAAATTCTCCTAGTTCTAGTCATAAAACACTGAAATTGTCCCAGTCAAACCAAGACATCTGGTCATCTCAACCAAGGACCTTTACTGCCTGTCTCTCCTTAACCTCCTCCTTACCCCTCAAAAGCAACCCAATATACATCACAAAGGCTGAATTATGACACTGCAGGAGAGTTTAGGGAGAAAAGAATGTTGAACTTTTATTCATGTAATTTAAATGTGTGGAGGTGATTATATATACCAAAATGAAAACATCACAAGGAAACTGCCTGCTAATAATAGTTAAAATAATAACGAGGGCTTATATCATTCTTTAAGGTTTGCAAAGAGCTTTACACGTGTTTGTTTTATTTTTTCATTTGTCTCTCACAATAACCCTGGAAATTGATCTTATTTTTAAACCCACTTTAAACATGAGGCAGAAAGAAATTAAATGACTTGCCCAGAGTCATGGAATTAATGTATTTGAAGATGTAGCTCAACTGAGGTCTTCTAAACTTCCAAGTCAAGCTCTTTTATCTATTCTGCTAGCATAAGAAGAGGATTTGGTGGTGGGGGGGGGAGGGTATTTTTTTTTTATTTAAAAACCTTTACTTTCTGCAGTAGTATTAATTCTAAAACAGAAGAGCAATCAAGGTTCAGTGACTTGCCCAGGGTCACCCAGCTAGGAACTGGCCAAATTTGAACGTAGGACCACCTGTCTCTAAGTCAGGCTCTCAATTCACTAAGCCACCCAGCTGCCCCCCCCCCCATTTGTTCCATTTATAAGGGAGAGTCTAAAACTGATAACTAGCTAAAAAATATTTACATACTGGGCCAAGAATCCATCCACAAAATCCATTTTTAAACATCAGCTATTCATTACCTTAGCAAATATGTCAAATACAAAAGGTCCCAAGTCCTAAAAGACTCTCTCTGACTTAGGAACCTAGAAAAAAAACAAAATCATTTGGGTGCCCTTGGCCTAACTTTTCTTCTTACTAATTCTTAATTGTCTCATTTCCAAAACAGATTGCCACTCCTTGGTATTATTTATTAGTCTCTACAGCAATAGACATTTCTGCTGGAAGTGATATGAACTATTCTCCTATTCTAGTCAATTTTGGTGTTAATCTCATTCTCAAATCAGTTTTCATATATTGTGTGAGATTAAATCTCCATGGAGGTGGACACCTTTACACAGGCAACATAGCTCTTGCCTACCCAGACTTTTCTGATAAGTCTTAATTCAATTTTATCAAGATTTACAAGATCTTTTTTTGTTTAGTAGGTTGAATTCCCTGCATTTCATTTCTAGGCCTACTTTCAATGTTTGATAGATTTGGGCCTTGGGTGGGGGAATGGTGTTTCCACATTTCCTATTGTTTTCATGTATACTGAACAGGATACTTTTGCAAATGTCCAAGAACTATATAAATGAGGATTGTATCTATTTCTTTTTCTTCTTTTTTGTGTCAATACTGTACTGTATTCTTAGAAGAACTTGCTTTTGTTAAGCTGACCAGCATTCTGAGGTGAATCACTTCTTTGCATCTTTTGCTAGCTGGTTTTTTTTTTTCTCAGTTGTTCAACTTATTGATTCATTTTGTTCTGATACAGACAATTCTCAGTAAGGACCCAAACAAACCTTCTAAAAGCACATTCTCTGAAAAACGGTTAAATTGGTTGTATGTTAAAAGGAAAAATAACAAACTGAATATAGATTTTTTTTAATGGAACAGCATCTAGACAGTACATTGCATATAGTAATTTATTTTACTACCTGAGAGATAGATGCCTACATGTTTATTTCTGCTCCCTCATCTATAAACTCTAAAGAGAGAGATCAGTATCTGAAGTACCTTAACCAAAATGGAATTAATTTCAGGGCCTCTCTCCATCCTATGGCCAAACTATCTGGCACTTACATATCACCAAAATTCTTGAATTTTCTGCTAAATTTTATGTAAATTTAGCCTACGTCTAGTTTTTAAAACAAAAGAATAACAATTTTTAACACATTCACTTTCAATTACTTATATCAATCCAGAGTTTTGAGTAAGATTTCGAGCAGTCACAATTCCTAGAAAGGTATAAATCAATAGTTCTTAAGCTAGGGCCTGTGAAGTTTAAAAATATTTTGATAACGTGTACTTTAATAATTAACCATTTTCCCTTGTAATCCTGTATTTTTTTTAAAATTTATTTAGAAACATTACTCTGAAAAAGGGTACATAAGATTCACCAGACTGCCAAAAGGGTCCATGACACAGGAAAAGGTTAAGAACATCTATTAAAAATAATCTTCACTGATAAACTGTCCCCTAAAGTCATGAGCGTGTTGTAGTGGGTTGTCTTGACCTTCTTCAAAAAAAGAGTGGATTCATACCCAGCAACTGAGAGTGGAAAGGCTCTCCACCTTCTTTTTCATCAACATTCCTGTACCTACCCCCCAATCATCCATATCTTTTTCTGTCTTCCCTCATCCAGCCTTTTTTGGCTTTCTCCTGTTTAGTCCTTAAATGTTATAGGCACTAAAGCAAAAGTTAATGAGGTTCCCAGTGGTCTAAGCCAACCCTGAGAAGCAGCAAGTAGCAATGGCTGTATCTCAGTTTGCACAGGTCATTGGTTTCCAAAGCAAGAGAAGGGAAGGCTCCAGAGCATATGCTGTTTACAGAAATTCAGGAGTCCCTTTGAGCAATGGATTATTAATATAGTTGTGAAAAATGGAATCAGTTAGGAAGAACATCCATAAAGCACCAAATATCCATCAGTCACTTCCAAAATAATTCATATAGTGCACATCAAACTGGTATTTGAAGACAAATCCTATCTTACAACACCTACTGCAATTGAAAATGCACATTCCATTTTGGTTTTGCAGGGAGAGGGGTTAACTTTTTTGAAAAACGTTTCCTAAAGTTCAACAGTAAGAACAGTGGAAGGTATGTTCCAAAAGTCTGTGATACTCTTTCTCAAGTACATATTAGAGTCAGGGTAATGTGGGTTCAAGCTTAGAAAACACATCCCACTCTTTCATATATACCAAAGGAATGGTATAAATTATTTTCTGCAACTCGATCATAACCAAAAAGGTAATTAGTTAGCATTAACTGAACATGGAGCTGATCTAGACAAGGTACAAACTAAAAGCAAATTAAATATATCTAATTCTAGCCCTCTACGAGTTTACAATCTATTGAAGACAATTAAAATGTACTATCTTTCACATGAGGGGATAGTAAAAATGGATAGTTTTTTAATTTGTTTCTATTTCTAGTGCTGGGCTTAACCACAAGATATTTCTGAGATCCAAAGAACTCAGTCAATACTTCTTATTTGTAGAACAGTTTATATACTCATGGGTCACAGAAGAAAAAATTTCCCTTTTACAAAGAGAAAAGTTATGTTTCCATTGAAGATCAAGGTGTAAAAATCTTATCATCAACATGTATAACTAGTTAGGATAACCAACCCAAGCAAAACTGTCAAAAACAAAATCGTGATTTCATAGCAGTGCATTTTTTAAAGATCTCTTCATGGAAACCAATGGAAAAAGAGCTAAAAAGTGCCAAGTTTAACAGTCATTACCTATTTATATCACTGAGGGAATTTTAACATTTTCTCATCTGTAATTAAAAAATAAAATTTTAAAATTAAAAACTAATTTTTAAGAAAATTATGCATATTTTATGACATTGGTTTGCTAATGAAATCATATGCCCTTTTGGATTTGGATAGATGGTCTTTATAATACAATATTAAGGAATTTGATAATATAATAATAAGCAATTACCAAAAGATCATACAATAAACATGCTGACTGGGTTTGCCATATGTTGCTTTCATGAAAACACATAAACATTGAAATATATGAAATGCTTATTTTCTCATTTCTGTTCAACATTGAGATACTTACAGTTAACATCTGAATAGTAGTATTATTTGCTGGCAGCTATTTAACATTATACCTCTACATTACCATGTGCTGTTGCTCTAATACATGCCAGGTTACTAGAAAGAGATTGCTGAGATAACTTCTAGATGTCATCAACATTATAGGTATTAAATGTAAATTCGACCCATATTGCTCATTCCACTATGTCTGTATTAGGTATACTATCACTAAAACTCTATTTCTCAGTCTTCACACTTATCCCAACTGATAGTCATGAAAATTCAGTGATAAATAAAGCTAAAAAGTCAATAGGAAGAAATAGATGTAGTTCAAAAAAAGAAAAAAAAGCCAACAGCTACCCCCTTCAAGAAAAACATAAAATACCATGCTGGTAAAGTTAAAGGACACTCCCCTGGGACCTCGGTGGTCCAGATAAATTGTCCTTATTGCTATTGCTCACACAGGGCACTATTCCCTCACTGTGGATGTCCCCATGCCTGGAAAGAACCCATTCCTCACCACTCTCTGAGTCCAATTCCCTCTAAAGGTCAGCTCAAATGAGACATTTAATGTGAACCTTGTATATCCACTAGTAGGCTCATTTCCAAAGCTGACCAGAATGGAAGCACTGGTCAACCCCTTTCTCTCTTGGGCCAGTTGGCATTTCTTGGGCATCAGGGGAGCTACTGAAGACAGTTGGCCTCCTTCAGTTCATCATTCCCAAGCTCAAGTCATCTACCAATTTCAACATGTCCAGTAACAGGGATTTAGAGGCAAGTGCCACCAAGCCCAGCACATGGAGGAAAAAAATGTATATATCGTATATAAATATATAATATAATTTTAAATATACATAAAATGTATGTGTGTATATATATAAAGAAAGAGATTAAAAGAGAGAAAGGGAGAGAGAGAGAGAGGCACAGAGAGAGGGAAAGACAGAGAGAGGGAGAGAGATAGAGAGATGGAGGGATGGAGGGATAGAGGGAAGGAGGGGGAGAGAGAGAAAGAGAGTGAGAGTGTGAGTTAATTTATTTGTTTTAAAGACAAACTTTTTAAAAAGGAAAGTCTACAATTTTAAAAAATGTATTACTTTCATAACCATCCTCAATTCTAGACAACATGGAAGGTATATAGACCCAGATCATATCAGGGTCAAAATAATGTTCCTCTGGCCTTATCTTTTGAATTTAACAGATCTTTCTCCCCTATTTGATCTTCTTAAATCCTAACACTATACCTGGAAATTCTAGCTACCTTCAGCAGGCTTATTTTACTTTCATTGACAAAAATGTTAAGAAAATATTTTCCTGAAAGAAAACTTTGCCCTCTCTCTCTTCTCAACTTCTTCCTAGTTAAGTAAGTCATTAATATTCTATTTAATTTCCCAGTGCAGCTTACCTCAAAAGCCAGTTAGAAAATTTTACAACCAATCATGTATTTATTTATGCTAATCAAGACTCAGCATAGCCAAATGAAATCTACAATCTTTATTTCACTGTATTCCCCAACCCAATTAGAATGAGAAGAAGGGAAGGGGAAGTAAGGGAAGGGGGGGGGGGGAGCTGAGCAAGAAAGGGAGGAAAAAGAAAGGGAGGAAGGGGCAATGAAATTTTAACTGGAACTCCAAATCAAGGAGTCAGAGACATGGCAAACTAAATAAGCTTCCTAGAATAAACAAAAATTGACTATATTTGACAGATTTAATAACTTTTAAACTAGCCTGGTCCACTTAAAAAAGGGAAATATATGGTCAGGTGGACAAGACCACTGGCTTTTGCAGTAAGAGAACCTAGATGTGAAACCCTGATCCAATGTATGCTACTTGTTCAACCTTGGGTAGAAGACTTAACCTGCCTGGGCCTCAGTTTCTTTAACTGTTAAATAAGAGACTGGATTGGATGTCTATTGAGATCCCTTCCAACTTTAGACTTATGATCCAGTGATGCTATGATTTTACTATGGAAAGGAAAAAGATGATGAATTTTTTCTCAAATTAAATGCCTCTATGACCATGTCTACAGAAAATCCTTAATTTTAATCATCTCATATTAAATACCACATTAAAACCAAAGCAATGAGATTTCCTTGCACTGTTTTTATTTTTTATTATAATTACCAAGATAATTTTGACCCAACAAACTGGATTCTGAAACAATAAAAATTTTGTCATCTAAATGTCTAAAGCAGCTAAAAAATAAAACATTCTTCAGTTCTCATTTTCTTCATCATTGTTCAATTCCTACATAATTAATCTTACTTTAACTCTCTGCTCCATGCCTAAAAAGTAACCCCAGGCCAGTCAATGTGAAAAATAGTAAAAATATCACCAAATATCACACTATTTATATAGGCTTTCAATGGGTTCATTTTTTCACAACTCTCTGAAGCATGCTGTATAAGTATTATTCTACTTTACAGATAGGGAAATGGAGGCACAGAGATGTTAAGGGATCTGTCTGAGGTTACATAGCCAATTGCAGAATGGTAATTTCAACTCCAATTCCTGGAATTATCCACTCCATTCCAACGAACATTCCAAATACACTGAGAGTTAGGTCTTAAAAAGAAACATCTGTAAAGTATTTCTTCAATAATAAACATCCTATTTATACTTGACCAGATAACTGTCCATGACTTCTCACTCCCTCTACTTATCCCAAGGCCAATTCACTCACTCAGTAGCAACCAAAGAATCTTCAGTCCCTCGTACCCAAAGCAGATAAAACTTAGCCAACCCTAGTGGAACTGTGCAACAGCCATGGGTGGGGGGAGTGCGGGGGGCGAAGGAGAAAAGAGGAGCATGAATCATGTAACCATGTTAAAAATGAATATTAATAAATGTTTAAAAAAAACTTAGCCAACCTTCTTTTTCTTTTTTTTAAGGATAGATTTCAAGGAGGGAGATCCCAGATCCTCCTCAGGACCAGGTTGTGGATCAACCATCTTCCCTTCTTAACTTGGTCAGTTCCATCTCATACACTTTCTAGAAGCATATTCTCTTTGAGGGTGAAAATGAAGAACAATGGAAAGACCACAATACTGAGGAATCAGAAGACCTCTCTTCCCTCTCTGGCTCTGTCCTTTATTAGCTGTGTGACATGGAACAATTTACCATTTTGCACATTTTGTTTTAAGGACAAAATGGGAGAATGTAACCTGTTTTGTTTGTTCATTTTAGTTGTGTCTAATTCTTTATACTCCCATCTGGAGTTTTCTCGGCACAGAGCTGGCTTCTCCAGCTCCTTTTACAGATGAGGAAACTGAGGCAATCAGGACTAAGGGATTTGTCCACCATCACACAACTAGTAAGCATCTGATGCTAGATTTGAACTCTGGAAGATGAGTTTTCCTGAGTCCAGGCCTGGCAGCTATCCTCTATAAACACTGTACCATGTAGCTGCCTCTAGTGTATAGCTCTCATTTTTTTTTATTTTTCTTTCTGACTTATTCTACCACAGAATTATTTTAAGGATGAAATGGGAGAATGTATACTAAAGCACTTAATAAATGATAAAGTGCTGTACAAATATAAAGCAGCATTCTTATTTTAATTATTTATTGGTATATTTTATTATACTAGTAATAATATTCACCTGCCATTCTGTCCTTTGCAACTTTTACATTTACTCTAAGAAAATATTTGCCTCCTGTTAATATTTCACACGAGAGCCAGTAAATGAACTTACAAGGCATCATGTGCAATGGAAAGTGCCCTTTCTCAGAAAACCTGGGTTCAAATCCCAGTTCTGGCACTTATTCCCTGGCTGACTATGGGCAGACCATAATCCTGCTCAGCCTTGGTTTTTTCACCTGTAAAATCAGAAGATTAGCATATAAATAAATAAACAAATAAATAAATGTATATATATATATATATATATACACACACACATATGATCTCATAACAATCTACCTCCTAGGGCTGTTGTCAGGAAAGCACTTTGTAAATTTAAAAACACTACCTAACTGTGTGATCCTGAGCAAGTTCCTTAACCCCAATTGCTTTACTGCTCTTCAGCCTTAGAAATAATACTTAGTATAAATTCTAAAATAGAAGCCAAGGGTTTAAAAAAAAAGAAACACTACCTAAAATTGAGCAATTTATATGGTTAAAGGAACTTACAGGGTAAAGGGACTACACAAAATCTTAACAATCTCCTAACATTTAAAAGAAGTCTAACTAAAGTATTTCTTTTAGCTAAGATATCAATAACCAAGATATTCCGGGATGTTGGACCCCTTTGAGGCAATAATAAGGAAGCATTGTTACCCAAGCTAACAAAGCATTCCCGCTTCAATGAAAGCTTTGATGAAATGCTGTCACAATACTCTGGTGGCTCTGTTACTGGGAGGCACATACAAAGTTTTCATGTGCCTGGCACATGGCAGACTCTTAATAAATGTTTATTGACGATCTTAAAAAATACAAAGCAGTAAGAATAATAACAGCTGACTTTTATAGAGGGCTTTAATATGGGCAAGAATATTTTTTTCCTTTTTCATATTTCATCTGATTTGATCTCACAATAACCCTGTAGGGTAGTTATTACAGAGATTGTTATGCTGAGTTTACAGATGAAGAAGATAAGGAAAATTTAAGTGACTTGCCCAGCTGTTAGAGAGCCAGTTAGTTCTAGAAATGGAATATGAACCCAGTTCTTATTGACCCCATATATCTTTCCATGTTACCTCAACAAAAATTCCCAGATGAAAATCCTAACTATTCACATTTGATTTGAACAAAGGAACAAAAATTGTTCTAAAACTGCTTTACTTCAGATGCATGGAATTGAAAGAAAAAAAATCACCATATCCCAATACCCCCAGACCTAGCTGTGGAGCTTCTGTGTTTCTTTTATCTTCTATGATAATCAAAGCTTTATTCATTATCAGCTTATCTAGCCAGTTGGCATCTTTTAGTACACTGCAAAGAGTACTGGGATGGGACTCGGGAAGGTCTGAGTTAAAATCCTACCTCAAACTATCCATTATGCTAGGTTAATGACACAAAATTGTAGGATAAAGAAGTGTGATAAAATTATTTTTTTACATTTCTAAATTAATTTCCTTTTGCCTTATTCATTTATATTATCACTTATTGCCTTATTCATTTATATTATCACTTCCTTATTTGTTTTCATCACTTCTGTTGCTTTTTAAAAAAAATAAATCAATTGTTGCTCAATAATTTGCAGTTGTGTCCAGCTTTTTCTGACCCCATTTGATGTTTACTTGGCAAGCATACTGGTTTGACATTTTCTTCCCCAGTTCACTTTACAGATGAGGAAACTGGGGCAGACAGGGTGATTTGCCCAGGGTCACACAGGGGCCAGATTTGAATTAAGGAAGATGTCTTCATGATTCCAGACCCAGCAACCTATACATTGCACCACATAGCTGCTTGAAATTCCCTGAAAAGTAATATTATAGGGTAAAATAGATTTTGTCTGTTATGTCTGTATTTGAGTACATTCTTCTGAGTACAAATATAAATAAATATGAAAATAACCCTAGACAAGTGTATAGAAACAAATTTGGTAGAGGGAAAGAAGAAATAAAAGAAAAAGTGAGTGGCTTGGATAGGTTCCAGCATTTTAAGAAGAAATGAACAGAATTATCACTTCTGAAAAGTGTGGTTTTCTAAGATTTTCATTTTAAAGGTGACAATGAAAGCAGACTAAAATGTATGCAAGTAATATTTCCATAATGACACAAAGCCTGTCCCCCTCTAGCTCCTACTACAGTATATACAAAATATTACTCATACCCCGGTAAGCTACCAAGTTATGCCTGAGCACTAGAGATTAGCATTAATTTACCCTTCTTGTTTTTCATTAGCCTCTGTCACAACCTTACCATTCTTTTGATATTTTCTGAATTGCTGGTAAGCAGTAAAAAACAAATCCAGCAGTCATGATTTAATCAGAGACTCCACTGCAGAAACAGCCAGAAAAAGTAGACACACTTAGAATAGTAAATGAATCAAGAAAAACACTTACAGGCTCATTAATAAGATAGCAATTAGGTCTTCTGGGAAAATCCATTTCTAGAAGAATGCCAAACTAAGCTATCTAATTCAAGTAAAATTGTGTTTTGACACCAATACTGTACACTGTATATGGCATCATAATTTCTCTTTTGAGAAAACTGACAAGGATTTCAGGAGTTTTTTAATATGGAGTACAGAAGGCAATAAAATACTAGTAATATTTAATATGTTCTAAGTATGAACTCCAACTTACTAAACAGGATTGCACCCTCAGGAAAGTATTCTCTTTACCAGGATTCTTATAATGTGTCCAGAAGAGCAGAATCATCATGCAGGACAGTGTAGCAGCAATTCTTACAAGGGGCCAGGGGCTGGCTGCAAGATGATTTCTAAGATTCCATCTAAGACTAAGAATCTATAAGAAAATATTAAATGCTATTGGAAACATTTGAGTAAATGCCATTTATTGCATTTGCCTTTCAATATTAATATGATGTTATCAAGTGTACTAAGTACAATTCAATCTTATATTGTTTTTGGTTCTTAGGAACTGAATCCTTTAGTTTTAATTGATGCCTTTTGTTTAAAGTCACAACCATTTCCAAATATAACTCTCCTCCTCCTCTCTAGCTCTTCCCTCCCTTTCTCCTTTCTCTCCTCTCCTCACTTCCCTTTTCCTCCCCTCCCTCTCCCCTTCTCTTTCCTTTCACATTCTCTCCTCTTTCCTCTCCTTCTCTTCTCTCTGCTCTCTTGTTCTCCCTTCTCTTCCTCTCCTCTCTCTTCCTCCCTATCTCTCCCCTACTCACCTTTTTCCTCCTCTGTTTCTTCCTCAAAAGAACCTTCCCTTATTATAGTTAGTGCAACAATGACAATAATGTAAGCAGGGTACTGCAATCCAACTTTGTTTCCATTACTATTAAACATAAGATTTCTTCTTTCTGGTTCTTGAATTTGTATTTGTTTTAATATATCTGAAATAGTAAGTTATCAGCTGATAACTACTTACTCTTTAAAAAAAAGCAATAATCGCATTTATGTTCCAATCATTAATTCATTATAAAAACTTAAAATTTTTTTTCTATTATCTACATGGCCAGTCTCTTCAAGCAAAGACTCTCTACAACTCATTCCCTGGAACTCATACAATGACATGGCTAATAAGGAAATCAGTAAGTGACAGAGACTGTAGGTAGATTTCAGAAGATGACAGCATCTAAATGTGTGTTTGTTCAATGAATCAGGGCAAACTGAGTCAAAGAATTTCATTCACCCAAACTGCTCTTTAAACATTATCCCCCTACACAGCTCTGACTTGAGGGAATTTCTGGATCCTGTCAGCTGCTAACTCTGTAAAGCAACACAAGAATGGGGTTTAGAGAATCAAGGATTATTAGCAGCAACTTTTTAGCAGAATGAAATATTGAAAGAAAGGCTGAACTTATATTTAGACCCCAAAGATAAGCCTTAAAAGGTTAATGTTAGAAAGCCATCTCTGTAGCTCAGTTTTTACACCTGCAAAAATGGGGGAAATAGTTACCTTACCGTCAAATAAGCTTTCCATTGATTTTAGGAGGTAGTTCAGAACTGTGATTTCATTTGGTTAGGCCACTCCAGAGAAGTAAATTCTCCCAAACAATGGAGATTCAACAAATGTCCTCCAACTTAAAATCTTAAAGAGACTTCTGACTTGTTCAGATTCCCAGAGCCTGGTCCCACAGTATCAGAGGTGGGTTTCAAACTCAAACCTTTCTGACTTCTCTAACCATTATACTATATGCTACTTCTCTATCAAGATGTTCTGATATCAATCAGATATCTGATATCAAAGGTGTCATCCAAAGGAAAGTTCTTAAGCTATTATTATTGGATACCTTCTTGGCAAAAACTATCTTCCTGTTCTCAACTTCCACACCTATAAAATGAAAGGGTTGGGCTAAGTAAACTCTTAAGATCCCTTCCATTTGTGAATCTTATACAACTTATTATGTCCCATTGTATTTATCTCATAGTATATTTTATATAAGCCTTTGATGCAGCAATAGCACTAGTAAGCATATCTTTCTTCACTTTATTTCCTCCATGAATTTTTCTCTGTGTAAGTTATATGTGTCTTCTTTCACCAAATGATGACCAGGTATTATATGATAACATATAAACAATCTATATCATATTTTCTGCCATCTTGGGGAAAAGGAGAACATGGATCACAAAATTCCAGAAAACAATTATTTAAAATTTTATGGACCTATAATTTGGAAAAGAAATATTTTATACACCTTCTAGCAAACTCATTTCCAAAGGAATAATGACTTATGATCATTGCCTAATTCTTTTTACATTTGACCTTAGTTTCTTCAATAAAAAAGTCAGGTTGTCTTTGAAGCCACATCCAGATTTAATATCCAGATTTTGCTATTCTCTTCCTTTATCACTTTTACATTTTCAATATAAATTAAAAATGTTTGGGGCAGCTGGGTAGCTCAGTGGAGTGAGAGTCAGGCCTAGAGACAGGAGGTCCTAGGTTCAAACCCAGCCTCAGCCAATTCCCAGCTGTGTGACCCTGGGCAAGTCACTTGACCCCCATTGCCCACCCTTACCACTCTTCCACCTATGAGACAATACACCGAAGTACAAGGGTAAAAAAAAAAAAAGAATGCTACAATGACAATCTTACTAGAACCCAAGATCCCAGATGGATCTAAAAGGATGGAGCTAAAAGGGCTCTCCATTTTCCATGTCAGCAAAGGTCCAGAGAGAGGTATTCTCTATATTAAGGTCATCCAGGAAGCAAATAGTAATACAGGACCTTTGCTTCTAGGTCTAGGTTAACATTCCACTACACTAGGATGCTTCCAAACTATAGTAACCTATCCATCAGCTAGAGAAACTAGGTGGCACAGTGGATATAGGCCAGGCCTATAGTCAGAAACACCTCTCTTTCTGAGTTCAAATCTAGCCTCAGACACTGACTAAGTGTGTAAGCCTGAGCATATCACTTAACCATTTGCTTCAATTTCCTCATCTGTAAAATGATCTGGAGAAGGAAGTGGCAAACTGCTTCAGGCTCTCTTTACCAAGAAAATCCCAAAGGGATCACAAAGAGTTGGACACAACTGAAAAATGGGTTAAATTATGTCCATCAGCTCTTTTGACAATTCTGAAATTGTATCAAATAAAAAAATTTAAAACTACTAAATTTGTTCTTAAAACAATTACAAGTGACAGAATAAAACAGTTAGGGGCTTTTTTTTTTCCTGGATTACCAATATGCAATGGAAAATGCCAAAAAATTCAACTCCCTGTTAAGTGGATTAATGGCAATGTTCCACAATTCAGTCCCTATGATGCTTAGATCTCAAAGCTAGTTTTTCCCCCTTTAGAACCTCAATATTTGAAAAAGAAGAAAGGAGACAATTTTTTTAAACAATTTTTTAAACAATCAGAGGAGTTTTGTTTCCAATACTGGGAAAACTAGTAATTCCTCAAGCATTTCAGTAAAATGTTAAAGGAAAATAAAGCTACTATACCTTCCAACATATTCAGCATAGCAACAGAAAAGCTTTTTATCTAGCTATCAAACCATTTTACATTAAAGAAATCCCATTTTCTTTAGGCCACTTCCTGCTAAAAACCAAGAAATGGATTTCTGGGCTCCAAATATCTCCACAACTTTGCTTAATGAACATAATAAAAATTCAAAAAAGCAATAAAGTTCTCCAAAGAATATTTTGAAGTTATGTATTATACCACAACAAGTAGAGGAATTATTTTTTAAACTACCTTTATAATAAAGGACTATATGGCCTAAAATTAAGGATTTCATGTTATAAATGATCATATTGGAAAATATAGTATAAAAAATATATAATATAATGTTTTCTCCCCACATGAAATACAAAGTATTTATAAAAATAGCTATTCTGTGAAAGGTAAAAGATCAGATGGCACAAAGTTCAAAAAGTCAATGGTACCATGTTAACCTATTATGTTGACTTGCGTTTTGATGTAAAAAACAAAACATCATGACTTTATGAATTGAATATTATACTTAACAGTAACATTTAGCAAGTTGTTTAATGAAGAATAAGTGTCAAAAGCATTATAACATTTTTAGGCAAAAAGAAAATTAGTATGTAGACTAGCACATGAAATAAGACATCGTGGTGGGGGCTTAGGTAAGAAGAATCTTACTGGAGAAAACTAACCAAATAGATCTAATCTTAGCCCAAGATCTGGCTGTAATAGGCCAAGAGGAAATTTTTGATCTAATGAATGGATCAGGCATGCTTTAAAATAAATAAATAAATAAACAGTTGCTAACAATGAGATAAGCATAAGATTCTTCCTTCTTCAGAAAAAAATTAAACAAGAACACCATCTAAATATCCCTTCTTAAAAATTCCATTTTTTTCTCATTTGTACTTTTCACACAATAAAAACAAAATAAAAGACTCTATAAAGTCTCTAGGCTGTTTCCTGTCTGTCAGTCTTCCTGCATTCCTCTTTCTTGCCATCATCCCCTGAAGAGCAGGCAAGGGGAGAGGGAAAATGAAAACAAAATACAACATCCCCAAACATGAAAAACCTCTAAAGCCCTTTTCAGCTCAAATCCATGTTTTTACAAACCTAGTCAAGCTCTCTCCTATGGCATTCAGACCATATTAAATATTATTTATTTCTTATGTATTAACTAATATTTTCCACAATCCAAGAGGATATTGACTCTAAAAATACTACTAGGCAACAAAGCAAGTTTCCCTAAATATAACTACCACATGTATCAGCTATGCATGTGAAAGTTGATAAACCAAGTGTAATGTTTCTATATCTGATAGATAGAGACATAAAGTTCAATGGGAACATGACTGGCATTAGTAGTGGGTGTGAATGAGTCATTTTCAGTTAAAAAAAAATATGCTCAGGACCAGAAGTCTTCTTGTTTATAACACAAGGCAATAGTTTTTTGTCACCCTAATGTACACTTATCAACAGAGAGGGAAAAGCTGTCAGCACCATACATGCTAATGGGCTCAGCAACAGCCAGATCTGTGTCTCCCATCAGGTTAGGCCAGACACAAAATGATGACTTGCATTGACTAGGAAAATCAACAAACTAAAATTTCTGTCAGAGAAGGCATGTGGAAAAGTTGAGAGGTAGTGTATAAGCCATTTCCAGGAAAAAGCCTTTGATAGCACCTTTGATGACATTTGTTTTGATTTTATAAAATTAATGCATAGAAGAGTATTTCTAGATATGCAGAAAATTAAAAAGGCAAACTCTAAGGTAAAGGGCTTTTATATTTGTTTCTGCATATAAAATATCAAGAGAAGGTATTTTAGCACAAAAAAGCAACACTTAGAAAAGCAGGATTGCTAAATGAGATGCAAGAACTATAAAAGAGCAATTGGATGCCTTGTAATATGGCAAGAAACTATATTCAAAGTAGTATCTTGAACTGCATGCAAAGACATATACATCACACTAGAGAGACAATAGTCCCTCTCTAGGGCACTGATAAGACTGCATCTAAAATACTGCATATTATTCTGGACACTAATACTAAAAACTGAACCGACAGGAATTCAGAATAAAAATTACTAAAAGAAATTCACTTGTAAAATATATTCAGTTCTAGTAGAATACTTGAAATGTCAATAAGACACTCACCCACTTGTTCAACACAAGTAATGATTTACACAAGGCTAATAAGTACAGAAGAACACCAATTTCTTTTTCTTAGAAGTGACAAAAATTGTGGTCTACTCTATCTGGGTGTTTGTGGGTAATGCTGGTTAAAACGTACCACTAGTTCAAAGTGAAAAACAGAAAAGTTTATTTTCTCATGCCAGGTGATAACTTGTGACATTAAGACCTTTTAATTCTTTTATTTCTTAACTTATTTCTACTTTGCATTTTGGTCGCACTTTACAGATTTTATATATCACTTTATTCCTATTAACTAATTTGATCCTTACAACAAACTTGTTTTGGATCCACTGAACAGATGAGGAAAGTAAGATCCAGAGAAGACAAGTAGCTTGCCCCAGTGATCAGACATGGCTAAACCTGAGTCCTTGTGATTGCCCAGGCTTATACTCTTCCAGGACACTGCTGCACTGCTATTTCTATCCACCAAAAATCACTATACAGAACCTTAATGAGATTTGATTTCTCTGTACAAATTCATTTTTGGCTTACTAAATCTAAGCAAGTCATTTAACTTCACTATACCTCAGTTTCCCTAGCTATAAAACAGCTACTGCTGTTTTAAGTGAAATATAGGAAAAAATGAGAGCATGTGTTAATTTTGACAGGTCTACTTAAAATGAACTTCATTTATAACATTTCTACACTTCAGTCAATCATAAGATTCTTCAATACTGAAATAACTTTAAACTTATATCTACCATGTTTTAAAATGCTGTAGCTATTACAGAACTAATACAGAATATCAAACATGCTAGGGGCCTTCCAGGTATACTGCATAAAATAAGACTTGTTTGAAATGAGCAACACACTATAATTTCTTGAAGTGGCAAGTTGACCCTTGTGTATATAATTTAAAATGCATACAATAGTAAGGAATCTTTATAACACTAATACCATACATCTCTAGAGCATTTTGTAAACTGTAAAGTGCTTTCTCAAAGTTTCCCCAAAGAAATGCTAAGTTTACTATTTCAAAACCTTGTAATGAAAAAATAGCATAGGGAAAAATTCTGCGCCTCACAAACTAATATGCTTACTATTTCTCTAGCTTTGCATCAAGGCTGACACAAGATTTGGAATTAATAATAGCAAAAACCCATATCACTGTTCTGATAGTCTTAACAAAAACCATTTTTGACAAACCAGATTTCTAATTTGTACAGATCAGCAATTCAAAGGCTAACAGTAAATATCAGTGATTACATGTATACCAATCTTCTATCATAGATAACACAATTTTCTTTATTTAAAAAAATGAAGATTACATCTATTAAGGAAGCATATTTTTTTAGTTTAGTTCAACATAAAGCCAAACTTTTTTTTATTAATCAGAAAAGAACACCTGGACATTATATTGATTTGTATATATAATTATTAAACTAGTAGGAGTTCACTGTAAAAAACAACTTATTCAACCTTTTATTTATGAAGTTACGACATGTAAAAACATACAAAGGATAAAAAGAGTACCAGAAAAGCAAAGAATATCTACTCAGTTCAGATGGGGTCAGTTAAATGTTTATTATTGCTCTATCCAGTCATATCCAGACTCTCCTCAGTCTACATATTGATGGAAAACATCTAATGAGTTTCACTGTCTTTTACCTTCTGGACAAATCAGCCTTTAACTGGTCTGCTCCACCATTTATTTGCTCCTTAGTGCAGCAATGTATAATAGTGCCTAACTCAGAACGGATTATTTTTCAAAGCAGGCCAGGTATAAATAACAAATAATTACTCAGAATAAAAAAAGATTTTTTACTAATTAGATGGTTTACTAATCTCAAAACTTTTCTAGGAAACACTCTGGTAGATCATCTGAGATTTAGAAACTGCTTACAGTAGGGCACTCTCTTCTGATTTAAAAGCAGACTTCTGAAGAAAAAGTAGTATTTACAGGATGAAAGAAATGTGTATGAAGGAGAGGAAGGCTCATTTTCTTTACTCTGAGTGTATCCTGAGCTCCTGTAACAATAGTGGTTACAACTCTTGACTACATGTAGTTTAATCACTCTACTAGCCAGGAGTTCAAACTTTCAATTAACAAACTCCTTGTCTTTTCCAGCTCAGGCACTCAATGCAGTGACAAACACTGTGACAGAAATCAATACTCCCTCCAACTTGCCTGCATAGAATGCCTTACACATCAAGAACAACTTCAGTACTAAGAGTCATACTAAGTCAGAGATGCATGTAGTAATGTTTACTATAAGGAGAATTAAATTCTATTATCAGATCATTCATCACAAACAGCAAATGCATTCTACATATATCACCTACATGGCTAACATTCAGAACAGTTTTTATTGCAAGTGTTGTATTTCATAATCTCTGCCTGACTGCACTGCACACACAGCACATGGAACTACCTGAATTTCTCTAGCCTGATTCCCTTTATAGATCCAGAGAAGGAGAGAGGGGGATGGGGGAAGAGAGGGAAAATAAAGCCATTCACATGAAATCTTCAGGCTGAGGATTTTTTCCCCTCCAGAAAACTGGACGATCATAATCACGTGAGGAAACCACCAATTATAAACTAAGTTAATTATCCATATCCAGAATAGACATGCTGATAACCTAGATAGCTGTGAAGCTTCTTCCCCGCTCTATCTTCTCCATAATAACTTGGCCACCTCTGTGTCTCCATCTGCACAACCAACCAAAGCAGCAGATGCAGTTCCCAGCGAAGTGGAGCTGTGGGAGCCTGGCCAGCCAAGTTGCTGGGACTGGCGGGTAGGAGACACAGAGACCAAGTGCACGCCGCCATCCACCAGGTGAACCTCACAATGCTTCAAAAGAGACACAGGAGGCAACCGACAAAAAAAGTTACTTTATTTGGGAAGGCGCCAATCGCACAGGAAGGGGAACAGGGACCAGATCCGTGGAAAGGGATGGGGTTCAAGGGCTCTTCTTGGCTTGAATTATGAGCCAATATGTATGTCTTCCAGGCGAGAGGAGTTTCATTCCATTCCTCATCCATCCCCCACCCCCATCACCTTGATCCTCCTTCTGTCTGGTTCCAATTGACCTTAGCAGTGCAGCAGCCCAATTTCTGAAACCCACTCCGAGCTTCCCACTTAGGTGAGGGTTCAATCTTACCCAAACCTTATTTCCAAGGAATATAAATATTGTTTCTTCAAGTCATGTTTCGTGCACACATTAAGTCTAGGGGAACAAATCAACAACTCAAAGAACAGGAGTAGCTTAACATTACTAAGGAGGCTGGCGGGGTACAGGGGAGGGAAGTGGCAGGGAAGAAAGAAGTTAGACAATAGTGGCAGGTTCGATTATTCCCAGGACAAACTAACTAGCAAGGAAAGGAGCTCGACATTACTTTATACTTCAAAGCTGGGAGAACAACTTCCTCGGGGGACCTGATTTTCTTTTTTAAAAATAAACTAGCAACAAATATCAACAAGAGCTAAGGAGTATCCTTTCTTGAAGTGCAGAGTACTTTTGTTCTCACTTTCACCACTAACCCAGAGAGAGCTGGACTCGGCTGCTACCAATCCCTAGAGGAAAGGCTAGGCAACCGCAACACTCCAGCAGAAGTACACCGAGACGCAGCCACCTACGAGTGACCTGAACTCTGGGCACGGAAACCGTCCGGAAAAGAACAATAGGTTTGCGTAACGAAAGTATCCAGAACGAAAAGTGCCTTCCCGAATCCCCCGCTGCCCCGCGATTCTCAGGAACCAGGAACTCGAGCACGATCCAGGACTTCCCAGCACCTTTCCCCGACTCCTGGACACAAGAAGGGTTCTTCTCTCCCCTCTGCTCCCCTCCCCTCCAGGAAAGCCCCTCCAGCTGAAGCGCAAAGGGGAAGTGTTGGGGGCAGGGTTGGGGGGGAGGGAAGAGGTGAAACACGCTCTGCCACAACGCAAATTTACCTGCGGAGAACTGAGCTCGGGCAGTCCCTGGAAAAGGCCACGGGGCGAGGAGCACTAGAGCCACGAAAGGAGGCAGCGCCCTCGCCGCTGTATCCATGCTGAGTTGGGGAGAAGTTTTCCAGCCGCTTCGCTAATTACACCGCGCCCCCCCCCCACCCAGGTAGAACCCAGGCGAGGAGAGACCTCGCCGGCCGAAATCTGTCCTCCAACAGCCCCCCAACAGCGATCCTCTCTTGGAGCTTCTTCACAGAATCCAAACTAGCTCTGAGAAGCAGAAGCAACCCTCGTCCCGGTGCGGCCGCGGTGGCTCTCCATGCTCCACGGCGGCGGCAGCGGCTCTTGTTAGTCCAGAGTTACTTTGGTGGAAGGCGGAGGGAGGGAGGGATTGAGGGGAGAGGGGAGGAGCCCCGTGGGGTGACGTCTCCTCCTCCGTTTTCAAACACTTCGCTGGAATGTGGGACTCCGGAGCCCAGGCTGCCCGGCCGCCCGCGCCTCCTGCCGGAGAGACCAAAGCCCAGCATGCCGGCAGATTGGTTCGGGTCCCGGAACGGCAGCCCTTGCGTCCGTCTAGTAGGGTCTGATTACCCATTTGTCTGACTACCAGGCAGCCGACGTTCAGACTCTGGAGCAATTTTGTTCAGCTGCCTGGATCCACTCTTCTGTTTTGGGGGCGCGGTTAGATTGGAGGCAGAAGGGGAGAGAAATGGCAGCCTGGCTTTTCTAACCTCGAGAGTGATGGCTGGACTAAAGAAAAGAGAGTCTTTAAACATCTGCACCTCCGATTCAAGATGCGGAGGGAAATTAAGTAGAAAGCCTTGCTCCAACAGCCAGCCAGTCAACAAGCATTTCCTAAAGACCTACTCTGTTCCCGGTACTGTGCTAGGTGCAAAAACAGTACCTACCCTCAAGTAACTTCCATTTTAATGAGCCCAGGGCGGGGAGGGGGAGGTAGGAGGGGGGAGAGGGGAAACAACGTGTAAACCACTGTGCAAATAAAACATATCTTGGATAAAGTGGAGATAACCACAAGTGGAAGGAAGGTTTTGGTATTAAAGAGGATTAGGAACAGCTCCTGGCAAAAAGGGGTTTTATGGAAGCCAGGAGGCGGAGAAGAGAAGGGAGAGAGCAGATTAGGAGCAGTTTGTCTTTGAGAAGGGAGACCTGAAGAAATGCTCCACCTCCCTTCCCCCCTTCAAATCCCAGTTCATTATTTATTTCCTCTAAAAAATGAATAATAAATAAATGAATGGTGCTATGTCAAGCAAACACTTAGTAACTTTCCAGCAAGCGGAGCTGACACACCTCCATTCTGCCTCACTTTTGGCATTTGCCAGATATGGTGTAACATTTACTCTGCAGTTTTAAAATCTTCTAACTTCCTACTGCTCCCCTGTCTAAAGAAGGCACAGTATCCTCTTTCATGTAGACCTTGGCTTGTAGAAACGTGAAAGAAAGTAACAGGAACAGAGATTTAGAACTTGAATTAATCATAGAAGTCACCTAGTCCAACCACCTTATTAACAGTGGAGGAAAATGGTAGCAGCAGATTTTGAAACCTGATCCTCCCAACCCAAATCAGTGCTCTTTGAGGATATCTGGGTTACCAGTCATTGACAATATTGGATAGTGGTTATTCAGAATATAAGAAAGACCTAGCCAGAAGGTTTTTCCTCCTACAAAAATGTCTTTTTCATCTAGATAGAGAGTAATGATACTGTAGAATGATAATAAGAATACTTGACAGTTTACTCTTCTTCAGAAGTTTCAAGTGTTCCATTGAATACTATAATCACTTGCTTTCATGCTAAGTCTGTATGGTGTAGAGTTAACTCAGTAGTGCAATGTGTAGAAGGAAATAAAGGGTATAAATGTATTGAAGGGAGTTTTAAGTGTTTTATTTCCTATTCCAATGGAGCTAAACTGGTTTTATAGAGGTACAAAACAATTACATAATTGTTTTGTACCTCTCTCTCTCTCTCTCTCTCTCTCTCTCTCTCTCTCTCTCTCTCTCTGCATATATATAGATATATTGACCTTTGTCATACACTCATATACTGGCATTTAAAAGTCAAGAAAAATTTGAAATTCTATTAATTCTATTATTATTACTTAATATTTTATACACTTTACATTTCCTTTCACCAAATTAAATAGGATCAGAGATAAAGTAAATGACAGAACCTACAGACCAAAGTAATGCTGATAGAAAGGATGAATAAAAAGTCAGGAGAAAAAGACATTTTCAGCTAAAATTTGATAAGAAAAAGAAGTCTGATAAGGCAGAATCTGAAGTTGTTTAGATGGATCATTAGCATAAGGACTAACCTAACACACTTCATTTCAGTTTAGCCCAATTATTTTTACCCACCTTAAACTACAGCATTTTGTTTAGTATCCCCACACACTTATTGATTCCAAATTACCAGCTCCACATAAAAGACCACTGTCCATATTATTTAAAACCAAATTATGCACTGGCTAGTACACACCCCCATACTAATTGTGAGACCTACCTGCATTTTCCTGTAGGTTTTAGGAAAGATGTTTAAATATATTTGTAATGCCATATACACAATCTACACATGTGCAAATTTTTTTCTTTTTGATTTTAAAAATTATGAACTTAACAAATATCAAATAAACAGTTCCACATGCCTAGTAGAACAGAAAAACAATGTACCTGAAACTACAAATCTCTATCATGTAACTTTTATTTTTAAATATATAATAAATTCATCATATAACTCACAAAGCTATCTTGCTTATCTGTGATTCCTTCTCACCTTCCTTCTGTTCTCTTAAATGTATATTAATTACTTAAGGAATGGTCTTCTATGTGCTTTCTTTTTCTGTATTTTTTCTCTTTGCTTAATTTTCTTTTTTTTCTTTCTTTTTGACAACTCCATCCCAATGTTCCCTCTTCCACCTAGACAGCAATGAGAATGGGGGGGGGGGGTCTTACAATAAATATGCATGGTCAAGCAAAACAAATTCTTACGTTGGCCATATCCAAAAATCTGTATCTTATACTGCATCTTTAGTCCACCACCTCTCTTCTAGGAGGTAGGTACCATGTTTGATGACTAGTTTTCCTCTCCCCCAGAATTATAGTTGGTCATCACATTGATCAGAGTTCTTAAATCTTTCAAAATTGTCTGTCTTTACAATATTGTTATTGTAAAATTATTCTCCTGGATCTGCTAACTTCATTTTGTACAAGTTACTACAAGCCTTTCCAGGTTTCTCTGAAAGTATCGCTTTCATCATTTCTTATGGTGTAATAATATTTTATTATACTCAAATACCATAATTTGTTCAGTTATTCCCCAATTGATGTTGCTCAAAAGTTTTGATTGTTAATCCATCTTACTGGCTATAGAGGAAATGAGCAGCTAAAATGAAAAAAGAGGGCCTATGACTTAGTATGTTTATTCTTATTTTAAATTTTTATTCATATCTTTTGTTTTCAAATCACCTTCATTTTTAAAGACTTTTCCCCAATCTTCAAAACAGACTCATCCTTTGCAACAAGAGCAAAAATAAATAAATAAATAATAGGGAAAAGCATTACCACAAATCAACTTAGAAGTTAACATTATATGTAATGATTTGGAAACTAGTTACCCATTTCTAAAAGGAGGAGAGAGATTTTCTCATCATTTCACAAGCAAACTCCAGCTTTATAATTTTTTAAAAATATGTCATTTAGTTGCAGACATAAATTACTAAAGGATTCTTAGCATTCCTTTTCCTTGGTTCAGTAACTGAGAGATTCATACCAGCAACATGTCGGTACTTTAGCCTCCCAGAGACCAACAAGCACCCTTTAAGTATGAAAGTAAGAACAGTTCTCATCTGTAATTAATTCTGAGAAATATGTCAAGAAATAAAGACAGAAAGTCCAGAGTCTTGGTTTCCTCTTACAAATTGACAGCAAAAAAGAATGAATTAGATCAAGGGAAGGGAAAAAAAAGAGAACACCAAAGGAAGCATTATCAATTTTCAGCTGCCATTCATGCCAAATTACATTTATAGGTTTCTTATATAATCTAGTTGTTCCTCATTGACCAGTCTCAGATTATGCTCTGTAACTGGTAGCAAAATTGTACTTGTCTGGCCACTAAAAAGAACCTAGCTTCATAATCAACATAGAAAGGTAAACAGAATATGTCCCCATTTAGTCATCCAAGACATTTCCCAAATTCCCATTTCCTTTTTTCCCCCACAATGTACTTCCTTCCCTTTTCTCTCTTCTCTTCTTCACCCATCCCCCAAAAAAACTTGTCTCAGCAATCAAATGACAGATTCTACAATGCCAAGTTATTAGGCAATGCCTACAGGGTTGGTCAAAGGAAAGAACTTCTCTTGAGCTACCATGACAATAGTCGTGTAATTGCAGCTGTCTTGAGTACAAGGTATATTTCTTTTAAGGTGCCCAAGTGTAGGTTACCCTAAGCCAGAGTCTCTTCTACCATTATGTGAGGAAGAGCTGCTTTTTTACTTCAAGAAAGCATGCAGTTTATGCGTGTATGTTTGTCTGGTGTAGGACTGAGGAGGGAAGAAGATGCTAAAAGCAAATTCTTATGTAGGATTGTGTTGAGGTGAAAATCCTTAGGCAGGTGGAGGTAGGTAGAAGTATGGAGTAAAACAGGCCTACCTAAGTGTCCTCTGACAGTAACAATTTTCTGTTTTCTCCATCAGACCTGGTATAGTCTTGATTTTTCCTTCTTCAGGATTAATATCTATCACTCAAGCAAGCTGTCTTTGCCTTAACCATAAGGCATTCTCTTCCTCCTTGATATCTTACCTTTTTTATTTTGCCCCTTTTCCAACATTTTGAATTATTTATGTCAGTCTAAAAATGTCCAGTTTCCTAGATGATTGTAACCTCAGAGATAAGAAAACAATTAAAAAAACAACAACATGGATGCTATAAGCACTGATCTGTCCTGATGTAGAGAATCAGAGGTCCTGCTGAGAACTTTTTTGCTGTGTAAAGTAAGCAGCCTACCTGAAAAACTCTTCTTGACTCTACCTGCTATAGATTGAACCCAAGGCTTTCTGGTGTAATGCAAAAGATGCAAGAGAGGTTTTGCTCTTGCAGGGGGGACAACTGAAAACTTGGGGCAGTTGAGCCTTAGAATTCTGAAAGAAAGTTCAGTTGGTCCCTGACACTTGAACAGAGCGGAAGGATCAAGCAGAGCTCTATTTTGGCTTTTGGTTTGCTTTGGCCTGTGCCTTGTCTTTGGATAATTTGTACCTGTCTAATTTCTCTGGACCTCTCCCTGACCTTCTCCATATTATTTCCCTGTTTTCCCTGCCTGTTTTCCCGGGGCTCTGGGAGGCAGGGTGGCTTTTGGATTTTTAGTGAAAAGACTTTGTGGGTTTAGTTTTCCCCAATAGACAAGTACGACATCCTTGAATTCAAACTATCCCCTTAAAAGGGGATACTCTACCTTAAAAGTAGCCAAATCTTTCCAGGCTGAGAGAGCAGGTTCTCTCTCAGTCTAACCCATTCCTGAGACCCTCCCCCACCTTGAGTTTCTCCCTAGCAGTTATCAGAAACCCCAATCCCCTCTCTCCTTCCAGACCACCCTGAAACATTAATAAACCCTTGGTTACCTAATTAGACCCTCTGGAGAATCTTTGTGTTGAAGAAACTAGGCAAAAGTGAAGAGGGGGAATAATTCTCTTTTATTTTCTGAGGGAAACTGGAGGCATCCATCTTGGGAGGAAGTAGTTGCCCAAAGTTTCCTCCTGAATCCCTTCAGTTTCATTGACAGGGAGGAACCTTGTGGTTCCTCCTTTGATGACTTGAGAAACTGACAAGAAAGCCCTCAAGTCAGATTCAAACCACTTCTGACTGGCCCTATTCCTTGTGTCTGTAAAAGTACCTTTCCTGCCTGGAAGGGTTCAGCCTATTTCCCCCCAGTGTCCTCTTTCTCTAGCCTGAGTGTCTAGTCTGTGTCAGCTGCCTCTACGGAACACCTCACCTGTACCCTTACCATCCTAATACTGCCTTGTCCATTCCTCCCTAGACTTAGCCTTCCCTTCCATTCCTATCCTATTACCTCAATCACCTTTACCCCTCTTGTCACTCAGCAAGGGAAGGAGATTACCCCTGAACTTTAGTATACCCCCCTTTTTATCCACAACATTGGTTATAGCCATGATTGTATCCGTCCTTTCCCAAGTTGATTAGGTATTGTCCTTAATACTCAGAGAGGACCAAAATAACATCATGTCTTTTGATTGTGACATTCTACTTACCTTTCTTATGTTGACTGTGAAGTTAGATTCATTTTTAGTGACTAGACAAGTGGATTTAAGTGAGCTAGAATTGCACAATGTCATCAGCCTCACTCTCTATTCTAGAGTCAAAGAAATATAGTGTTGTTGGACTATCTTAATCTTGCCTTGGTGTCCCTCAAATTCTTTTGGTGGATTCCTATGATCTTATTTCGACTAGTCCAAATGAAAGAAACTATTGATTTTAGCATTGTCTAACTGGTCTAATTCTTCTATGAAGTCCCCTTTCTTCAAGAAATAGACCAGACAAATCCCTAACTAGTACCAATTTTCTGCACCTAATATAGAGGAGGCAACTGGTGGCACAGTGGAGAATAGAATGCTGGTCTGGATGAGAAGAAGATCTGAATTAGAATGTAGCCTTAGACACTTGTTAGCTACGTGATCTTGGGCAAAGCACTTAACCTCTGTTTGCTTCAGTTTCCTCAACTGTAAATAATGGCACTTAAGTCCCAGTGTTGTTGGGAGAATTAAATGAGTTGAAATGTATGTTTTAAAAAGTACTTAGCAAAATATCTGGCAATTAGCAAAGGCTGCATTTATATAGCAGGTAGTTGGCACAAGAGATAGAATGCCAGCCCTAAAATGAGGAAGATTCATCTTCCTGAGTTTAAATCTGCCTTCAGACACATACTAGCTCTGTGATCCTCAGAAAGTCACTAAACCCTATTATCTTCAGTTCCTCATCTATAAAATGAGCTACAGAACAAAAAGGCAAGATATTCTAGTATTTTTTCCAAGAAAATCCCAAATAGAGCCTTGAAGAGTCATGACTAAACAGAAATATGAACACTTATTCCTACCATCATATCACTTAATATTATAAATCAGTTTTTGTTTATGTGTCCTAAAATTTGGGAATCTCTCTTATCTAAACTTTTTTTATGTTCTCCAGTGTCTTGCACAGTGCTCTGCACAAAATAACTGTTCAATAAATATTTGTTGAATTTGAAATATCCAGTACAATAATAGAAAGGTTTTAATGAGGGGAAGAAATTAAAATACTCTGAGATCAGTGTTGCCAACCAGAAAGAACAATTTGTCTACAGCTTGTTGTAATTAACAAACATTGGTTAAAAAAGAAGTCATTTATTAAAGTGGAAATTCCATTGAGGTATAAAGAAGAAACCTATCACAGTTCAGTCTAGTGTAGTCTAGCCACTTTGGAATACCTATCCATTTTCAGTGAGTCTAGCCAGACAGACAACTTGATTAAAGGTAAGAATTCTTTTTTCTAGATTTGAGTGTCTTCTCTGACACCTCCTACTTGTGTGACCCTGGGCAGGTCACTTAATTTCTCTGACTCTTTTTTCCTCATCTCTAAGTATAGTAACAATATTTTCATTATCTGCCTAACAGGGTTGTATGTGGTTTACAGGTCTCAAAATGCAATATAAATGTGAGATTTGTTTTTGACTGAGACAGATAAAAATCTAAGAAAAAATATTTGGAATCCATGGTTCTACAGTGTGTATTTAATAAATTACTTCCTCTAGGCAATTAAAAGATGCCTTCATACTCCTTTTACTGGTGAGTTATTTCCATACCAAAAAAGAGGAAGGGGGAGGAGCAGGAGGGAAGGAGGAGGGGTATATTTATTCTGTCTTACCACAGGAACTAGTTTGAAAGGATATAAGGTAATATAGCATTCCTATTGTTTTATGTAAGAATTCCTTTGGTATAAAAGGAAAAGCTTATCCTTAAGTATGTTTTTGCTTGTTTGTTTGTGATTTTAATAATAACCTGTAAAAAGGACAATTTAAAATCAAGTACATCAAATCTTCTAAAAAGATTCTTCTGAGTTAAGAACTCACATGCTAAGTTACAGCATGAGAAAAAAATTTAAGTTGAAATTGAAATTTATAAATGTTTACATTACTTCCCTCAACCACTTATTTCAAAAGAATTAGTTAGAATTAGTTGGTTTCATATTTGGAGCCTCTTAGAACCTGACATCTTTGTTTCTTTTTTGTTAATTAACATGTTTTGTTTTTAAATTATCAACATTAACCATTACCTCTACTCCTAGAGAAGCCTAACCTTAAATTAAACATTTAAGCAAAATAAATGATTCAGTACCTTATCTGAAAATCTATGCAACATTTAAAGTCTAAAGCATGCCCATTTCTTTTTTAATTGTTATTTTAATTAATTGAAATATATTTTCTCAACCTACCAACCTCACCTCAATACAAAGAGAAAGCAAAAAAGCAAATTTCTTGTAAAAATATGCATTGCAAGCAAAAGGAAAAAAATTCATTGGCTTTATGTAAAAATAGGTATCTTATTCTAAATCCAAAATCTATCATTATATGTCATGAAGTAGATAGTTTTTATGTCATCTGTCCTGTGAAATTATGGATGGTCATTATATTGACCATAATTCTTTAAGCTTCCAAACTTGTTTGTCTTAACAAAGATAAACAATTGTTTTGGTCTGCTTTATATAATTTTTCTTGTTATTATATAAATTATTCCTGGTCTATGCACTTCATTCTTCATTAGCTTATAAAAGTCCTCAAAAGTGTTTATTTATATAATATTGATATTATAAGACGATTCATTCTTCTGGTACACCCATCAAATTACAACCATTTTTATTTTTTGTCATTTTTTGTAATTTGATGGGCGTGAGATAAAATATCATAATTGCTTTAATTTGTATTTCTCAAATTAGTAGTGATTTGGAGCATTTTCCTATAACTATTGATAGACTGCATTCTTTCCTTTAGAATTGCTCATGCATTTCCCTAGAAGATTTCTCAATTGGGGAATGGCTTTCATTCTTATAAATTTCAAGCAGCTCCTGATATAGCTTGAAAATGCAACCTTTATCAGATGTTAGCTGGAATTTTTTTTTTTTTTTGCTTTTCATTATTCCCAATTTAATTTTACATTCATTTGATCTATTTCTAAAAAACCTTTTAAATTTTATGTAATCAAAGTTATCCTTCAGATCTTCTTTGATCCTCTTTGGCCATGAACTTTTCCCTGATTCATAGATCTGACAGGTAATTGTTTCCTCTTTTTTTTATATGACCTTTTATATCTATATATGTACACATTTGGGGCTTATATTTGCTTAAATTTTGAGGTATTAGTTTAAATTGGATTTCTTCCATATTGCTTCTAATTTACCTAGCAATTTTTGTAGAATAGTAGTAAGTCCTTAGCTCAGTGACTGGGATTTTTTTAATTGCACACATTGCTTCCATATGTTATTTATCTAATTCAGTGATTCCCAAAGTGAGAGCCACTGCCCCCTGGTGGGTGCTGCAGTGATCCAGGGAGGAAGTGATGGCCCCAGTTGCATTTATCTTTCCTATTAATTGCTATTAAAATTTTAAAAAAAATTAATTTCCAGGGGGCTAAGTAATATTTTTTCTGGAAAGGAGGCAGTAGGCCAAAAAAGTTTGGGAACCACTGATCTAATTGTCATTCTTACTGATCTCTATTTTAAAATCAATACATTTTTTGAGAATTGCTTCTTTTCATTATAGTTTGAGATCTGGTTCTACCATACCCTTTCATCCCATTAGTTTTCATTATTTTCCTTGAGATTTTTAACTTTTTTTTCTTCCCTATCAATTATTATCTTTTTCTACTTTTAAGGAGTAACTCCTTAGAAGTTTGATTAATATGACATTGAATAAGGAAATTAACATGGGGAATATTGTCATTTCTATTTGACCTGCCAATGAACAATTAACATTTCTCCTATTATTTACATCTGTATTTCTAAAAACAGTAAATTATTTTTTTACTAGTCTCTATTTTTTCTAATGTCCAGACAATTTTTTTTTTTAATTTTTAAACCCTTAACTTCTGTGTATTGACTTATAGGTGGAAGATTGGTAAGGGTAGGCAATGGGGGTCAAGTAACTTGCCCAGGGTCACACAGCTGGGAAGTGTCTGAGGCCGGATTTGAACCCAGGACCTCCTGTCTCTAGGCCTGGCTCTCAATCCACTGAGCTACCCAGCTGCCNCCTTACCTTCTGTCTTGGAGACAATACTGTGTATTGGCTCCAAGGCAGAAGAGTGGTAGGGGTAGGCAATGGGGGTCAAGTAACTTGCCCAGGGTCACACAGCTGGGAAGTGTCTGAGGCCGTATTTGAACCTAGGACCTCCTGTCTCTAGGCCTGGCTCTCAATCCACTGAGCTACCCAGCTGCCCCCCTTGGACAATTTTTTAATGACATTGAAAGATGGTATTCTGAGTGGTTTTCTGTGCGTGTATATGGAGGGAGAAGTCATGGATTCCATGTAATTATGCTTATATTATATGCTTATATAAATATGCTTATATTAACTTATTGTTCCTTGACTTGTTATCCCAGTCTGTAGTTTTTGATATGAGATATTTTATTTCCTCCATTTTCTCATTCTTTTGGCTTTGTTTTAAATATTCTTTGTCTTGTAAAGTCATTCATTTATATTTGGTTCATTCTAATCTTTAGAGATTTTGTTACTAAGATAAGGTTTTTCTTATCTCTTATGTTAAGCAGTTGATCTTTCTCCCCTTATCTTTCTTCTATAGGTTTCATTTATTTTGGAATCTTTTTAAAATGCACATCATTTCTTAGAAGAATTCTAATGCTTCTTGTGAACAAGTTGTTCAGTCTTTTTCTTTTTACATGTGGGTTTTGAATTATTCTCCTCTTTCCATTTGTATCTTGGTCTTCCCTGAGATAATAAAGATCCCTTTATTTGTTCTTTTCTCATTTTTGTTTCAGAAGACACTGAGTTGAATTCTCCATGCACCCATTCTAGGGTTCAAAAATCAAGTTGAGGAACTTTCATTTGAACCAGAACTTCTTTTAACCAAGTGTCCCCATTCCTAGGGTTAGAGTTCAATCTAATGCCTTTTATTTTTCCAGGACACCAAATTTCTTCTTTCTTATGATTGGCGTTAGTTGAAGCCCTTTTTTTGGATGAGGAGAGAGGAAGAAGAGTCTTTTCTTTAATTCTTTGTTGAATACCATGTTTTTCTCTGATGGAATAGGTTTGTGGGGGCTTTTTCTTAAAGAGGAGAAAGAGGGAGGAGGGGACAATAGACAGTGCATCAGTCTTGTAAGCTGAAGGTCCTGAGTTCAATCCCTGAAAGGGGGATGTGCTACAATGGGAGAAGCTTCTAAGGCAAAAGAATCACTTAACTTTTACCCTAGGGTCCATTATTCAGTCTGCAACTGCTAGCCTGAGATTCCCTTCAGGGTGGATTCTCACAGGAACAGAGAAACACAAGCTTTGGGGGTCTCCAGCCTACAAGCTATTTCTAAAACTTGGGGTTCATCAGATCTCACTAAGCCACAAGTTTGGGGTCTCTAGATTCCACGTCGACATAACAATTACTATACTTAATGGAATAGACCAGGAGAGTGATGAATGGGGGTTGTGGAAAATGACTGTATTCATGGAAGATATTTCAATAAAAGCAAACTTTAAAATGAATCTGGAAGGAAAAAATTATTTTGGCAGAAAGAAAGTGTTAAAAGTATTTCAATCAGAGAACAACACAATCAAAAGCACAGGTATTAAAAGAAATGAAAAGTGACCCATTTATCAAAATAATGTGGTCTAAAGAAAGAGAGGAGGAGGCCAACTCTTCAGACCTCCTGAACATCTTTGAAATAATTAATTCAATTAAAAACAGATTTTTGCCTGAACTACCTAAGTTAGACTGCTCCAATTCTTTCCTTACCTTTGGCTATAGAGAACTAGCCACTATTTATTTACTACTAATTTGATGGAAAGTACCTGAATAACCTTGTTGCAAGATAAAGTAGTCCTGTTTTTATAGTGTCATTCATTTATGTGACTTGCAGAGTTGTTAAACTGCCTATGTTAAATAAGCCTAGAGAAGAGTTCATTAAGAAATTTCCACGTGAGCACAGTAGAAATCTTCAATATGAAAATCACATGAGATTTCTTTGGGGACATAATGGAACAGTCAATTAGATCTTTGACTTGTTGACAACTACTGCTGATATACACTAATGGTTCACTGATCTCAGCAGAATGTCAAAAACATGGAATCAGCAGCCAGAGAAGACTCAGCTGCTAAGCTAGTTATAAAAACAATAAAAACAATCACAAAATTCTGTAATGCTTTATTTCAGGTTTTATATATGGTGTCTTAGTTATCTCCATCTGTGAGATATACTTCAAGGCAGTCTAATAGCCAAGACAAACACACATAAAGAATAGAAAAGATAAATTCATAATTTGAGATTTAATAGAAATATAATACTAATTAAAATATCTTGAGATAGCCTAATGGGAATTGTTTTTAAAAATTTATTGTACAAAATCATTTTTGATTTCTGCATTTACTTTGTGTGAAAGAATGTCAACAGATTCTGATGTATGGAATTCTCAGTACCCTATTAAATATTAATTATCACTATTTTTTGCATTAAAGTTGCTAGACTGATAAAGTCAAATTATTTGAGCAAAGGGCCACAAAAACTAGTAGGCAGTCTTTTGTTAAGACTTATGCTATACAGACTGAACACATTTTCATATTATGTACTATGCTATATGCATATATATCTTATAGAATATATATTCTTTGAGGAGAAATATGCTGCCTTCTCCATATTCTGTTACCACTGCTTCCACATTCTATTCATTGAATATTAGTCAGTAACAGGAAGGTTGATTTCTTCTCTCTCTCATTTTTCACCTGATACTGATTCCTCCAATCCACATAGAAAAATTATTCTCATTTATTTAATATTCTTTAAGTAGAGAGACATATAGATGGCTCAGTGGATAGAGAGTCAGTCCTGTATAGGGGACATATTAGGTTCAAAATCTGACCTCCAACATATCCTAGCTGTGTGACCCTGAGCAAGTAACTTAACCCCAGTTGCCAAGCCATTACTGCTCTTCTGCTTTGGAATCATTATTTATGTTGATTCTAAGAAAGAAGTTAAGGGTTTGAATTAAAAATATATTCTATAAGTAGAGGAATTTGGCAGAATCACAGAACGTCATTGCTAGAAGGTATTTTAGAGATAAATAGTTGAATATCTTCATTTATCAGTTAAGGAATTTGAGGTATAGAATTCAAATGACTTGCCTAAGTCATCACTATTAATAAAGAGAAAAGCCAGGATTCAATTTTTTCCTATCAATAACTTGTGGTATTTCCACCACAGTACTTGGCTTCCCACCAAGGAGGAATAAGAAGGAATGTAAAATGGTAATGTGGATAATGACTCTGCCTGTTTATTGTGTAAATGTCTCCATCAAAAACAATGTCCTAGCACCTGCCAAATACCATTTAAGAAATGTTTATTGAATGAATCAATACATTTACTTAATTTTTTAAAATAACCTATTTTCTGTACTTTTAATGGTTTTTTCTTAGATATGCTTATAACACTTATCTTGATATTGGATTGACTTTGCTCATTTTTGTATTCATTTTTCTGTCTACTGAAATATTTACCTTTGAGCACGACTGACCACTACCTCTGACAATACTTTTTTCCTAGGAAAAGGTAATTTAAAATAAAGAGTGGCCATCTCACCTCTCAGGAGTTCAACTGCTACCTCTATAATACCCCTAGGTTGATTAAATCCCAGATAATAAAGCAACTTTGTATCCTTAGGCAGTTTAGCCAAGTAACTGGAGTGATTAGAGATTTCCCCAATTCCTGAGAAGCTCTTTCAGGGGAGGCTTATCTCTGATTTCCAATTCAAATTGTTGTTTTTCAGCTGTAAAGTACCTGTTGCTAAACCTTTCAGCTGTAAAGCATCACCAAATAGACTAGTCTGGGTAACTTCTTTTGAGCTCTGGGATTGGCTACTCCAGCTAAGGTGAATATAATTGCCTTTAGGTGAGAAGATAGAGGAGAAATGGTCATGAATGAAGAAAGCCAGGAAATGTTTGTGGGAAATCTTTGGTTTTGAGGAGTGGAAATAATGAAGCATCTCTTAGAAATATAAAGAGTACTGAGGTAGCAGTCAGAAAACTTAAATGTTAGTTATAACCAGATTTGAACTTATATAGATCACATAAACTGTCACCTATCACGTGTTTTGTTTTGTTTTTTTAAGGACACTAAAAATTGCTTTAACTACAAAATCTCCCTCATCAGCCTGCCATGCAAACTGAAAATAACCTGGCTATTTGGTTCTGTTTGTTTGTGGTTTGGGAATATTTTGACTGAGAAAAGAAAATTTTTCATTTAGAGAAAGCTAAGTCTGGTACCTACACTTCTTTTCTCTCAGTCCCTTCGTAACTTTACAAATCTAGTAGACATTTCTCAATCTCCATCCTTCCAGATTCACCTAAAACCCATGACAATGTTAATCACCTTCTTCCCCGAGGTAATCTCTTCTCTCTAGGCTTTCATCATTCATTCTAGTTTTTCACCTGTCTGACCACTACTTTTCAGTCTCTTTGCTGGTTTTTTCCATTCAAATCAAGCCAATTAAAGGTGGGTTCCTCAGAAGGCTCTTTTCTTCTCTTTCTATATTATTTCTCTTGGTGATTCCATCAATTCACATGGATTAAATTATTATGTAAGTGACTCTCAAATCTATTTATCTAGACCTAACCTTTATGCTGATTTCCACTAAATTATTTCCAACTGTCAACTGGACATCTCAAACTCTGTATCCTGTAGACATATTAAATTCAACAAGTTTAAAACTTCCCTTCTTCATAACTTTCCTCTTATTGTTAAGACTACCACCTTTCTCCTAGTCACCCATTTTCAACCTCAGTATCATCCCTAATTCCTCACTCTCATATTGAATTTGTTTTTAAGACCTGTTGATTTTACTTTTGTAATACCTCTCATGTATGTTGCCTTTTCTCCTCTGATGCCACCACTAGTCTTTGGAGACTGTCATCACCTAATGCTTAGACTATCACAGTAGTTTGCACCTTGTTCTCTTTGCCACAAGTCTCTGCTCTCTTCACCCAGCCTCCACTTGGATGTCAATGTGATCTTCCTAAAGCACAAGTCTGACCATAACACCTCTCCATTAATTAAATTCCAGTGAATTCTGTCTACTTCCTGGATCAAACATAAAATTATCTGTTTGGCATTCCAAATCCTTCATAAGCTAGCTTCCCCACCTCACTTTTCCAGTCTTATAACTTTTAACAACATCCCCACACCCACTTGTGACCAAGTAACACTGGCTTCTTTGGAGATAAATGGAATTCTCCTTATTGGTGGAGATGAAGGCCTTGTCCTATGTAAAGGATGGGGAGGCAAAGTTGGTTAAGAGGCTAGAATTTCAGTCCTCAATCAGTGGCCTTTTGGGGAATATTCAAGTTGGACTCCCTCTTCCAGATTTTCCAAGTGAAAGTCTTCTTTGAGCTTAGCATATAGAGTTTTCTTCCAAAGTCAATTGGAATTGGGATAAACGCAAATTGCTACCTTTGGTTAAAACAAGTTGATTTTGTGAGTACAAGATGAGAGAGACAGGGAACAGTTCACTAGAAAAAGATTTTGAAGTTTTGGTAACGTGGACAAGGTCCTTTTGTGTTAGGATAGGAAAAAGCTAAGAATTTCTACCTTTCTACTTCCAGGATCCCTAAATTCCTACTTAAGACTAAGTAAAACTATGAGATAATTTATGTATCCTGCCAGCCAAGAACATGGCTAAATTAAAAAGAATTCATTTACCCACCATGAACCTATCCTATCAGGGAGGCCTGGAGGGCTTCAGTGGTAATGGTGGTAGTTAAAAAAAAAGATCTAGACAGCTACCTACAAGGGTGCTTTTATGTGTCTGCCAAGAGTAGCTGTGGTCCTTGGAAGAAGGGGCCGAGAAATATGTTGATTAGCCCTCAGGCATTTTGTATGGAATAGTTCCAATGGGGAAAAAAGTAGGGAAAGAAAACCTTTTTGAAGAAGAAGCAGTTCATTGTAGCAGTGCTCCTATGCTTTGAAGTGCCAAGGAAACTGATCTTATAGATATTGTTATTCCTTCCAATAATGCAGATCAATGTCCATCCTTAATCCTCTCCTTTATACTTCCATTCACTCCCTCTTGTGGATTCACCACATGAAATTCAACCCAATTCAGAAAGGAGCATCCTTACATGCTCTTCACATTGCATGGATACTAATCAGGCATGCAGACTGACAATAGGTTGTCCCTTTCTCTTGCTATGTGACAAGCTGCAACATGGGAAATGGCAGGGTGGAATTCCTGCAAAATACAGGGTCAAGCCCCACCCAGAATTCCAGGGGTCCCCCCTAGAGAACTCTGGGTGAGGGAACAGTTGGAAAGCAGTTAAACAGTTTATTCCTGGGGGTTGATGTGAGCAGATCATGCTGCTTGTTGGTCCCACTTTTGGGATTGCTTTGGAGGCCATCTGAGGCAAGAACCATCTTGGTTCTGTTCAGTGGTTTGCTTGTTTAACTGAATTAGACCTTTTAGCAACAGCACAATTGTTATTAAGATATTTTAGATATTAGAAGTGATAATTACAGGCTTGAGGGCAAGCTAGCTAAAAGTCTGCCATTTTCCATGTTGCACAAGCCTTTGCTTTTTCTTATAACATATTTCTCTGACATCTTTCAAACCATCTTTTCCTGCTAAATTATTCATTTGTTATATGTTGACACCTGCTCATGCCCACCATGTGCTCCTCCATTGCCCTCTGGAGAATCCTCAACTTCATTTTTTCAGAGACATGATTTTGAGGCATATAATAATACCAGAAGAAAAAATTTGGTGCTAAAACCCCCTTCTTAGCTATTTTTATTCTGTCCTTTTGAATCCAAAGATCATTCTCCTTGGCAGAAGAAAAAAAGAACTAAAGTTGATTTACATCAGCATGCTATCTCTTTTATATTCATCTTATTTACCCCAAACAAGGGGCATATTATTCCTTTTTTCTTCTTATCTTCCTCAATATATAGCTAGAGATACACCAAAAGGATTAGTTTTGCTGTCCTAAATGGTTTTTGTAAGCCTTAGTTAATTTTGATTTTTGGTGCTCAGGACACTGCTCTGGAAGTTATAGAGTTGATCCTCACATTTTGTCTACTATAAGACTAAGATTTTTGTCAATTCTCTGGTTTAGAATGTTAATGTTCTTTCTTTGACTTTCTAATCTATTTGCATGGGGATGCAATCCTATTATTTTCAAGATGTCAACACATATGAGGAAAATAGATTTTTCATCTCAGGAAAGATGTGTCACAATGATGAACTAATACTCTACTAAGGGGGCAAATGCAACCTTATGCCATTCTCATATGATTTTTTTTTAATGTACTACCCTCTTAGGATATGACTATAGGATGGGGAGCCAACCAAGACTTGCTGATCTCTACAAACCTACCTACCCAGCACTACTTACTACTTTGTGAAGAAACCCTGCTAAGAAGTAACCTTAAAGGAATCTTTAGAAATTATAAAGTCTTAGGCAGAAAAGCAAAGTAATTTCAGGCACAGGTGGTATTTTCATCACTAATTTCATTTGAAACAGTCTGTCCTGTTGGCCAAGAACTAATTGCGTCAAAAAGAGGATCATGAGGAAAATATTTGTCTGGAGGTTTATTAATATGATCAAGATAGATTTAAACTGAAAATGGAAGGAGGAGGGAGCAACCAAAATGATAGAGAAAAAGGAAAAATGGAGATATCTGATGAGTCACAGGGGAAAATAACTTAGAAGAGGAGCAAAAATGATGCTCATGGCCTTTGAGATCTTTATATAAATTCACAGAATATATGTAATGAAGTACACTTGAGATCTTATCACAAAGGGGCAAATATGATTTCATAGGAGTCAGAGGCTCAGCTTTGAAAATGAACAGTGTGCAAAATAAGCATCTCATCCTACAAATTAGGTAAAATGGAATGAAGCCTTGATCAAAATAAGCAGTAAAAAGGAGAAATTAGCACATATGTCTAGAAGTTCTTTTTTTTTCTATAGAAATTCTGATAAGTGAAAAGTATATAGAGCAGCATGACAAAGAACATCTGAGAGACAATGTGATGTAGTAGTGGATAGACCCCTGGACTTTGAGTCAACAAAACCAGAGTTCAAATCTCACCTCATACAATTATTATCTTTATATCCCTGGGCAAGTTATATAATCTCTTTAAGGCCCCCTTCTCCTCACCTGTAAAATGGGGAGACTGGAGTCCATGGTGTCTAAGGTCCTTTATAGCTCATATAAATTATATAATTTATCCAGAGATGAAAGGAAGGAGAAACAGAAATGATGTGGTGGAATTATGCTATAGACCTCCTGGAAGGAGGAATGATGAGGTCCTAATTATAGAACCCAAAGGTGTAAAATTGGTAAAATGGGAGAAAGTGACTACCAACATCTGCTGGAGTTCTTTCTGGATTCAAAGCAAAGACTTTGAGTTTTAAAAAAAATCAACTCTACAAGTATGAGATGAGGAAAGTGTGGTTTAATAAAAATCTGTGTAATGTAGGGGATTAAGTGGGTTGAAAAGCTTCATATAAACACTGTGACAAGGTAGCCAAAGTAGTTGATTTTCTTTCTTCAGTAGATCTGTAATCCCATCAATATGAGGATTTATTCAATTGGTTGAGATTGTGTTCTATCTATGTCTCCTCTTCCTGAATAATTGCAGTCCATGTCCTTCCCTAAATTCTCCATAGAAGTTCTACCAAGTCCAAGGAAGGTTTTGCTTGATGGTTTTTATTTTTAAGTATTTTGTACATATTGATATAATATACAGATTATAAAGTTATCTGTTGAACAATTATGTGGAATTGAAGGTGCAGTAGCAGTGGCTGTGCCAGGGATGCCCAAAGGACCCTACAACTCATTTGGGAATTACTGAAGAAATCAGGTCAAGATGATGAAGTTAGAAACACTTGAAGCTGGCCAACCACCCTCCAAATGACCACAGAAGAACAAAAATGTCTCAAAACACATATATAAGTGGAAGAACCAACAGAAGCAGGAGTGAAGTCATACTCCCTCCTAGAACAATATGGAGAGATAACAAGGAGGACTCATATCACTGGGGTAGGAGGAAATAGCACTGAACAAGTCACAGTGGAACTTGGACATGATACAGCACAATCAGAAAGGGAAATAGCACAGTGGACTCAGTCCAGACTCAGCAGGGTAAGAGCTGAACCCAATGCAAGTCAAAACAAACAGCAGTGAGAGTTAAGTGACCATGCAGTGGATAGAGTGCTGGTCTGGAGTCAAGAAGACTTATCTTCCTGAATTCAAATCTGGCCTCAGATGCTTACTAGTTGTTTGAACCTGGGCAAGTCATTTAGTTCTGTTTGGCTCAGTTTCCAATTTTGTCAATTGAGCTAGAGAACAATATTGCAAACCACTCCAGTATCTTTGCCAAGAAAATGACAAATGGAAACCTAAAGAGTCAGATAGGAGTGAACAATAACAACAGTTGCATGACTAGAAAATTTGTTTTAAAAGCATTCCTGTTAGCCACATGTTCATTAAGGATAATATGCCCAGCCAATATGTCTGTAGACCATTTTACAAAATATATTATATAAGGCATCTAATAAGGTAACTGTATGATATCTTTTAATATAAACCTGTTTCTTCAATTAACTCATAACATTTAGAAAAAGTACTCCAAACCCCAATGATAAAAGCAAAAACTAAAAGAACAGAAAAACAAAACTCTGCTGCCTCCAAAATAATCAGCAGAGATTTTGGAATAAATAACTAAGAAAAACTCATAAAGATATATTATAGGTAAAATAATTGCTTAATATTTCAACAACACCTTTAATTATATTTTGAACTTTCTGGGTTAGGATATTGGTCAAAGATAAATTCGCCAATATAAGTTTTCCCAGGTTTCTCTGAATGCAGCATAGTCTTATCTTTCCATCTATAATTCCTCAACAAAAGAATTCCTAAAATCTGACTGGGGATGTGGGAATAAAGGGAATTCTTTAATTCAACTTTTTAAAAAATATCTTCTCATTTAAGTTGTTCACATAAATAGTGAGTTTTCTGGCATTTTCATGGCAGGAATCATTAAGTACATGCAATGGTCTCTCCAAAACTCCTACTAGTGGTTTTCTTGGAAGAATTTAAAATCCAGTTTTCGAGTCCCAGTTTTGATAACTTTACATTTATTATATGTCATTGTCTGTCCCCTTTTCCATACCACATAGCAGCTATCCTAGTTCAAACCCTCATTACTACTTACTTGTTCTGTTGCAATAGCTTCATAATTGGTCTCCCTGCTCAGTTTTCTCCCTCCCCTCCAATCCATCCTCCACACAGTTGCCAAATTGGTATTCCTAAAATATAGATCTGATTATGCCATTCTGTGCCCCTAAAAGCCAGCCCCGAGATGATTCTCAATTACATTTAAGAAGAAGTACAAAATTCTCCTGACATTTAAAGCTCTTTACAATCTTGCCCATATTTAACTTTTCCAGTCTTATTTCATATGACTCCCCTAGATCCTCTCCATTACCATCAAACTGGTCAATTGGCTTTCTCCTCGTTTGACATTTCATCTTGTGTCTACATCCATATGCCAAAATCATTCTCTCTATTCTGGAATGTATATATTCCTCATCTCTGCCTCACAGAATCTATAGCTTTCTTTAATGTGCTGCTCAGGTAGTATCTCCTACTTGAGGTCTTTCCTAATATCCATGGCTCTTTAGATTCTCTTTCCTTCATTTACTTTTTAGTCCATCAATTGGAAAATGGCTGAAGAAGTTATAGTATTTGATTGTAATGGAAATGTAATATTTGATTGTAATGGATTGAAATGCCATTAGAAATAACAGATAAGATGATCACCAAAAATGAAAATCTGGAAAAATGTTTTTGAAGTGATACAAAGTGAAGTGAGTAAACCAGGACAAGAGAACATCATATACAGTGACAACAATAAAGTACAATAATTGACCGTGAGTGACTTATCTATTATATTGACTCCAATCTCCCCATTTTATATATGAGGAAAATAGGGCCTTAAAGAGATTAAGTGACTCGCCCAGGGATATAAAGTTAATAGTAGACTGATATGATATATGATGAAAATATCTATCTACTATCAGAGAAGGAACTAATGGAGTCTGAATGCAGACTGTTCTCCACTTTATTTCTTCCATACATTTTTCTCTACTATAAGCAATATGTGCTTTCATTCACAATATGATGAACATGGAAACATATTTTATGATAGATAACATGAATGACCAATATCATATTACTTTCTGTCTTGGTTTGGAAAGTGAAGGGATGAGAGGAAGTAAGAGGAGATAGATTACAAAATTTCAGGAAATTGTTACTGAATATTGTATTTACATGCAATTCGGGAGAAAATAAATTACTTTTTAATTTTTCCTTGAAGTACTGTTTCATACTTGGGGTCCATTTCATATTTATGCATATAAATGCATCTCTATAGTTGAATTAAAAATATAAACTACCCAGATTAATAAAAGAGGAAATAGATTATTTAAACAACCCTATCACAGAAAAAATAAATTGAACAAGTCATCAAAGAAATCTCAAAGAAAAAAAGATCCTAGAGCCAGGTGGATGCACAAGTGAATTCTACCAAACATTCAAAGAACAATAAATTCCAATGCTACATAAACTATTTGAAAAAATAGAGGAAGAAGGAATTCTTTCAAGTTCTTTTTATGACACAAATATGGTACTAAAACCTAAATCAGGAAGTGCTAAAACATAGAAGGAAAACTATAGATCACTCTCCCTAATGAATATTGATGTAAAATTTTTAAATAAAATAGTAGGAGGTTATAGAATTATCTTACAAGAATCATGCACTGTGGCAAAGTGGGTTTTAATACCAAGAATGCAGATGATTCAATATAAGGGGAAAAATCAACATAATTAACCATATCAATAACAAAAGCAAAAGAAAACATATGATTCTCTCAAAGATATAGAAAAACTCTTTGACAAGATATAAAACCATCATTGAAATTATCTGTAATGGGGACAACCTAGAACTCTTCCCATAAGATTAGGATAAAGCAAGGACAACCATTATCAATACTACCATTTAATATTGCCATATAAATATCAATGATAGCAATAAGAGTAGAAAAAAGAAATGATAGAAATTGCAGTATACATGAAGGAAATAAAACTATAACTTTTTACTCATAACATGATGGTATATATAAAGAACCTCATAGAATCAACAAAAAAAATCTAATAAAAACAATGAACAACGTTAAAAAAGCTGCAGAAGACAAAATAACCCACATAAATCATCAGCATTTCTATTTGCCACCAACAAAGTATAAGAGCAGGATATTGAAAAAGGAAATTCCATTTAAAATAACTGCAGCTGATATAAAATGAGTAGGGATATACTTACCAAAACAAACCTATCAACTCTATAAATACATTTACAAAACACTTTTCACACCAAAACCCATAACCAAACAACTGGAAAAATAGTAATTGCTCATGGGTAGGTCAAGCCAATACAATAAAAACAAGAATCCTACTTGAATTAGTTTACCAATTTAGTGCCAAACCAAACTACCCAAAAATTATTCCCAAGAACTAGAAAAATAATAACAAAATTCCCCTGAAAGAAAAAAAGGTAAGAATATAGAGTTATTGAAAATTATATATATGTATGTGTATATATAATAAAGGCCTAGCTGTACTGGGTTTCAAACTATACTATAAGTATAGTCATCAAAGCTACTATAAGCAGTAGTCATCAAAAAATCTGGTACTGACTAAGAAATAGAGTATTTCATGAATGGTATAGTTTAGGAAATAATACACCATATTTAATAACCATAGTAACCTAGTGTTTGATAAACCCAACGATCCAAGCTATTGAGAGAAGAAATCACTACATGACAAATCTGCTGGGACAATTGGAACACAACATGACAGAAACTAGGATTAGACCAAGATCTCAAACCATACATTAAGGTAAAAGCAAAATGAGTACTTGATCTAGAAATAAAGGGTGACACTGGAAACCAATTAGAGGAACACAGAAAAGTATACCTGTCAGACCTAATGATAAGGAAATAGTTTATGAGCAAAGAAAAGAAAGAGTAGCTAATGAAAAACAAAATAGATGCATTTGATTACATCAAATTATAAAATTTTGTACAAACAAAAACAATGCAACTGAGATTAGAATAGAAACAACAAATTGGGGGGAAAAGTATAGCAAATGTCCCTCACAAAGGCTTCATTGCATTCCCCAATTGATAAATGATAAAAGGATATGAACTGGCAGTTCTTGGGTGATGAAATTAAAACTATCTATTATTATGTGAGGAAATGCTCCTATGTAAACATAATATAGAATAAAATATAATATATAAATATAAATTTGGGTGGGGATGTGGGAAAAGTGGGACACTAAACACTGTTGATGAAATTGTGAACCAATACAGTTATTCTGAAAAACAATGTGGGACCAGGCCCAAAGGGCCATAAGAATATGTATACCCTTTGACCCAGCAATAGCCTACTTGGTCTATATCCCAAAGAGATCAAAGGAAAAGGACTTACTTGCAAAAAAAATTAATATAGCAGCTCTTTGTAGTGGAAAAGAATTGAAAATGAAGTGAGTATTCCTCAACTAGGCAATGTCTGAACAAGTTGTGGTAGATGGTAGTAATACAATCCTATTGTCCCATAAGAAATAATCAAAAGCTACGTGACCCTGGATAAGTCACTTAACTCCCACTGCCTAGATGTTACAGTTCTTCTGCCTCAGAACCAGTATACAATATTGATTCTACAATGGAAAGTAAGGGTGAGAAAGAAAGAAAGAAAGAAAGAAAGAAAGAAAGAAAGAAAGAAAGAAAGGAAGGAAGGAATGAAGGAAGGAAGGAAGGAAGGAAGGAAGGAAGGAAGGAAGGAAGGAAGGAAGAGAGAAAGAAATGTTGAACAGTATGAATTCAGAGAAACCTGGGAAGACTTATATGGACTGATGCTAAAGGAAGTGAGAAAAACTAGGACAATAGTATATACAATAATATAATTATTATATGATAATCAACTATGAAGGACTGAACTATTATCAACAAAACTGGGTCCAAAAATAATCCTAATAAATTGAAGAAAAAAATGTTAGCTAGTTCCTAAGCAAGGAACTATTGGAATATGATTGCAGATTAAAACATGCCATCTTTCACTTTATTTCCCTTGTGAGTTTTATATTATATGTGTGATAAGTGTATGCTGTCACAGCACAGAGAATATGGAAATGTACTGCATGAAAGCATTAATATAATTCGTAATAGACCACTTACTGCTTCAGGTACTGAGAAGAAGGGAGGGAAGAAGAAAATCTGAATCACAAAATATCAGAAAACTATTGAAAAAATTGTTTCTACATGTATTTGAAAAAAGGAAGGGATAGTAATCATGATCTCAAAGCAAAAGAAAAAATAGAAAGAAAAGAAGATAAATGTGAAACTATATTTTACTAAAAAATTTCCATAAATAACTGAGTATCATCAATACTAAATGTATATGGACCAAATCATGGAGCATCTATATTCTTTTTTTTTCTTTTTTAAAAAATTTTTATTTAGAATATTTTGCTATGGTTACATGATTCATGATCCATCCCCTCTCCTCCTCCTTCCCAAAGCTGATAAACAATTCCACTGGGTTATACATGTAGCATTGTTCAAAACCTATTTCTATGTTATTCATATTTACAGGAGAGTGCTCCTTTAACATCAAAACCCTAATCACATCCCTATCGCACTATGTGATCGATCATATATTTTTATGATGCATTTCTGGTCCCACAGTTCTTTCTCTGGATGTGGATAGCATTCTTAAATTCCTTTCAATTGATTAGAGAAATGTAAATTAAAACAACTCTGAAGTAACCCTCATACCAATGAGATGGGTTAACATGATGGAAAAGGAAAATGATAAAATCTCAAAGGGATGTGGAAAAATAGGGGCACTGATGCACTGTTGGTGAAATTGTTCACCAATATAAATATTCTGGGAAACTATTTGGAGTTATGTCCCAAGAACTGTAAAACTGTACATATCTTTTGACCCAACAATACCACTATTAGGACTGTATCCCAAAGAGACAGAAGAAAAAGGAAAGAGGTATAGATGTACAAAAATATTTATAACATATACATGTATATATAATATATATCTTTTTGAAAGGATACCCATTAATTGGGGAATGGCTGAAAAAAGTTTTGATATATATGATTGTGATCGAATACTACTCTTTAAGAAATGATTAGATTGGTTTCAGAAAAAATTTGAATGAACTGATGTGGAATGAAGTGAGCAAAATCAGGAGATCATTATACGTAATATTAGCAGTATTTTAATGATCAGCCTGAAAGATTTAGATTCTCTGATCAAAACAATAATCCAAGAAAATTCTAAAGGACTCATGATGGAAGACACTTTTCACTTCCAGAAAGAGAACTGATGAACTTTGAGTGAAAATTGAGGTATATATTCCTCTTTTTGTCCTTGTTTTTTTTGGCAACATGGCTAACATGAAAATGTATTTTGCATGATTTCACATGTATTAATTACCTATGGCTTAACTTCTCAGTGAATGAGGGATAGAGGGAGATAGAGGGATAGTAAGGTAGTTTGGAACTGAAAATTTAAAAAAATAGAATATAAAAAAATAAAATAAAAATTTAAAAAATAAGAATAATTTCCAAAGATAAGTGGCTAGAGGAAAGAATAAATATTTTTCAAAAGAATAGAAGCAGGGACAGCTAGGTGGTTCAGAGGATAGTACAGCAAGTCTGGAGACAGGAGGCACTGGGTTCAAATCTGGCACTAGACACTTCCTAGTTGTGTAACCCTGGGCAAGTTAGCCCCTATTTCCTAGTCCTTTCCACTCTTCGGCCTTGGAATTGATACTTAGTATCAATTCTAAGACAAAAGGTAAGGGTTTTTAAAAATGTAAAACAAAAGAAAAGAAAAGATTAGAAGCAAACTATTAACAACCATACCAGAAAATACATCAAATAGCTAATAATATTCAATCAATCAACAGGTGGTTCTTATGACCTTTCTTTGTTCCTGTTCAAGGTAGGCCACTGTGATTCAAAGTCATGGCAACATTGAGACAAAAGCAAAATATCCTCTCTCTACTAGAAGCTTACATTCCTTTGTGGAAATAAAGCACATAATAAAAATAACTCTGAAGTTTTACTTCACATCAGTCATATTTTCAAAGATAATAAAAGATGAACATTTAGTTCTGGAGGATATATGGGATGAAACACATGAATATTTTCTTAGTGGATATGGGGAAGGGAGTGATATAATTCTGGAAAACAGAATGGAAATATAATAGACAGATGATAAAAAATAATAGTCAAATACAATGCACTGATATTTACAAATAAATTTACAAATATTGTTTCATTTTATCATTTCAGCAGCCTTGAGAGATAGATAGTATTATCAATAACCACATTTTACAGAGATATGGAAACTGAGGCAGAGAGAATAACTCACCTAGAGTCACACAGGCAATAGTTGTCTGAGGCCATATTTGAAGGTAGATCTTTCTAACTTCAGCCCCAGCACTCTATTGACTATACCACCTACCTGTCTGTTCATACTGTTTGGTTTTGCTATGCCACTTCTTGACATATATCCTCAAGGGAAAAAAAAGAGATGGAAAGTGAGATCCCATACATTCCAGAATACCCATAGCAGAAATTTTTATAGTAGAGAAAACCCAGAAACGAAGTATCTGTCCATTGATAATTGGATGACTGAACAAATTATGTGAACAGTACGAATGTAATAGAATATTATTGCAATATAAGAAATGACAAATACCTACAAATTTAGTACACTTGGGAAGACAAGTGAAATGATATAGAGCAGAGGAAGCAAAAATAAGAGGACAGTGCAATGATAACAATAACAAAAAAGAAAATACTACTAAACTTACATCAGTGCAATGACCAGTCTCAAGTCCCAAGAACTAATGATGAAGACTCTTCCTTTTTTAGTTAAATAATTAGTATATTTATTACATTAAAGTTGCAATGTATTTTTCCACTGACTCTCTTCTTCCTGCACTAGAAAAGGCATCATCTAACAAAGAAATGTACACATAAAATCACTTCTTGCTCATTTCTATTTATCAGTTCTTTCTCTGAAATTGAACATATACAAATTATTCTTCAAACAATATTTATGTTGCTGTATACAATATTCTCTTCTTTCTCTTTGTTTCATTGACTATAGAAGCAAAATGAGATATATACTGTTAGGTTTGGTCAATCTCTTTTTTTTTCTTAACTGTAATTCTTTTTTTTATAGGGGATTGTTTTATTGGAGTGAAAGTTATTTGAAAGTAAGTGAAGTTTTTTTTTTTAAAGTATCATTAAAACAGTAAAAAATAGGGGGCCAGCTGGGTAGCTCAGTGGATTGAGAGCCAGACCTAGAGACGGGAGGTCCTAGGTTCAAATCTGGCCTCAGACACTCCCCAGCTGTGTGACCCTGGGCAAGTCACTTAACCCCCATTGCCTAGCCCTTACCACTCTTCTGCCTTGGAGCCAATACACAGTATTGACTCCAAGATGGAAGGTAAGGGTTAAAAACAACAACAGCAACAACAATAAAAAATAAATATGTATTCTTACATAACTGAATTGGATTGAATCCATAATTTTACACAGATGGACATGTTTACAGAGAACATTGTGATCAGGGCAGACATCTGAAGTAGCTCTAAATGATTGCAACATTTATCCATTAATAAAAAGAAATTTTATGATTCATATTCAAAGGTACAATTTCTCAAGGAAGAATAATGACTCCCAAGCTGATGAGTGACAAGACTTTTTGCTATGCTATTTTGTCCAGCAATAATACATTGGCTGATCAGTTGACTAAGGAACCTAAGGGGCAGATTAATTATTTATCAGTGGAATAAATTGAAAAGTTGGATCTAACTACTTCAATAAAAATTGAAACACTGCAAAACTTTAACAAGGGTAGGAATGAAGACTAGTGAATTTGAGAGTAACATTGGTGTTGTGATCTATTACCACTCTATTCTCCCTTTCCTTTTCCTTACTGCCAAACTTTAGCTTCCCAATAGGAAAATCCTTTTATTCTATATTTAGGACAGGTGATAAATAATCTGAGGGAGAGTATATTTCTCTTTAAATCTGTTTTTACTACTTCTCCAGAAGTACAAAATAGGAGGACATTTTATCCTCTTTATTAACAAAAAAACTCAATTGAAAAAATTAATATGGTCACATAATAATCAAATTGCCAAATCAATATAAGAAAGTCAAAATACTAGTTTCCTCTAGTTATAGCTGCTAAGTTCAGTGTCTTCCTTATACACTTGTAAATTCTGTGCCTTGGTGAAATCACTTAGCCTCCCACCCTTAGATTTCTGGCCTATTTAAACCAAATAATGATAGCATATTCCTCATAAAGACTGTTCTAAGAAACAAAGATTATGCGGTAAAGAGAGCTTTACAAATTGCAGTGCCTTGTGTAAATGTCATATTGTTGCCCCTGTTGGTAATCTTGTTTAGTCACTTGATTTTCCTGCATGTCTATGGTAGTTTGCCATTTTCTTTTCTAGCCATTTTATAGATGAGGAAACTAAGGCAAATATGATTGCGTGATTTGCCAAGGGTCACATAGCTAGTGTCTGAGGCTTCATTTAAACTCAGATCTTCTTGATTCTAGGTTGGGCCACCTAAGTGGCCTTCATCACATATTCTCTCACAATAACCTAACTGATATCCCTATCATGAGATCTCTTTGCTCTAATCCATTCTTTTTTTTAAATATATTTTTTTTTTTTAGAAAAATTTTCCATGGTTACATGATTCTTGTTTTTACTTTCTCCTTCACCCCCCCTTACCCCCCCATATCCAATGCGCATTTCCACTGGTTTTAACATGTGTGATCATTCAAGACTTATTTACATATTACTGATAGTTGCATTTGTGTGGCCCTTTAGTGTCACATCCCCAATCATGTCCGCATCAACCCATGTGTTCAAGTGGTTGTTTTTCTTCTGTATTTCCACTACTGCAGTTCTTCCCCTGAATGTGGGTAGCATTCTTTTCCATAAATCCCTCAGAATTTTCCTGGGTCATTGCATTGCTGCTGGTACAGAAGTCCATTACATTTGATTACAGTGTTATCAGCCTCTGTGTACAATGTTCTCCTGGTTTTGCTCCTTTCACTCTGCATCAATTCCTGGAGTGTCTTTCCAGTTCACATGGAATTCCTCCAGTTTATTATTCCTTTGAGCACAATAGTATTCCATCACCAGCATATACCACAATTTGTTCAGCCATTCCCCATTTGAAGGACATCCCTTCGTTTTCCAGTTTTTTTGCCACCACAAAAAGCGCGGATATAAATATTTTTGTACAAGTCTGTTTATCTATGATCTCTTTGGGGTACAAGCCCAGCAATGCTATGGTTGGATCGAAGGGCAGAATCCTTTAGAGCTCTTTGGGCATAGTTCCAAATTGCCATCCAGAATGGTTGGATCAATTCACAATTCCACCAGCAATGCATTAATGTCCCAATTTTGCCACATCCCCTCCAACATTCATTACTCTCCCCTTCTATCATTTTAGCCAATCTGCTAGGTGTGAGGTGATACCTCAGAATTGTTTTGATTTGCATTTCTCTAATTATTAGAGATTTAGAACATTTTCTCATCTTATTGATACTTTTGATTTCTTTATCTGAAAATTGCCTATTCATGTTCCTTGTCCATTTATCAATTGGGGAATGGCTTGATTTTTCTAATCCATTCTTAACATAACTGCTAAACTTATTTTCCTAAACTGTTTGTTTGACTGTGCTGTTCCTCTATTCAATAAGCCACAGTGATGTCCCTATTACTTCTGTGAATAAATGCAGGCTTCTTAGTTTGGCTTTTAAAATCCTTCACAAGACTACTGCAGTGTACATTTCCAACCTTATTATTTATTATTCTCTTTCTTTCAAAAATCAGATCAAGAGCCACTTTCTACTTGAAGGCTTTCCTTGCTCTCTTAATAGTAAGTGTTCTTTTCCCCACACTACTTCCCATTAAATTTATCTTGTATTTATTTTGTACATATTTATTTACGAAATGTTATCTCCTCAAAGAATGAAAGTTCCTTGAGGGCACAAATTATTTCATTTTTGTCTTTGAATCCCTAGAACCTACCACAGTTCCTGGTACATCATTAGATTACATTTTATGTAAAATAATTGTGAATTGAGTAATTGATTGATTTTGGACTACTTTATTTGCCTTATGTCCTAGACATAGACTAAACCCCTGTCTGATAGGACAAGAAGGGAAACTCCTCTGTCTTGCATTGCCTACATTTTTTAAAAGTCAATTTTAGATTTATTTGGCTTACTAGATAGCCTTTGCTTAAAATGTTTAATCTGTGATTATAAGAAAATGGGATGATTGTGCAAAGAAGTGAGCAAGAACTTACCAAAGGTCAGTCATTTGCTCCTCTGGTATATTACTGTTGAAAAGTTCAAAATTATAGTTGAAAATTAGGAAGACATATAGCGCAGAGGAAAGATGTGATGTGGCAAACTTGTGGAAGAACACAGGAAAATACAGGAAGAATGGGCAGGTATGGATGGATTTTGATCTGTATTTTTGGATAGAATATCCTCATTGATTAGATCACAGATCTATTTGAATATATTATCTTGTTTGAAATGTGAATATTTTGAAAGGGTTAAGGAGGCCCATTCGTCAATCAGACCTTTGATTAAATTATTTCAGAATTCTTTGTACTTCATTGAGAGCAACCATTGAGGAAACAGGAATTTTGAATTGGATTTTTGCAGAACAGTAATTTTGGAACTCCGTTTATTTTGTGGGAAGGGAAAGCATAGGTCGGTTCATTCAGTGGTGGATTTTGGTTGGTACATATCGACAAGAGGCAGGAGGAAGGTATAGCGATGGAAGTGGAAGTTCAACAAAATCATATTTCAGTATTTTAATATTTTGTGTAAGACCAGCACTGTTAGTTGATAGTACAAGAAGAAGAAGAAAAAAACCTGGAATGGATTGAAGTGTGATGATCTAGCACAGTGATTCCCAAACTTTTTTGGCCTACCGCCCCCTTTCCAGAACAAATATTACTTAGCCCCCTGGAAATTAATTTTTAAAAAATCTTAATAGCAATTAATAGGAAAGATAAATGCACTTGTGGCCATCACTGCTTCTCTGGATCACTGCAGCACCCACCAGGGGGTGGTAGTGCCTACTTTGGGAATCACTGATCTAGCCAATACCCCATTAATTGGACTTTTCTAGACAAGAGAAATCTTTTGTTTGTTATATAAAGATGCTTTTATGGGCAGCTAAGAGGAAGACTTGTCTTTCTGACTTCAAATCTGACCTCAGACACTTGTTAGCTCTGTAAACCTGGGCCATTTAACCCTGTTTACCTCAGTTTATTCATCTGTAAAATAAGTTAGAGAAGGAAATAGCAAACCATTCTAGTCTTTGTCAAGAAAACACTAAATGGGGTCACAGAGTCAGAAATGGCTGAAATGACTGAACAACAATAAAGAATTGCATTCTGCCACATTTCTTTTAATTTAAAAGTTTTATTAGTATCTTTTTTACATTCTTTCATTTCTGAATGAATCTCTCCTCTTCCTGTCTCAGAGAACCTTTCATTGTAACAAAGAATAAAAGAAAGAAGAAAGCAGTTCAGTAAAACTAGCTAATATATTATCTGAGGCTGACAGAATATGAAATGATATGCAATATACAAATACAATTGCATTTGTATAACCAAAACAATTTTTCTACCTCTCAAAAAAAAAAAAAGAGGACAGTACATTGTCTCATATCTTCTGTTGGAACAAGCTTGACCATAAATTACCAGCATTCAGTGTCCTTTTAAAAATATTTCTGGGGGCAGCTATATATATCAGTGGATTAAGAACCAGTCCTAGACAGAGGAGGTCCTGGGTTCAATTCTGACCTTAGATACTTCCCAGCTGTGTGACCCTGAGCAAATCCCTTAACCCCCATTGCCTGGCCCTCACTGTTCTTCTGCCTTGGAACCAATACATAATTTTGATTTTTTTTTTTGGTAGGCATGGGGGGTAAGTAACTTGCCCAGGATCACACTGCTAGGAAGTATCTAAGGCCAGATTTGAACCCAGGACCTCCCATCTCCAGGCTTGACTCTCAATCCACTGAGCTGCCCCCCCCACCAAAGTTTTGATTCTAAGACAGAATGTAAGAGTTTAAAAACAAACCTGAATTTCTTTCCATTTACATAATTGAAGTCACTGTGTTTGCTGTCTTCCTAGTTATGCTTAGCTCACTGTATATCAATTCATATATATCCTCTCATCCTTCTCTGTATCCATCACATTCATCATTTCTGATTACATCATTATACAACATTACGTTAATATACTATAATCTACTTAGCATTAGTTGCTTCATTGATGGAAATTCACTGTTTCCAGTTTTTTGCTACTACAATAAAGTAGTCCTGTGAATATTTGGGATCCCCCTCCTCCACCCCCACGGCTTTGACCTCTTTAGTGTATGTGACTAACACTTGGTTTCTGGATCAAAGGGAATGGAGGTTTTAATCACTTTCTTATCATAATTCCCAATTGTTTTCTATAATAATTGGATTAATTCATGTAACAACACAATTTAAATAGGCATTCCCTCAAATCACACATCCAGAGTTTCTTGCCTATGTATTTAAGTCCTCAGAGGCCTTGGTGGTATGAAGAGAATCATTTAAAATACTTTTTATTTTTGATGGAAGGAAAATTACCTAAAATTAATGAATCCTCAACTGGAGGAAAGGAGTTTGCCTCATTTTTCTCCCACCTCTAATATTAATTTCAATTTCAAAGGCCTAAGAATAATATGCTAACTTAAGGGCTAGCCTTTCAATTGCACGTTAGAATCTGGAAGAGGCATATATAAATCGATTTACTTTTTTTGTCTATATGGATTGTTAAGTTGATCTCCTTTGAGCTGCAGAATAACTTTCTGAGAAAGTACTATACAATGATTTGGAATTTAATGCAATTGATATAATATTCGCATTCTGGAGCATCGAGAAGACCACATAATTTTGATCTCTCTTCTGTTTATTGAGGAGAACATTTGACATTAAAATGTTGAGTATTTTGGAAGACTTTTTTAATACCTTACTTGACACTAAACACAAGAGGGCTTTTAAATACTGTAGACTTATCTCTATGTTATTTGTATAACCCAATGTGGTGCATCAATGAATCCAATTTAAATAGACATATCCTGACTCTCTTAGGTGCCTATCATTTAATTTTGGGTGATCTTCAGATAATTAAGGATAGCCTCCAAGATATCCATCCCTCAAACATTGGTGACACTTTAAAAGAATGAAAAATACTGAACTGCTTTCTTCCTCTCTCTCTCTCTCTCTTGCTTTCTCTCTGTCATTTACTATAGGATTCACAGTTAGCTTCAAACAATAGCTCTGCCCAAAAGTCTATTTTTTCTCTTGTGCCTTTGTCTTTCTAGTACTGAAATATTCTCTTCTCTTCCATTTCCCATAGTTAATGGAAAATGAGGATGCAGGGGAAAAATCCCATTACCTCTGTGAAACCTGCTGCCCTAAAGTCACAAACATAATTTATTGATTCTAGCCATGCTTGTATTTCTTGCCATGCCAATAAAGTTTATTGAAATTGGAAGTGAAATTAATAAGTCTAACCCAAAAACAACTGTCCAAGTGTAGAGAATAGTGTGTATGTGTGTGTATGTGTGTGTGTGTGTGTGTAAGATATATTCCATATAGATAACAACTTCCTTTTATTGGCAGCTAATTAGTAATGCAAGGTTGTGAGCAACAGATTGAAATAGAACAACTCGGGATATGTACAAAATATTTATTTTTTAACAAGTCAATTTGATAATTACTAATATAATTTTCCCTTTCTCTTGAAAAATTTTTTTCTATGACCTATCACACAGTAATGCTTAGTAGACATCAGGCTGAGGGGGGAAAATGTCTGTACCATTTTGTCTTATGGTTCACAGTTCTAAGGCTTCAAGATTTAGAGACAACATGACAGAAACTATCTATGGTAAGGTTAAAATTACTAGTCAGGGATAACATTATGAGACTGTAAGTAAAAGTGACTTTAAAAGTGATATGAGTACATTGAATTGGTTGAAACATAAAATCCCACAGAGAAGGATTTGTGGAATGCTGCAGGAAATCTACATTAAAGTACATTATTTCATGCAGAGAAGATCTCACAGAAATTATAAAGTACTCCTATGACAGAAAGGAAAGAACAACCCGCAGCTTTATAGCAGCAACCACTGTAATCGCATACATCTCAAAATAAATCCATCAGTCTTTCAGTGAAATGACTCCCACTTATCGAATGCTGCAAAACATCTGGATTCTTGTCTACAGTTGTATTTTTTGGTCATAGACAGAAGACTTTTATAATACAGAGGTCAGCGTAATTTGTGCATTCTGGGATATTATCTTCTAGAGTTCAAAATACAAAATTTTTAATCATTCTTGCGGTATTTCTTTGTAATAGGGAAATAAGATGTCAAGGCATTTTGATGAATGCTTAAGGAATGGGCCTTTGTTAAAGAATTCAAAAGTGAATGTTATTAGGTTAACTAATATAGAACTTGAACCCATGCATATGTAAAGTTCTTTGAAAGTCTCAATTTGCTATATTAATACCTGTTATCATTACTGTAATAGGCTCTTTTGTGGTTTATGGACAATTTTTCATTTTCTGTAACTCCTGAAACATCTTGGAGCCTAGATTCAATATATTTATGTGGGCTTGGCCCCAATTCTTTGGGAAACTGCCTCCTCTTAGTTCTAGCAACATATAAATTAGAAAATAATTTAGATCAAAAGAATTTAATTGTATTAGTAAAAGTCTGATAATATCATTTAGAAGAAGGCACAATTAGCATAAATGTAAGAAGATACTATGCTCTTTTAGCTTCTAAATTCTACTTTTGTCTTCCAAGTTAACAGTTCGAAAATCTCCTATCCCTTCCTCTCCCTCCCCTCCCCTCTATTCCATTCTTCTCTGCCTTTCCATTGTCTATTTCAAAAAGTGTTACTAGGTCTAGCCATGCTGATGTTCTTTCCAGGAAACATAGGAATCACACCATAGATAGTTCTTCTGAGAACTTCTAGGCTGAATCCACAACTCAGCAATAAATTTGTGTTTGATCCCTCAAATACCACCGTCACATTATTTCATCTTTGCCACTTTGCATGGTAAAAGTATTGTCCAAATTTTTTAAAACTGCATCTCTCTTTTTTATTATAATACATTTTGTTTTTTCCAGATTACATGGCAATATATTTTTAAGTATTAATTTTCTGATATTTTACAATCCCATGTCTTCTGTCCTTCCCACTACCCTCCCTCCCAAAGAAGGCAGGTAATATGATACAAGTTACATGTATATTAACATATACATGTTCGTCATGTGAAAGTAGACACATATTGCTTACACTTGAAAACATTCATGGAGAAAATAAAGAATGATTTATTTCAATTTGCATTCAGACTTTGTCATTTTCTTCCATGTGAATGGATATCCATATCCAACTCTTGGAGTTGACCTGGATCCTTGTCTTGTAGATAATAATGAAGTCATTCACAGTTGATTGTCATACATTCTTGTTACTGTTGTTAAAAGGGAAATGAGAGACCCTGTATGATGAATGTAACGGGTGATCAGGATTTAGTGTGACTTGATCTAACTGGATATCTCTCTTTGAGACAGGAAGTAAAGATGGAGGCTTCTCTGTCTTTAGCCAATATAAACAGGTGGAAGAAACCACAACTATATGTAACAGATGCTGAGAAACTCTTAGGAGTTGGAATAGACTTTTGACTAGAACTTTTGCTCAATCTAGTCACTCCAAAGGTTCCCTCTTTTGCCACAGACAGCTATTCTGGGAAAGAGATCAGAATGGATCACTGGGAGTTTTGCTTTACCCAATCTGAGAATAATCTCAGTCCAGGAAAACCTCCCCTTAATAAATCTTTCTTTGGCAAACAAATCTGACTACTATTGTTGTCAGATTGGGTTGTCAGAATTGGATCAGGAATGAGGGTAGTAGGAATCCCTGACTATCACCCAAATGAACAACAAAGCAAGGTAAGTTTGGAAATCCTCTCTATCTAGATGTTCTCCTTACATTAGCTAACCCTAGGCTAAGTAGATGAAGCAAAGTCTCAAGTGGTTGTTAGCTGATCAGGTTGAGAGGTATACTGAAGGATCAATCCAGTCGCCTTCAGGGCTAACCCTCAAGGTAAACTGCTAGTTTCATTGAGTCCACACAGGTATTGATTTCCAGGAATCAGGAACAGATGCAGGATCACAGTAGATCTCAATGAGGAAACACTTTCTAAGGATTTGGATGATTTCCATCTACAAGGAGGATGTCAGAGCTATCTCTCCTCCCAGAATTCAAGAGCAACTCCTGAAAGTTCCAACAATCCCTCCACAGGCACCATTGGCTCCTAGAATCCTTCTGCTACCAACCTTCTATCCTCTTCTCCCTGCTTCCTCTGTTCCTGCACATTTCTATGCATCATTTTGCAAAATCCCTCTCTCCACTGTGTACAATGATCTCCTTGTTCTGCTCAGTTCACTTTGCATCACTTCATAAAAGTCTTTCCAGACTTTCTTGTGATCATCTTGTTTGCCATTTCTTATACCACAGGAGTATCCTATTATAAGCATATACCACAACTTATTTAGCCATTCCCCAATTGATGGACACTGATTCTCTTAGTATTAATAGCTTGGAATATGTTTTCATGTGTTCATTTATAGTTTGCAGTCTTTCCTTAGAAAAATATTCCTATCTTTTGACCATTTATTTATCTTTGTGTGATATATTTACATGATTTACTTGTGTATTTTGTTAGATTTTTTAGTAATATTTGATGCAATACATTTTCCACTCCGTTTCTCTTCTAGTTCTATCTTCATTCCTTTTGTTCATGCAAGAGGTTTTAAATTTCATGTAGTTAAATCTTCAACAATAATGAAATGGACCCTACAAAAGAAGTAGAAGAACGGGAAAACACCTTCTGTCAATTGTTCTCTAGTACATTTCACTTTTAGTTGGACATTTCACTTTTAGTTGGACATGGAATCAATATGACTTGAGGGGATGGAGTGCTGGGAACTAAATTAATTACATAGGGCCAAGGTCTTTGTGGAGTCATACTTTCACCTTGACAGCAATGAATATATCTTTTACAACTGCTGGAAGGAAGGTGGCTGTGTGATACCTGGATCCTGAGAGATAGCCTGGCAAGTAGCCTCTTGTCTGCAATTCTGTCAATATTGGTAAAATGCAACAAGACTGTCCCAGTGTACCTAGAAATGTTTCAGGTCAAACCAGCCACCTGATCGCTATGAAAACTGGAAAGAATGGGAATTTTCTTTTACAATGAGCTCATACCTATGCTCCTTCATTTATACCTAAAAAGTTAGGGTTATCAGGTTACTGGCCCTGATTATAAGAGCTGGCTAATAACAGTTTTCTGCCAGGAATTGTAGTAGAGCTCCTAGGTCCACCAAGCCCGTTCTATAATCTAGAAAGTTGGTGGTGCCCCATGAATCTGCTAAAGCCTATACACTGAAGATCTGTCTACCAGGCAGGGCAACATTGAAGGACAGGAACAGGTGACATAGTTTTCCAAATTGGTAGGAGTTCAGCAGGAGGAACTTTATCCAGCAGAGACTACTTTACTGTAGGACTATGGAATTTCTCTTCAATTTTTGATCACTGCTAAAGAGTACCAGGTTGTTTCATGAGAATTGCTTGTCTGTGATACATCAGACCAATTCAGCTAACTCACTTATATATAGACCTTTCTGAAGATCATGGGCACTAGATCAAGTCAAAGGACACATGGAATTTTGAATATAGAAGGGTTATAATGTTTCTATGGTCAATTCAGCTATATATCATTGAATCATTTCTTAATTCACTTCCAAAATTTGATATGAACTTATAGGTTATTAATTGTCTCAATATTTGTTAAAGCCAGATATACATTTATATATCAAGATAAATTAGTTTCATGAGGGGGCTTGGACCAATATGTGGAAGGTATGGACATATGGTACAAGTGAACATCTCTCCTTTTGTAGCCCCTGGTTTGAATGGTGAGCAGGTTTTCGACTAAAGCAATCAGTGAAAACCACAGGGAATTTTTTCCAGAAAACCCTCCCAAATCACTAGCAGATAAAAAGAGGACCAACAAGCACCATACACCAACATTTCTGAGAAAAGTAAAATGACTTCGGCATTCTTGGAATGTAAATGTCAGAATTAATAACAAAACAAAACAATACAAAAAAACCCACTTCGGTTGAGCAGTGATTCCCCGACAAAGTTTGCAGCTCAATCAGAAAGGCAAAATCTTTGCTGTAGTAAACAATATATAAGACAGCTAGGTGATTCAGTGGTTAGAGCTCTGGGGCTGGAATCATGAAAACCTCAGTTCAAATCTGACCTCAGATACTAACTGTATGACTGTGGGTAACTCACTTAACTTCTGTTTGCTTAATCTACTAAAGGAAATTTGCTAAAGAAACCTCATGGACAGTACCGGTGCAATATGGTACAAGGAGTAATGAAGAGTTGGCCGTGACTGAAGAATGAGTTTCTCAAATATTTCTTTCATTTTACTTCATTCAATGATTTTTCATGCATGCATATATATGTGGGTGTGTTTTTCATTAGATTTATGGTCTTCAATATATCTTCAAGCTTCCATCAAATATTCATTAGCTGGAGAGTGCCCAGAACTAATGAGTTCATTCTTCTCCTCAACAATAACTGGCTGATAGTGGACAGGTAGGAAGCAAGGGTTTGTTTGTTTTAAAATTAGGCTTCCAAGAAGAATCTATTCAAAATATTATTTCCAAATGAATTTAGCATAAGGAAGTAATTCATTTAAACATCAAAATTTCATTGGATTATAATCTTTAAAGCTGGAATTTTAGTCCAGCTTGCTTTTTTTTATACATGAAGAAATTTGAAAACTGAAGAGGTATATGACCTTTAAACAGCAGAGTTAACTAGCTGGCATAGGTCTTGGGTCTGTGACTCTATTGTCTCTCCATTATGATTTAACCAAAGATATTTGACTAGTCCCATTCCTTTTACACCTGACCTTTTAAAGGTATGGACATAGCATGATGATATATTCTAATTCCATGAAAACCATGAGCCCCAAATTAATATTTCATTAGATTTTTGAATTTTTTAAAGCATTAGTTGCATGTTAATATTTCCTATTTTAGCTCATTTCTCCTAGAACTATTTTATACCATTTAATTGTTTTTTCTTTGGGTTACAAAGAAATACTCTCAGGTTCTTAAATTTTTTCTCCTATTCTCATATAGTTATTGACCTTTGGTTTAATTAATATCAAGTGGTATTGGCACTTGGTCCAGGACAAACTTGATAGGGACAATTTCATTAGTCATTGGGTCTTAGCTAGGTCAAGTCTCATCTCTGGGCCTTCATTATCCCTTCTATAAAATAATGGGTTTAGATTAGATTTCTTCCAAGGGTTTCTTCATACTCTAAAATCCCATTATCTTCTACAAAGGCAACTAGCTACAATGGCATAGAATAGTAACCTGGAGTCAAGAACACTTGAGTTTTAAGTTATAAGACCTGCTAATATCCTTCCTGAGATATTTATTGACTAGCCCTGTAGCCCTGGTCAATTCACTTAATTTCTGCCTGACTAAATTTCCTTATCTGTTAAATAAAAATAATACCTTAATACTACTATAATATAATATAATATAATAGTACTATATAGTACCAGGGATAATAATAGTATTTATTTCAAAGGCTTGCTAAAAGGATCAAATGAGATATTTGCAAAGTTTATAGAATAGTGTTTGGTATTTATAGTAGACATTTAATGTGTTTATTTCCCTCCATTTCCACATTATGACATTATCAGTAGGATTTAAGCTTCATCATCTAGCAAAGAAATTAGGGCACATTTAATGTACTGTTACTATTCAGGGTGTTAGTATGTCCATTTGAAAACAAAAATGTGATTCCAACTACCAGAGAGAAACAAGATGAGTCATCTTTTTTAATAATGTAAAAACAATGTCAATTAACTAGTTGTTTATAATTTAGTCTATCCTTCCAACTACACCCTCCCATTTAGCTACTAAAAACTGGACAACCACAGCCCTTAAAAATATAGTTGCATCGTTTGACAAAATAAATTCTCCCATTATCCATTTTTCTTTCTCCATTTTAAGTCCATGTAAGAAGAGGCATTTTTAAAATGTATTCTTTTGGGATATTCTTATGGAATTTTGGCTTATTTTGTATTAATCTCTAATAGTTGTATTTCTCTGTCAAGCTATTATCATTGTATCAGTTCCATTTCTTTGTTTTTCACTTTGCATCAGTTCTTAAAAGTCTTCCCAGTTTTCTCTGAAAATATCCCTTTTATCATTGCTTATGATAATAATACCACAGTTTACCTAGTCATTCTCTCATAGGAGAGTAATCCCTTAATTTTCAATGTTTGGATATTTCTGACTCTTCTAGTGTATGTATATTTATTTAGATATTTTTGTTCAGCTGAGTATTGTGTTTTCATCACTTAAATAAAGCAGAGCACCCGGCAATGTATATATTAACTTCAAAGAATCTTATGATCTCCCCCCATGATCCTGCTGTGTTCAGAGTTCTTGGGATTGTCTGGAAACTGGCACTTGATAGATGGAATTCAGTGCTTTACCAGCCTGCTCTGTGAATCATATAATTGTTTACTGTACCAGTCCATTTAATTCATGCTTACTCTCATATCTCATATAGATTGTGAATATTTCTTTTTTCTGTTCTCTAATGCTAAGGAGATTTGTTTTATTTTTCATATTTCCAAGCCTTTAGAAGCCAAATGGAATCCTTAAAATGAGGTATCTTTGCCTCTTTACCTTAGATTAGGCTGTCTCTGTATATGCATATGTGTATTTGTATGACTTTGTTAGACTTCAACATGTAAGCTATATTTGGAAAGGTACCTATTTTCTGTGAAGAAACACTGACATTCGCTTAATTACTAACTTACTTTAAATAGTAAGTAATAATTTTGCATAGTTATGAGAAAAAAATGATACTAGCAAACATTAATTAAAACCTTTTTCTATCCCCAAATGCCATACTTGGGGAGGTGCAGCTAGATGGCTCAGTGGCTTGAGAGGCAGACCCAGAGACCCAAGGTCCTGGGTTCAAATTTGACCTCAGACACTTCCTAGATATGTGGCCCTGGGCAAGTCACTTAACCCGATTCCTTAGTTAGCCTTTACCACTCTAGGAAGTTAGATGGTAAGATAGAAGGTAAGGGTTAAAAAAAATAATGTGTCAAAGTGCCACGCTTGTCTGGACTTTAAATAGTCTGTGTGGTCTGAGTGGGAGAAAGGAAATCTAAGTTAAAATCTTAACGTTTGTTCTTTCTATTTTGTGAGCATGGACGAATCACTCTCCCTCTTTATCATATAACTTAATTATAACATGTTTAACTTATTTCCTCATCTGAAAAATGGGTCTAGCAATACTTGCACTATCTATTCTACAGGGGTGTTGTAAGGGAAGCACTTTTCAACTTTTAGTGCTATAGAAATATGATTTATGCTTCAGAATGGTTTGAGATAGGAGAGTAATATGGTCTTAAAATAATATAAAACATTTACATAGGGCTTTAGGGTTAACAAAGTATGTTACATCTGCTTTCTCACTTGATTCCCAAACAATTCCTGAAATATAGATGCTATTATTATCTCCATTTTATAAATCTAGAAATTAAGGCAAAGAGAGGATCAATTACTTGCCTATGGTCACATAGCTAGTACACATGATTAAATTGCATATGAACCCTTAATATTATATATGTGTATATATTATAATCATATATATATTTATGTCTCTATATAAATATATGTATGTGCATAGATGCACATATACAGACCTCAAATATTAGATTATATTTCCTATCTTGTATTTTTCTGAATTATTTAGGAAACAAATGGCATTATCTGTAATAAAGGCCTATAAAATACTAAGTGAAGTGTGAAAAATTCTATACTTTGTGCATATTTACACATTGCCTATTACAGTGACATTCTTTTATAGTCCATGCTTAAATCCCCAGATAAAAGATGTTTCTATCTCTTTATCTATGCATATCTATGAACTCTGGCAACAACCAGATCAAGTGAACAGGAAAGGATATTCCCGTATTTATGCAGATAATTATCTGAGTAGAAAAACAACTAGCTATGAACATTCATGTCTCTTTGATGAGGAAGAAGGAAAGATTTGTCCTTTAGAGATAAAGAAAAAGAGTGAAATTAGACAATAACAAGAGGATACAGATTGGTCCAATGTTGTTTATAGTCTTTGAAAATATGATCTGTGTATTTGCATACGATATGATCTGGACATCTGCATATTAAAAGGAAGGTGTAGTGAGTAGTTGGAAATGAATGTTAAAATATTATGGAGAAGCTCAGTGATTTGGGTCCCTGGAAAAAGTGTATGATGTCACTTTCAGTTGTGAGAAAATGTAAATTGTCATAATACTGAAAATGCATTATACTATATTTTAAGGGAAAAGAGCACCATGCAACCTTGGCTGATACTCAGTTTAGGAATGTTTAACTTATTATATTTAATTATTATTTATTATTATTAATTTAATTTAATTTTATTTTATTATTTAACTTTGTGACTTCTTGGCACCTTCTTCCCTTAAGCAATAGACACAAATGCTTATACAAAGTATGAATAAATACATATCTTTTTAGAGATATATCCTGGTCTGATGCCCATACTTCTGAAAAGGTGGCTCTTATAGCTCACTATTTGACTAGGCCATAAGAGAAGAAACTCAGAAAAATCAATTTCCTCAATATTTGTGGGAAATATATGTAAATTGTAGAAATAATTCATTAGCAATATAGAAAACTGAATGGATCCAGAACAAAGTTTCAATTATGGTAAAATGTAAATTGCAATGATATAAAAAAAGGTTTTGTACTATACTTACTGTAAAAGAAGTAATACTTAATAAGTATCCTCTTGGTATGTTTGAATTTTCAAAGAGGCTCCCTGGAAAAGTTAAGAAGAGAGAAATTAAGTTTAACTAGTGGCATCTGATGTGTAAATACTTCATTTTTACATATATTGTGGCAGTTTATATGTCTTCATAGAGCATGGCATAAGGCTCTCAATGAGAAGCTAAATCTTTTCTACACTATAATTGTTTTCATTTCCATTAAAAGAGAAAGGCACAAATAATAGATGGAATGTGAAGGCATGCAATCTATGTTATGTCAGTAAATCCTTGATGTCTATTAAAACCCCACCTAAACTGGCAATTCCCTTGACAAAGCACATAGGAAGGACTTTCTCCATCTGCTGCTTTTGCTGATGAGATGCCAAATGTCTTTATGGATACATCGTGGAGAAAGGGATGGAAATGCAATTACAGGAATCATGCTCTTAAAAGCAGCATTTCAGAAAAGGTGAGTAGTTTTATAAGTGCTAGATCACCACACAAGGATGATTTCAAATGATGTTCATTAACAATAAAAGAGAGCTTTATCTGCATTTTTATATAGGTTTATGCCCGATAGATGAAGTATGAAATGTCCATCATTTATCACTCAATTCTGGGTTGAGTTTCATCTTGTCATTGTTTTTTCCATTTTTTTGTGCTTTAGAAATCCATCAGCTCCTAAACCACAAATATTTGTAAAGAATAGGAACTATTTTCATATCAGTACTCATAAATTATATTCTTAAGTTCCATTTTACCGAATTCAGAGATGTTTAAAGAAATATTAGCTCCATGTTTGAGTATACTTTCATAGTTTTAAAATTTCAGAAAGTAATTATATTAATGCTGAAAACTGAAATTCTATACCATAGGCAAAAATTTCATTAATTCTCTCCCCTAATTGCCTATGTTCCATTGAAAATTCTAACTGAAACTAATCACTAGCTAAAATCATCATCTTCTCCAACATTGTGGAAGAAGTAAGGACAGTACTTCTCTTTGGGAGCACAATGTTGACATTGATATTGATGATATCAGTTTGAATGCCAGGATATCATTAAAACTTTCAGATTCACATTCACAGTTCTGGTTTTGTGATTTTTATTTTAGAAATCTTATTGTTATAGCACTGAATTATTACATTTACTTAGAGACTGGAATAATAATTATAATTTGTTACTTTTTAAAGCTCACAAGATTGAAGTAATCAACATTGAAAAATCTCTATCCTAGCTATTTTCTTTTCTTATGATAGTCACCAGAACACATTAAGCTCAGGGTAGTTCCAGATAGTTATTGCCTCTTTATTTACTACAAGTTCTTAAGTAATCACGCCCATCTTTTCTTAAAAGCATCAAACTGCTGAAAAAAAACACAGAGGAAAAATATGATTGTCTCTGAGACTGTGGGTGATACATTTTCAATGTTCTGGAATATAGGTGTAAATTGAAATAGAATAAAACTTGCAAGAGCAAACAGGGTAAGAATTAAAACATTCTGTCTTTGTTCTTTCATTTCCTTTACTACAGAGTGCAATCAATCCTTTACAACGGGGTTAATACACTCGCTTCAAACATGCTATTATTCTTTCAAAAGAGCACAATAACTTTATTAGTTATGCTGTCTGCAATCTTTCCAAAGTGACAAGACTGTGTGGGTGTGTGGATCATGAGTAATTCTTGGTGCCCTCTGTTGGAGTATTTTCAGTGTGCACCAACAATAGCATGGAGCAGCACACAGCTGCAGGTAATTTTAATGGTGGAAGTTCTAATTTTAATTAGTATAATTAACAGAAACAAAAAACAGAGATTTACTCTTTCTGCTCAGTGGTTATTGAATATTCAGATCTCACATCTGCTAACCCTTTTCTATTCGAGAGGAGCTAGAGTTGCCTTACGTTTTTTAGAAGTAGCGGCAGTTCCATTACATTTTATAGATTTCTTTTAATGTGCTCCAGTACTGACAAAAGTCCTTCCTAAAACAGATTTTGATAAGATAATAAATTATATTAAATGAGAATAGCAGAAAATAGCTGTTTGCTCTTATAAAGAAAAAAAGAAGAATATTTTGAACTTGTACTTTTGAGCATTGAAGCTTTTGAAAAGTACAATGCTTATCTTTTCTATATCAACTTCTACTCTTTCCCTAAAACAAAAACAAAAACAAAAAACTCTATTTCCAAAGTCTGATGTGGAAAATATATCTTAAGCATACAAACTCTGATTAAATACTATTCCCTGATCACCCTCTGTGTATACGGAACCATGACAGATGCTAAAATACCTTCATTTCTAAAGGCATAATATATCTTCTGGTTGATGTGAATTTGTTGGAAAGAAGTGGTCTTTGAAAGTCCAAGGAGGACAAATGGTTGTTAATCTAACTGTGAAAAAAGTGATCTCTTTAGACTTTTAGGAGACTTCCAGTTAAGATAGCAGCAGAGTAAGGAGCAGTGGCTCAATCTCTCCTAACCAATGCATACAAGACTCCTCAAGGGGACATAAAAACAAATCCAGATGAACAAAGGAACCCCACAACAGGGCGCAGCTTGAAGGTACGCAGAATCGGGGCATTTCCACGCTATAAAGGGGTGAAACAGCTCTCACTAAAATGCAAGAGGAAGAAGCCCCTCCACCCCTCCACATACACACACACCACGCACAGCGCGAAGGCCAACGCACAAGAGTGAAAACAGGAGTGGGGCAACCAGTAAATCACTAGCAGCCCCAGGGCTTGTACCTGTGAGCTGCCAGACGTGGGACCCCAAGTGGCTGGGGGGACGCACGGACTTTCCCCAGCGTCCACGGGGGTGAAGGCTCTGCCCCGGGTGGAATAAAGATTTCCAGCACAGGCTAGGACATCCAGTGACGACCCGGGGCAGACGGGAGCGCGGCTGTGGAAGCAGCCCCGAGACTGCTGAAGGAGCCTCGGGCAGAGGGGCAGACCAGGAACTACCAGGAGGCCTGACCCTGAGGACAAGAAGACCAGAGCCATCAGAAGCTTAGAAAGCGCAAGCAGACGCTGAGTGTGAAGACAAAGCTAAAAAGGGGCGGGGCTAACAACGGCAAGCAATAAGGAAGCCCAGAAGAAAAAGATTACCAAGAGAAACTCTGGAACACTTGACAACTTCTACTCAGAAAAAATCCAGACAACAGAGGAGGGAAAACAAAAATCCAAACCTCCCCAAAAAAATGAAAGCTGGTCACAAGCTATCGAAGAGTTCAAAAAAGAATTGTTGAGGAAGATGGAAGAAATCTGTCAAGAAAATAACAGTTTAAAAGGCAGAATTTCGCAATTGGAAAGTGAGGCAAGTCAACTGAAGACCAGAAATGACCAGATTGAAAAGGAAAACCAAAAGATTATAGCCGAAAACCAGTCCTTAAAGGCTAGAATCGAACAATTAGAAACCAATGATCTCTCAAGACAACAAGAACAAATAAAACAAAGTCAAAAGACTGATAAAATAGAAGAAAACATGAAATATCTCAATGAGAAAGTGACAGACCAAGAAAACCGGTCTAGAAGAGACAATTTGAGAATCATTGGTCTTCCAGAAAAGGCAGAAATTAATAGAAACTTGGACTCCATATTTAAAGAAATTATTCAGCAAAATTGTCCTGAAGTTCTACAACAAGAGGGCAATATAGACATTGAAAGGATCCGTAGATCACCTTCAACACTGAACCCAGAAAAGTCAACACCCAGGAATATAATAGCGAAATTGAAGAACTGTCAAGTAAAAGAAAAAATCTTACAAGAAGCCAGAAAGAGACAATTCAAATATCAAGGAGCACCAATAAGGATCACACAGGATCTGGCAGCCTCAACTCTAAAAGACTTGGAATACAATATTCAGAAAGGCAAGAGAGCTGGGCCTTCAGCCACGAATCAACTACCCATCGAAACTGACTATATACTTCCAGGGGAAAGTATGGGCATTCAACAAAATTGAAGATTTCCAAGTTTTTGCACAAAAGAGACCAGAACTAAATGGAAATTTTGACACTCAACCACAAAAATCAAGAGAAACATGAAAAGGTAAATAAGAAACAGAGGGAAAAGAAAGAAAACTCATGATCTTTTAAACTTGACTCTTTAAGGGCGTAAATATGATCTAATTATCTGTATTACTAGGTGGAGAAATGCTATGCATAATTCTCTGTAGTGAACTCTATTCACTATTATAATATTCACTATTATAGCAACCAGAAGAATAATTCATAGGGAGAGGATAGGAAACTAAATGGTCTAAGATGACATGGGGGGAAAAAGAGGGGAATAGTAGGGGACACCAAGAAAAATCTGAGTAAATAAGAAAAATAGGATATTCTATTACACACAAAGAGGGCATGGGAAGGGGAGGGGATAAATACTACCATAAGAAGGAGAGGAAGAGAGCATTAAGAGGTAATAATCAAACCTTACTCTCAGTGTAATCAACCCAGAGAGGGAAGAGTAGCTTTATTATCCATTCAGATAAAAAACTCTATCTAGGGGGCAGCTGGGTAGCTCAGTGGATTGAGAGTCAGTCCTAGAGACTGGAGGTCCTAGGTTCAAAGCTGGCCTCAGACACTTCTCAGCTGTGTGACCCTGGGCAAGTCACTTGACCCCCATTGCCCACCCTTACCACTCTTCCTCCTAGGAGCCAATACACAGAAGTTAACGGCTTAAAAAAAAACTCTATCTAACCCTACTGAGAAAGTCAGAAGGGTTTAACCAAAGGGAGCAGGGGAGTGGGGAGGTCAAAAAAGGGAGGGGAGAAGAAGGGGGAGGAAATTCATTAGGTCCTTTAAAAAACAAAAAGAGGGGAATAACAAGGGAGGGGGCAGAAAGGGAAGTCAATCAAGGGAGGGGATAAAGGATAGTAATAGAAGGACCCTTCCTAAAAATAATAAACAGTATATACCTAAAACCATCAACAAGCATTATATGCAATGGGGATAAATTAGAAGCCTTCCCAAAAAGATCAGGAGTAAAAAAAGGATGCCCATTATCACCTCTATTATTCAACATAGTACTAGAAACACTAGCAATAGCAATTAGAGAAGAAAAAGAAACTGAAGGTATCAAAATAGGCAATGAGGAGACTAAGCTATCACTCTTTGCAGATGATATGATGGTATACTTAAAAAATCCTAGAGAATCAACTAAGAGGCTAATAGAAATAATCAACGACTTTAGCAAAGTGGCAGGATACAAAATAAATGCACATAAATCATCAGCATTTCTACATATTTCCAACACATTAGAGCAGCAAGAGGTAGAAAGAGAAACACCATTTAAAATCACCCTAGACAATATAAAATACTTGGGAATCTATCTACCAAAACAAACACAGCAATTATATGAAAACAAGTACAAAACACTTTCCAAACAAATAAAACTGGATCTCAACACCTGGAAAGCCATTAATTATTTATGGGTAGGACGAGCTAACATAATAAAAATGAACATTCTACCCAAATTAATTTACCTATTTAGTGCCATACCTATCAAATTACCAAAAAACTTCTTTACTGAATTAGGAAAAACTATATAACAAATTTAATTTGGAATAAAAAAAGATCAAGAATAGCATGGGAAATAATGAAAAAAATGTGAAGGAAGGGGGCCTAGCAGTACCAGATAGTAAACTATACTATAAAGCAGCAGTCATCAAAACAATATGGTACTGGCTAAGAGATAGAAGGGAGGATCAGTGGAATAGACTTGGCGTTAATGATGTCAGCAAGACAGTGTATGTTAAACCCAAAGAGCCCAACTTTTGGGACATGAATCCACTATTTGACAAAAACTGCTGGGAAATATGGAAAACAATATGGGAAAGATTAGGTTTAGATCAACATCTTACACCCTATACCAAGATAAATTCAGAATGGGTGAATGACCTGAATATAAAGAGGAAAACTATAAATAAGCTAAGTGAACACAAAATAGTATACCTGTCAGATCTCTGGGAAAGGAAAGATTTTTAAAACCAAGCAAGAGTTAGAGAAAATTACAAAATGTAAATTAAATGGTTTTGATTATATCAAGCTAAAAAGCTTTTGTACAAACAAAAACAATGTAGGCAAAATCAGAAGGGAAACAACAAATTGGGAAAAATTCTTTATAATAAAAAACTCTGAGAGGGGTGTAATTACTCAAATATACAAGGAGTTAAATCAATTGTATAAAAAATCAAGCCACTCCCCAGTTGAAAAATGGGCAAGAGACATGAATAGGCAATTTTCAGGTAAAGAAATCAAAAGTATCAATAAGCACATGAGAAAGTGTTCTAAATCTCCAATATTTAGAGAAATGCAAATCAAAACAACTCTGAGGTACCACCTCACACCTAGCAGATTGGCTAAAATGAAAGAAGGGGAGAGTAATGAATGCTGGAGGGGATGTGGCAAAATTGGGACATTAATGCATTGCTGATGGAGTTGTGAAATGATCCAACCATTCTGGTTGGCAATTTGGAATTATGCTCAAAGGGCTATAAAAGAAAGCCTGCCCTTTGATCCAGCCATAGCATTGCTGGGCTTGTACCCCAAAGAGATCATAGATAAACAGACTTGTAGGAAAATATTTATAGCTGTGCTTTTTGTGGTGGCAAAGAACTGGAAAAGGAGGGTTTGCCCTTCAATTGGGGAATGGCTGAACAAATTGTGGTATATGCTTGTGATGGAATACTATTGCGCTAAAAGGAATAATAAACTGGAGAAGTTCCAGGTGAACTGGAGAGACCTCCAGGAACTGATGCAGAGCAAAAGGAGCAGAGCCAGAAGTACATTGTACACAGAGACTGATATACTATGGTAAAATCGAATGTAATGGACTTCTGTACCAGCAGTAATGCAATGACACAAGACAACTATGAGGGATTTATGGTAAAAAATGCCACCCACATTCAGAGGAAGATCTGCAGGAGAGGAAACATAGAAGACAATCAATTGCTTGAATGCATGGGCTGAGGTGGACATGATTGGGGATGTGGACTCGAAAAGGCCACACCAATGCAACTACCAACAATTTGGAAATAGGCCCTAAACAAGGACACATGTTACAACCAGTGGAAGTGTGCGTCGGCCATGGGTGGGGGAATGCGAGGGGTGAAGGGGAAAGTAGGGGCATGAAGCATGTAAACAGGTTAAAAATGAATATTAATAAATGTTTAAAAAAAAGTGATCTCTTTATGAGGTACAAATTAACCACATTGATGATTGAGAAAGGAAACTAAGATATGATGCAGAGTTCTAGTCCAGCCTCCTACAATATTTAAAGACAAATTATTAAAATAGAATTTGAAGGTAATTTCAATTTTGCATGGTTTAAATACAAAAGGCATGGAGCTAGAGAAAGGAAAGATGTAGGAAGCCATGAGAGGATAGAGCAGGGGTCAGCAACGTATGACTCTCGAGCCATATCTAGCTCTTTTGAGGGCCAGATATGGCTCTTTCTGCAGGAGCCATAAAGTCAAACTGGGAGAGTTTAAAGATGCATGCATAACAAGTGACCCTGCTCAGCATCTTGATCTTCAGCAGCTAGTGGGCCTTCACATCTAGTCTCCTGCAGTCATTCAAAGTGTGCTTTGGAGAATTTCGTGAGCGCACTGGTCTTTTTAAGTTCATAACCCATCCACACGAGTGTGCAGTGGACAGTGCTGACGTTAGTTACATCCCTGGTGTCTCTTTCAGAGATTTTGAGCTTCAAGCTGCTGATCTGAAGGCCTCAGACATGCGGGTGAATAAGTTTAAGTTACTGTAATGAAGATTTGGAAAGACTTGCATGACAGCAATCAGAGTTGGTGAGCAATTGCAAGTGGGGAGAAATGAAAAATCTTCAACCGGCGGATCAGCTGATTGCCAAAACTTCGAATGCCCTTCCTGTCACATACCACACACTGCAGTGTGTGAGTATTGCTGTACTGACAATGTTTGGCTCTACGTATGCATGTGAGCAGTCTTTCTCACATCTAAAGAACATTAAGACCAACCTAAGATCACGTTTAACAGATGGAAGTCTCAATGCCTGCATGAAGCTTAACCTCACCACATATCAATCAGACTACAAATCCATCAGCAAAACCATGCAGCACCAGAAGTCACATTAATGGTAAGAAGCACTTTATTCATCATTGGTTAGCACATAATAATGTTATTAAAATAGTTCAGAGACTTATTGTACTTTAAAAGTGTTGTTCTTACATAAAATGCACATATTTACTTGAATTCAGTGTTAAACATATTGTACGGCTCTCACGAAATTACATTTTAAAAAATGTGGCGTTTATGGCTCTCACAGCCAAAAAGGTTGCAGACCCCTGGGATAGAGGAAGAAACAGAAACAACTACCATAAAAATTAGGAACAAGACTCAATGTGAAGTTGCTTGAGAAAATTAGGCACAGAGTATATCCAACATAGCTGGAGCCCACCTGCTGAAACCCCTTGAACTTTGAGCCTCAAGGCAGCACAATTCCATATCTTTTTTTCCCTAATAAGTTTCTTCATGAGTATGGAGAGAGTGAGGCTGCTTTTACTTTTCTGGTTTATTTATCACACTTAAATGTTTTGCCAGAGTGGAGAAGGAGTATACATACTAGAAAACTCATTGGGGAAAGAAATTAGTGAAGGGAAAATAGGGCTGGTTAAACAAGCCTGTTGCTTTAATGCTATTACACTGTGAATTTAGGAGCTCCTTTGAATATTTCAGATTAGCATGCCTCATTTTCTTTCCTGAGTTGTCAATAATAGAGTTGAGTTTGTTTGAAAGAATACAGGATTTGGATACATACGTAGCACTTGAGTTCCTGTCTAAACTGTGCTCCTTTACCTCTTGGGTGACCTTGGGTAAATTATTTTAAATTGCATAAGACTCAGTTTCCCTCTTGGGTAAAATGAGGGTGGCTGGGTTGAGCTAATATCAAATGTCCTTTCTTGGTATAAATTATATATGACCTGAAGTTATTGTGAGACGGTTAGGAAAGGAAGACATTATAATAAATTAGCCTTTGTTTGATCCTCACAACTACAATAGCAGGTTAGGTGTTATAATTACCCCTGTTTTACAGATGAAGAAACGGAGGCAAAGAGGAATTAAGTTACTTACCCAGGGCCACACAGCTAGTAAGTGTTTGATATCAAATTTGAACTCTGGTCTTCTTGACTCTAGTCCCAGTGGTCTACCTACTGTGTCATGTTATCTGCTCTAACTAGTGAAACATTAATTGCTATTTCCAAAAAAGTAAAACAAAATAAAAACAACACAAAGTCCAATTCTACAGGCTATTTTAGAAGTTGATGCTTATCCCACCAAAGCTAAAATAAAAATCTGGGAGGTTTCCCAAGATCTAAGTAATTTGGGCCAAGGGCACCCCCAGCTTCAAAACTTCGGAGGGGAGGGACTGCTGCTTTAGCTGGAAGAGTACCCAATTGGCTTGCAGCTTAACTGCCATGTGGCCCATATCCTGGGAGCTTCTGGTGTTCCAAGAGTAAATGCTGTACAATCACAGAGCCAGTGACAAGACTAGGATTATCTAAAGACTGAGAGGAAAGAAAAGAAGAGCCCCTGCGAACAAAATAGTAGATTGAAAGATGAGAGGAAGTAAATGTGAACAGAATGTTAACAGATGGACTAGATTGAAAAAATAAAATCGTGGCACATTCTGTCAAGGAATACACAAGGAAATGTATTTTGTAGAAGGAAGAGAGCAAGAAAAAAAAAAAAAGAAATAGAAGCATTAAGTACCTCAGTGAGAAAACAAGGGATAAATAAAACATATTTCTTTTAACCTTAAAACACAAATCAAAAGTATTAGATCAAGTAAAGTATACTGAAGGGATAAAAAAGTCATTAAATATACAGAATGACAATTAAAAATAAAATTTTACTACCATGAAATTTGAATTAAAGTAATCAAAGACCTGGCCAATGTATAAGCATGCCATCTACTTCTTAGTGAAACTTATTTGTAATGAATACAACTGATGAGCAATGCTACTTGCCACAGTTACAATGTATTGCATCATTCTAGATATCTCCTGCTCTCCATATCCTTTGCTAAGAAAAATGAACATTTGCTATAGGAGTCAGTAGTTCATTTTCTCCCCAAATAAATTATAATGTAAAAAATAAATAAAGCAAGAAGACATTAAACACAGTGTTTCTTTCAGGCATGCTGCTTAGTGTTTTTTTTTTTTTTTGTCTCTGGCTTAATTCAGATCTACTTTGATATTTTTACTCCAGTAAAATAATTTTTTGCCAATAAGATATGTGTGTGTGTGTGTGTGTGTGTGTGTGTGTGTATTCTTTATAGTTTTATGGTCTAAGAGGGTTGCTTACAGTACCCATAAATGAAGTGATTTGTTCAGAATCATAAAGTCAGACTGGGTCAGAGGCAAGCCTAGAAGACAAGTCTTCTTGGCTTTCACTCTGGCTCTTTTCATTATGCCATACTGCTTTTCTGGTTTTGTGCATTGGCAGAAAATATGATGTGTTTTGAGGGATATTGTGAATGTCCTTGTCTGCATGAGAGAGGAACCACTCCCTCCCAATCTTGCTCCCATTCTGTTCTGTTTCCTGAAATTTGAACATTAGGGATTCATTCCTTTTGCATTTGAAGTCCTTTTTAGTATATTAAAATGTCAAAAAACAAACTAACTAACAAACAAATCTCTAGAAAAGTTGTAATGCTGGAAAGGGTAAGAGCTTATTTTTAACTTAAACTTATTTTAAGCTAACATCTTAATGGATTTAAGCTTATATCTTAGTGGTGCTTAATAATAGTAAATTCCATGGAAGGTAGTTGTGAAGATCAAACAAGATAATATTTGTAAAGTGCTTACAACAGTGCTTGTAACATAGTAGATGCTATATAAATGTTAGTTATTTTATAATTAGGAAGAAATGTTAAAGAAATATGAATCAATAGGGGATGTGTCTTAGATCTTCTGTAACCATATGGGTTAAGGGTCTTTAAATATCTTTAATTAAAAGCTAACATCTTAACATCTGTGACATACTTCAGAAAGTGAACTCTTTGAATAAGGAGTGAGATATGAGATAGTAGATAGCAGAAGTCATTAAGAGTAAGATATGTTAAATTTTACCTTTACCCCTTACTAATATCATTACTAAAAGAAAGAGGAGAAAAGTTGTAACAAAATAAGTGTACTAGAAAGTACACTTGGAATATCAAAATGAAGCTTAACTTAAAGCATTTTAGCATACACCTAAATGATTTCAGTTCACTCTGATCATTTTGAGCCAATAATAGCCCTAATAAACACCCATGTTTCTCCAATTCTCTTTGAAAGTAAAAACATATCTAATTTTTTTCCCATTGAGTCAAGAACTCTGATTTTGCTATACCCAATTTTATAGGTCTTCTGAATCTGTGTTCCATTTAATAATTGGATTAGCTTCATACAGGGGAATATAGTAGGTAGTGTGTAAATGGAATTAACTCTAGCCAATTCATAGTCAAAACCCTACTCATCCTAGGCATAGAAATGATGTAATTCCTCACCTTCCTTAGTGGGGAGGGAAGATGAGTTACCCACACGTGACAATAAGTAACAAATCAAGAACAAGGGACTGCCCTTTGGGCAGTCCAAATCAATATAGAGACTGCCCTTTGTCCACTTGAATTAGAGGTGGACCCATGGGAAGTGAGGAAAGACACTATCTCTTTAAGTTATTTAGTTACTTCCTGTTGGGGCAGTTCATGCTCTGAACTTGGTACTGACGGACCTCCTTTGAGACCTCAGACAGCTTACACTCTGTATTGTCACGTGGGTAAGTTAGGCTGACTTCCTTGGCCTACCTAGGCCGCTTCTAAACTCTGCTTTAAGTAGGCATTAGCCTATCTGACTGTTAGGCCTTGTGGCTTGTAGCCTGATTTATTTAGCCTTTTAACCTTCTCTCTCATCCTGGCCTAACCAGGCCTGGACTAGCCTCTCCCTTTCTCTTTATTCCTATACCTTCACCTTCCTAGTTGTTAATAAACTTGCCTTAACCCGATGCTGACTTGGGTCTGATTTAATTACGGAATCAATCTGAACTGTTGACTCCTGGTGGCCACGTTTTAAATACATATATATAAAATACCTAATTTCACTCTTACAGTAGTAGGTAATGCTATCACATAGTAGATGCCTGCAATTGGGGTTGTAAGATAGAAGCATCAGGAGGAAGTTAAATGGGGAGTGGTCAAGGAGAAATTCAAAAGCAATTTTGTTGTTTAAGAAGTTAGTAAAAATTTCTCTTTGGACATACATACATCCTTTGACTCATCCTTCTTTATTTTTTCAAAAATTACTGAATGGATTATTTCAACTCAGTAGTTAGTTATTTTAACTAAATTTCTCTTTTCTTCACTAAATCTATGTCCTTTATTTTCTTCTGCATCATTTTCAGTAGCATTCTCACTCTGGGATTTGACATTTTATGTCCTTAACATGTCATTCTATTTTTTTCTTCAAGAGCCCTCTGTTCTATTTCCTTCTGTAACTTCAGTTCTTTCTCTTGAATTTCTACTTTCTTTTATTTTTTCCAATTCAATGAAGTTTCTATTCACAAAAATTTATTTATTTCTAAACCTGATTAAAGCACCCTTATTTCCAGGACTCCTTGTTTATAGTTGTTTTGGTTCATTAACAACTTTTGTCTATTTGAATTTAATGATATTCTTAAAAACCTAGTATTTAGAACTAATATTGATTTAGTTTCTTGCCAAAGTCACACTAATACAAAACTGAACCATGCTTTGAGCTAAGGATTCAAACAATTGTCTTGGTGTATTCTCCTTTTATCAGATGACATTTGAAGTATTATGTTTACTCATGGGCATGATATCTTAAGAAGGAAATTGATAGACTATAAAGATTATTTCTATTATCTAAAAGAAAGTGACTAAGTGCTATTGGGTCATTACACATCATGATTAACTGAAGAAACTAGTTTATTTTTGTCTTAGACAAGAGAAGATTTGGTGAGTAGTGGTGATTGGGGAGAATCAATGAATTAACCAATAAAAAAGTTCTTCTTATGAGCCATGTATTGCAGATACAATGACATAAATTTTAAAATATCAGATCTCATACAACTTACATTCTACTATCTATATATTTAGATAGATATAGAGACTGGAACTGTGATTTCATTGATATATGGAACTCCCATGTGAAGAAACTCCCTCTGCCAGTGCAGTTTGACACATTTCCTACAATTTATAATCTTAGAGAGTTACTTAGTGCATTGATAGGTTATGCAATTTGTAAAAGTTAGTATAGCTAGTATGTAAGATTAGGGACTTGAATCTAGTTCTCCTTGGCTCTGAGGCCAGCCCATTGTCCACTGTGCCTCATTGCAATATATCATCTAATCAACATCTCTACAGATATATCATTTATATCTAACTATAAAATATATATATATGTATATATATATATGTATATATATATATATATGTGTGTGTGTGTGTATAATGATTTGCATACTGGGAACTAAGATGATGAATAAGCATCAAGTGATGCTTAGCACACTTGAATGAGACAAAGAGAGAGAGAGAGAGAGAGTTGCCTCAAAACAAAGGAAAGCAAGAGGAACACATCTCACCAGGGTAAGAAGAGAGAGTAACCCAAGAAGTGTAATATCTGTATTGGAAAGTAGACCAGATCAACATGCTACTATACACTCAGAGGCAATGAAGTGGCAAAATAGGAAGGAGCCCTTCCTGAGTCACTTGGCAGGGGTAAATAACTAAGTAAAAGTAGAGAGAAGACCAAGTTTCACATGACCTGAGGCAGTGAAACTGCAGAGCACCTGAGGCAGCCAATCAGAGTAGGGGCCAGTATAGTCTATCAGACCACTCATCAAGAGCAGTGAAAGAGCAGAGTGGGGAACAGCTCAGCTTATGAAACAGCAGGGGAATAAGCAGCACAGGGGACAGAATCAAGCTGGACAAAACACATATAAGCCTCCCCACAAAATCCAGTAGGGACATCCCCTAAAAAGACAGTTAGGTTTTTCCCAAGTATCAGAGAAGAAAACTCTGCAAACTTGGAGCAGCACTCCCTCTACCCTAGTTGCAGAGAAGAACTTCAATAGATAGGCAAGAAATTGGGGGAAAAAACTAGAAAAATGAATAAAGGACTAAGAAAAAATTGACCTTAGAAAGTTACAGCAGTGACAGGGAAGATCAAAATACAAACTCAAAAGAGAGCATGAATGCCAAAAAGGAAACATGTGAAACCTCAGAGGAAAGTGAAAAAGGATTTCAGGCCCCTGGATAAACTTGAAAAGAAATAAAAAAATCAAATAATAAGAGAATTGGTAAAAAAGACTCAAAATTTGGCAAAATTCTCTGAAGAAATCAACTTCCTAGAGATGATAAGGAAATGGAAGAATGTGAAGATAAAATTAACTCTCCCTTTGTCTATTTTTAGTTAATCAAATCAAGAACTTAAAGTACCCCTATTTATTAGCTAGCTAACCATTAAGTAAGAGAGCTCACAAGTCACTTACTAGTTCACACCCCCAAATGCCACAAGCACTGCCTCCCTAGGCAAATTGGGAGACTACAATTTGTTTCTGTAAAGAGAGGAAGAGACAGGAAGTGAAATGGAAAAGTGGGTATAAAAGAGTAGACCAACATGGTCTGGTTTCTTTTCTTCCTTGGTTGTTGGAGAGACTGGTTCCTTGGAGACCATTTATGCATTGGCTTTTAGAGATTCTTCCTGTGGATTCTGTGTGGGTGAGTAGAGCTGAAGAGACATGCTTTTCCTTGGTGTCATTCTGCACTGGGGGAACTCTAGCTGAAGACACTGGGACTTCTGGCTAAGGAAATCCACTTGGAGATTGGGCCTTAGGGAAACCCCTGTTGGGAGCTGAGCCAGACTTCACAAAAGCAGCACTTAGGGCTGGTAGGCTAGACCAGGCTTTGTCTCCTTCTTCTATTTACCACTTTAACTATCTCAGCCTTTTATAAATGAAAGCTGCCAACAGTCATTTTGACTTAGGGGCTAATATTTTATAAATTACAACCACTTTTATAATCTCGTATTGAGTCAAAACCTAATTTAATTGTTACAGTAACAAAAATATACTGACCACAACAACTCTCTAAAGCCTAGAATGGATCAAATGAAAATGGAGGGGGAAAAACTCATGAAGAAAACACCTTCTTACAGAATAATACTGACCAAATGGAAAAGGAAAGAAAAAACTCAAGGAAGAAAACAACTTCCTAAAAAGTATAATTAGGCAAATAGGAAGTAAAGAATCCATAAGACATTAGGAAACAATAAGACAAAATAAAAAGAATGAAAAAATTGAAGAAAATCTGAAATATCTCACTGAAAAAAATAATCTGAAAAATAGATTCAGGAGAGATAATCTAAGAATCATCAGAATACATGAAAACCACAGTAAAAAAAGAACCTGGGTACCATAGTACAGAAAAATCATCACAGAAAAATGCCCTGATAACCTTGAAAAACAGAGAAAATTAGAAATTGAAATAATCCACTGATCTCCTCTTGTAAGAGAACCCAAAGTAAAATACATTAGGACTATTATAGCCAAATTCCAGAATTCCTAGGCCAAGTAAAAAGTACTGCAAGTAGTCAGCAGTAAACAAATAAAATATTGTGAAGCCACAGACAAGGATATACAGGACTTAGCTTCTACATTAAAGGACTGGAAAGCATGGAATATGATATTCCAAGGCAAAGGATGTAGAACTAAAACTGAGAATTATATACCCAGAAAAATTGAGCATAATTCTCCCAGGGAAAATTTATATTTAATGAAAAAGAACTTCTAGACTTTCCTGACCAAAAAACCAGAGCAAAAAAAAATTCAATGAGCAACCTTTGACATTCAAGAGAATCATAAAAAGGTAAAGAGAATACTTAAGATTTTCAATAAGCTTCAATTGAGTACATTCATATTTCAGAAGGGGAAAACTGAGAGACCTAAGATATATGAGATTCCTAAGGTACTTAAAGTACTCAAGGTAGCTAAAGTGATTAAGATGTTTCAAAACTTTATCACTACTAGGGCAATGAAAAGGAGTAAATATTGAAAAAAGGAAGGGAGTAAGCTGAATAGGAAAGCCTGATATCCAAAAAATGGAACACACAGGGAGAAGGGAAAAGCAGAGTTAAAAGTGGGTAGTCTAGGGGGGCAGCTGGGTAGCTCAGTGGATTGAGAGCCAGGCCTAGAGACGGGAGGTCCTAGGTTCAAATCCGGCCTCAGACACTTCCCAGCTGTGTGACCCTGGGCAAGTCACTTGACCCCCATTGCCTACCCTTACCAATCTTCCACCTAAAAGTCAATACACAGAAGTTAAGGGTTTAAAAAATTAAAAAAAAAAAAGTGGGTAGTCTATCTCCCATGAAGAAGTTCATAGGAGTCAGTACAGAGGAGGAAATGATGGAGTGTATGATAGGCAATTCTTGAACCTTACTTTCACCAGAATTAGCTTCAAGTTGGAATAAGTCTCATACTCAGTTAGGTAGTAGGCTACCTTACCCAATAAAGAATTAGGAGGGAAGAGGGAATAAGAGAAGGGGAGTATAAAAAAGAGAAGGATGGACATTGGGAGAGGTACTGGTTGGAAGCAAAACATGGGTGAATAGGGAAAGGCTAAAAAGAGAGAGAGAGAGAGACAGAGACAGAGAGAGAGAGAGAGATCCAGAGATCCAGAGAGAAATCCAGAGAGAGAGAGAGAGGGAGAGAGAATGGGGGAAATAAGATGGAGGGAAACCCACAATTAGTAATCCAAACTGTGAATATGAATGGGATCAATTATCCACAAAGAGGAAAAGGATAGTTGAGTAGTTGAGTGGATTAAAAACCAGAATTCTATAATATGCTATCCATAATAATCACATTTAAAACAGGGAGACACACAGGGTAAATGTAAGGGCCTAGAACAGAATCTACTATACCTCAGCTAAAGTAAAAAAGGCAAAGGTGGCAATCGTGACCTTACACAAAAGTAAAAGTAAAAATTGATCTGGAAATAAATGGTGACGTCATAAAGAACTTAAAAGAACCTGGAAAGTTGACCTATTAGACTTATGGATAAGGGAAGAATTTATGAACCAACAAGACAGAGAACATAATGAAAAATGAAATGGATAATTTTGATTACATTAAATTAAATGTTTTATTACAAACAAAACCAATGCAACAAAGATTAGAAGGGAAATGACAAAAGGGGGAAATTTTTATAACAAGTATCTCCAACTGAGGCCTAATCATTCAAAAATTTAGAAAACTGACTCTGATTTATAAGTATTTAAAGTACTCCCCAGTTAAATGACCAAAGGATATGAACAGGCAATTCTCAGAGGAAGGAATTAAAAATATCTATAGTCATATTAAAAATGCTTAAAATTGCTATTGATTAGAGAAATGCACATGAAAACAACTCTGAGACACCTCACATCTATCACATGTGATCAAAAAGAAAAATGATAAATGTTGGAGGGGATATAGAAAAATCAGAACAGTAATACACTATTGGTGGAACTGTGAGCTGAATATAACCATTCTGAAGAACAATATGGAACCATACCCAAAAGGCAACAAAAATATATATGGCCTGTGACCAAGAAACATACTACTTGGTCTGTATCAGTAAGCATGATCAGTTTAAAAGATACCCTTCTTTGGAGCAAGCTGGTCGCCTCATAGTTTGTACTAATGTCATTGTTGTATTTTATAGCAGAGAAGGAAGAATGCCTTAACCAAACTGCTTTAGTCAATGTATAATATGCTAATTTTAGAAGAATGGGGGTAAATAGGAACTGTAATCTAGTGGAAAGAATATTCTAGGTGGTAGAAAGCTGAGGTCAGTCACTTAACTGTTCTGAGACTCAGTTTTCTCATCTATAAAATAGGGGAAATGATATCTGTATGGAATAGTAATCCACTGCCTGAGAGTAATGTGGGTTACATTTATCCCTATCCCAGGATTCTCTGTACCTTAAAAGAATTTTTTTTGCCTTTGACTCAAACTCCAATTGATTTTGATCATTTAAAGTCTTCTACACTATTTCCATTTAACCACTTAACAATCAGATTAGCTTTTACAAAGGAATAATTACTTGAGAGATTTAGCAAGGACAAATACCCAAACATTCTTCTCAACACCTAGGGGACATATTTCCCTTTATACAATCCTGGTCTCTGGTGAAGGGAGGAGGATTAAGTTTACAATTCAACTCAGTTCCTATCTAGCATGGTCCTACCAAGTGTTAGGCCTGGGAAGCCAACTGAGTATAAGAGCTGATAAAAACAGCAACACATAATGAATGGCAGGAAAACCCCCAACCAGCAACATCTGCTAAATGATGGGAAGACCCCTGACCACTAACATCTGCTGAATGGATGATAGGAAGCGTATGTTAACATCCAGCCCCTCTCCCCCCAGTTCCTCAAACTATATATAAGCTGGCCTGGCCCCTCATTCAATGTTCTATTTGCCTTGGAGGCTGTGGGACCCAAGCTAGAGTTTGCAATAAAACAGTACCTCTTGCTTTTACATGATCTTGTGTGCCTACTAATTTGGGAAATCAGAACCAGGCCGAACACCAAATTCAAAGTCTAAAGTCCCCATTGGTCTTGCTTCCCAATAACATGACTTCTTAGGACTTCCATGCTGACCTGGCAGCAACATTGGACCTAGAATCCTAACTCCAACATTGCCATGACTTGAGCTACTGGGTCAGGAGCTACCACTGCATGTACTTAGAACTGAAAAGGAAAAATAAAACATATTTTAAAAAACTTGATTTTCGGGGTCACATGAACTAAGTGGAATGGGAAGAAGGTAACCTCCACGTGCTCAGCATATGTTGCTGAAGCTTTGGGTGAATAAGGACCTTCATTCCCTGGATACCATTGGCAAGAGAACCAGTGTCCTAGTCTTGTACTGTTAATGATGCATCTAGCTATTACTATTCAGCCAATGAAAAGAATCTATTCCTACTCGTGTGATATAGGAACAATGAATGGCTCTTAGTAAGAGCCATTCATTATTTTCCCTCATGAGAGTCTCCATCTAATGTGATCTGGATATGCACAAGAAAGCTCCATGCCAGGATGTTGTGATGATAGAATGAGATAGTGTATAAAATGGTTTAAAATATTAAAAGGCTGCAAAAATATAAGCAATTGTTACTTTTGGAAACAGTGTTGTATAAGAAAGTATTAGGCTGTCTCAGTGGATCTGACTGAATCCCCACAATTATCAGGTTCTATGAGAACTTGAGCAAGTTAATTAATTTCTCCACACATCAATTTCCTCATCTCTAAAATGGAAATAATATTACTTCACTATCCACCTCACAGGATTATGGTGGGGAAGCAATTTGTAAATCTTAGTGCTATAAAAATGGACATTATCATCATTATTGGAATCCAAAGACTTTGTGTTTCAGTTACCAATTGAAATGTCCTAACTCTGGCTATTCGGGTCCAAAGCAATAGTGGACAAAGTAGATTGCTAATTACTCTTTGTGAATTGTTCCATTGTTCACAAAAACCTGACCTTCACATGCCATCTAATTAATGTCATTTAATGGCTTCTAGATTTCTCAAAAGTCTTTGTTCCTTGAAAACATCTATTTGACAAAACTAAAAAATGACAAATGTTAGGGGTGCAGTGAAAATAAAAGTATTTTTATGTGTTCTTGGTGGAACTATGAAGTGGTCCAACCATTCTGGAAAATGATCCCCCAATTACTAAACTGTGCATACCCTTTCATCCAGTGATACTATTAGTAGGCTTATACCCCCAAAGAGATCAAAGAAAGAGGGAAAAAAAACTAATGCCCAAAAATGTTCATAGCAAGTCTCTGTGGTGGCAAAGAGCTGGAAATTAAAGAGATAACCATCAACTGGGAAAAGGCCCAAAATATTACTTATTGTTATAATGGAATGTTACTTTACACTAAGAAATGATGAAGGGGATGGTTTTATAGAAAATTGGGAAGACTTATGTGAACAGATATATAAAGAGAGAAGAGCTAGAAAAACAATGTAAATATAACTCATTTATAGACTATGTATGTATATATACATATATAATAATGTGCTTTATATATGTGTATATATGTATATACATATGAACATAAAATATTGTAAAGGAAACAAACTCTAAAAGACTTAAAAACCCTAATCAACACAATGATAAACTAGGGATCCAAAGGACTACTAGTACTGAAGCTTGCTTTCCAGATGCTGACAGAAATATGATGGACTCAGAATAAAGATTTGGATATATGATTTATGGACATGGTCAATGCAGGAATTAATGTTGTTTGACTATATGTATTTGTTTAAATAATTTTGTTTATCTTTCTTTTTCATTTAAGGGGATATTGTGAGAGAGAAGATGGATTTTTCTCTATTAAAATATAAATTAAAAAATCCTTGTTGGTTTGCAAAATACAAAAGCATGTTAAACAGGTCTTTTTCAATTCTGCTGGATTAGGACATTCAAAGACAAAATGAAGAGGAAACTTAAGAAATGATCTTGATAACTTAAAGAAGTTAGTGCTCATTTGTTTTATATTCTAGATTTCAAACCCTTCATGAACCTCAGTTTACCTATCTGCAAAATTATGGATAAAAAAATCTTAAAGTTATCCCTCCAGCACTAACTTCTGATAACCTTTCTACCTTTATACTGACCACTGAATAAACTTGGAAATATAATAGTGAAAAAAAAGGATTTCAATGTTTTTGTATTCATTAACATATAATTATGGAGGTTCACTCTTTTATTAAAAAGGTGATAAATACTATGTACTTATATAGAATAATATCCAGAAAAGGTGATAATGAAGACTGAAAGGCAAGTTTAGAAAGTTTTGCTTTGTTTCTTCATCTTTTTTACTTGATGATGTGCCATGTTGTCTTATTTTGATTTTCTTTTAGCTATTGTAGACCCATACATTAGGGAAATAATTTTTTCCTGGATGCTAATAGGAAATTAATGTATTCTAAAACTGGTACATTACATCCTGTGTCCTACTGAAGGCACAATATAATCTTTGATAAATAACACAACCAACCACTTGCCATCATGGTTGTTTTTCATAAATTGCCCTTCAAAATTAAAATTGTGCATGTGTGTATGTGTGTGTGTGTGTGTGTGTGTGTGTGTGTGTGTGTGTGTGAAAGAGAGAGAGAGAGAGAGAGAGAGAGAAATCTCAAGCAAAATGCCCGAGGGTAGTCAGCTCTCATATTTGGCTCTGTGAACATTTATACAGGATGTTAATAATATGTCAGATATACCTGTATAACCGGCTTTGTAGGACCACACTGAGCTCAATTTTTATTTGTGCTTTTGTTTTCTGCTAAATCAGTTTTGAGTTTCTGTTTTTTAAGTCTGGAAGCAGGAGGCATGTAATTTTGGCAGAATTCTCCTCAGCAAGGTTTTAGTTGTTTTATTGTTTATGTGGAGTGTGGGGGTGAGCACTAATGAATTGAAAGAGACTGGCACTGTAGGTCAGTGCTGGGCAAGCTTCCAGTTACTGCTCTGCCAGGTTTTTATGGTCAAGGAAAAGTAGAGGTTTAAGGCAATTATTTGAAAAATTTAGGAGAAAAGAGAAAAAGAGGAGTGTTTGGGATTTTTGTCTGGGTTATTGAGATAACAACCTGTTTGCCACTTCAATTTGACTGTAGTAACCTGATCATCCTGAGGCTGGAATTGAATTAGCCTTACTTAGACCATAGGTTCTGATCAGCTCAGGTGGCTATGGCTTGGGAATACATCAGAGCTATATTGCTATGACCTAGAAGCATAGAATCATAGAAACAGAATCTTAGTTTTGGGAAGGACCTTAGAAATCTACTTTTTCCTTTTTTTATTACAAGTTTTCCCAGTTACATGTAGATAGTTTTAAATAATTATTTCCTGGCATTTGTGATCCATGTTCTCTTCTTTCTCTTTCCTATCCCACCTAGATAGCAGGTAATATGTTACATATGAGCTATCATGTGATACATATTTCCATATTCATTAGTCATGTTGTGAAAGAAGACACATTGCTTATGCAAGGAAAAAATTAATGAAAGAAATAAGGTGAAAATTAGTAGGCACTGAATTCAAACTCCATCATTTCCTTTAATATCAGTGAGTAGCCTTTTTCCATCATGAGTCCCTTGGAACTGACTTGGATTTTTGCATTGCTGAAAATTGTTAAGTCATTCACAGTGGATCATTGTATTTATTGCTATTACTGTGTACAGTGATTCTGCTCAGTTCACTTTTATCACTTTTTATTAGTGTTTCTGGATATTTTGGTGGTTATCCTGTTCACCATTTCTTATAGTACCAATAGTACACCACAATTTATTCAGCCATTCCCCAAATGGTGGAAATCCCTTCAGTTTTCAATTCTTTAGCACCACAAAAGGAACTGCTATAAATATTTTTGTACAACAGGTCCCTGTATCTGATCTTTTTTGTGATATAGACCTAGTAGTGGTATTGCTGAGTCAAAGGTTCTATAAGTTTTTATGGCTCTTTGGACATGGTTTCAAATTGTTCTCTAGAATAGTTGCATCAATTCACAACTCTACCAGTAGTATATTAGTCCCCCTTTTCCTCCATATTCCTTTTAATATTTATCATTTTTCTTTTTTGTTATAGTATATAGATATATATGTTATTTATTAGACAAATATATGTTTGTCTTATGGGTGTGAGGCAGTATCTAAGTGTTATATGAATAGGCATTTCTCTAATTAATGGTAACTTGGAGCATCTGTTTTCATATGACTAAAAGCTTAAATTTCTTCATCTAAGATAGTGGTTCCCAAACTTTTTTGGCCTACCGCCCCCTTTCCAGAAAAAATATTACTTAGCGTCCCCTGTCACATACTATCACTGCCCCCTTAAAGTTATTCACTGCCTCCAAATGCACCTGTGGCCATCACCGCTCCCCTGGATCGCTGCAGCACCCACCAGGGGGCAGTGGTGCCCACTTTGGGAATTACTGATCTAAGAACTGCTTGTTCATATCCTTTCACCGTTTATCATATTTCAATACTCACTTGAAAATATGCAACCCTTCCACAAATGATCATTCTGTTTCTACCACCATATCTGGGCTATTCAAATTGTGAAGGAATTTTTCCTTTTATTTTGTTGATATAGGTACATCTGAAGCTTTTACTTATTCATTCCATAAGCATGTATTAAGCTCCTACTGTGCTTTAGTTATAATGGTAGCTTCTGGAATAGGAAGAAATTGGGACAACTCTTACAAGGCCTTTATATTCCTTTTGGAAGGGGTTTTGAGGACAGAAAAGTAAATAAAAACATACAATCTAACAAGTGCCAGGGGTCATCAAACCCACCCTGTCTGACATGGTCACAGGGGGGATCTCAAGGAAGTTCATGGCAACCTTAAGAAGGATGGAAACCCCCCACTAAGATACCCCTGTGTGACTCTTCTCTTACTAACACTCCTTATTATTGGAATCATTGTGATCAATATCCCCACTCAGCCCCAGCGGAATACAGAAGAACATTATAGGCTATTATTAGAGCCCTTACAGGCCCCCCTACAAACTCCTAGGAAAGTCCCACCTTTACATGTAATAATATAGAAATTCCCCTAAAATCACTTCATAACAAACCAGCAGATAGTGAGTTAATGTTAAAGATTTTAAAACCCTAATTTAGGGGCAGCTGGGTAGCTCATTGGAGTGAGAGTCAGGCCTAGAGACGGGAGGTCCTAGGTTCAAATCTGGCCTCAGACACTTCCCAGCTGTGTGACCCTAGGCAAGTCATTTGACCCCCACTGTCCACCCTTACCACTCTTCGACCTAGGAGCCAATACACAGAAGTTAAGAGTTTAAAAAAAATTTAAATAGAATCCTAATTTAGATCTCTCACTTCCATACACACGTGCCTGCAAAAAGAGACCAGAAGAGTCTCCAAGTTTTCCCTGATCTCTGATCTAGAATTTTAAGACAAGAAAAGGACAATGGATGAAATATGGGAACTTGCTTTAATACACCTCTCCCTACTGGATTGTTTTGATAACCCTTCAGGCTAGCTGAAACTTCAGCTTACCTTTGAAAAGTATTGAAAAATGAAAGGCTGTTATTGAAATAATATCTGGACCAGATTAGGGTTATTGTATCTTTTAAGACAGTTAATGTAGTGAATCACTGCTCGATTAATTATGTACCTGAATAGATCAAAGAATAATCATTCTTGTCTCAATTGGTTAAAATGTAATTGCCCATTCTCTTTAACTGAAATGCATGCCATGTACCTCATGGATGGGTGAATAATTTATTTCTAGCCCAGTTACTTCATGGTGTTTCTTACCAAAGCTTTACATCTTTTGTTTAATCAACAAAATAAGATAATTATAAAATGTCAATCAAATGATTTTGTAATTCAATAAAAGTTAATGTATGACTTAATCCATTATCTACAAGAAAAAAAATGTATGTTGAATATGGAAATCCATGCCAACACACATGTAATCTTAAAGAAAGGGTATAAAAAATAATGACAGCCCAAGGCTGACTGGAGCAGTCTCCATGAAGCCTACCTGGCTGAAGCTCAGACTGTCTTTCATTTGTCTTAGTCATCCACACTGTCCCACCTCCTAGATACCTGGACCTGTGGGAGTTTGACTCCCACAAACAAGAAATTGGAGGTGAGAAGTTGCTAGCAACTGGAAAATCAGGATAAATCTTGGCTTTAAATAGTGCTAGGAATTATAAGAAGTAGAAGATGAGAAGGGAGAGCATTCCATTCATGGTCAGTGAAAAGATATGAGACTAGAGATGGTATAACATGGCAATGACCTTAGTTTTGTTCCTTGATCCAGTACATGGTGAGTGTTTCTCACTTGATTATCCTTCAGGTATTTAAAGGCAGTGAACATATCTTCTATTATGCCTTTTCTTCCCTAAACTAAAGATTCTTAGTTTAATTAACTAGTTTAACCAAACTATTGAATGGCATAGATATTAATCAGTTTGTTCACTCTCCTCTGGATATTCTCTGACTTGTTAATTTCTTCCTAAAATATGGTATATACATCTGGATATAGTACTTCCAGTTTGGTCGGAAGAGCTCAAATTATAGAGGGCTTTCAAATCCCTTAATTTGGATTTTATATTTCTATTTGTGAAACCTAAATTAGAATTAGAATTTTTGGTTCTCCTCTCAGCCAGTTTGCTGATATTAAACTTGCAGTAGATTAAAAAAAAAAGACTAACTTTGTCTTTTCCACATGAACTGCCTCATAGGCTTTCTGTACTTTGCCAATTGACTTTTTAAAGCCAATTATAGAAAACTGCATCTATACCTAAGTAAGGTGTATATGTTGACATTTTTCAATTTCATCTTTCTGGATTTATCCCATTATTGTATCCTGCCAATCCTTTTAACATTTTTAATATTCTGTTTCTTTTTTATTTTAAATTTTATTTATTTAAAAATATTTTTCCATGTTTCTATTATTCATTTTCTTTCCCTTCCCTCTTCCCTCCTGCCTCCCAGAGCCAACAAGCAAATTCACTGGGTTGTAAGAATGTTATCACTTGATACCCATTTCTATATTATTCATTTCTGTTATAGAGTGATTTTTTAAAGGCCTAAACCTCAAATCACATACCCATATATTGATGTGATAAATTTTGTCATATGTTTTGCTTTTGCATTTCTACTCCTATAGTTCTTTCTCTCAACGTGGATAGCATTTTTTCCCATAAGTCCTTCAGGAGTGTCCTGGCTTGTTGCATTTCTACTAGTAGCAAAATCTATTACATTGGATATTTCCACAATGTTTTACTTTCAGCATACAATGTTCTTCTGGTTCTGCTCATTTCACTCTGAATCAGTTCATTGAGGTTCTCCCAGTTCATTGAGAAATCCTCAATATCATCAGTCCTTACAGCACCATACTAATCTATCACCCATAGATATCACAATTTGTTCAGCTATTACCCAATCGAGGGATCCTCCCTAGTTTTCCAATTTTTTTGTCACCACAAAGAGCAAGGCTATGAATATTTTTGTACAAGTATTTTTCCTTATTATAGCTTTGGAGCACAAACCCAGCAGTGGTATGGCAGGGTCAAAGGGTATGCATTCTTTTAAAGTGCTTTGTGCATAATTCCAAATTGCCTTCCAGAATGACTGGATTAATTCACAATGCCACCAGCAATGCTTTAGTGTCCCAATTTTGCCACATCCCCTCCAACATTTATTATTTTCCCTTACTGTCATATTGGCCAATCTGCTAGATGTGAGGTGGTACCTCAGCCTTGTTTTGTTTTGTTTTGTTTTGTTTTTAGAACAAAAGCAAAGGGTTTCTTTATTTTTTTAAGATTTAAATATTTTATTTTTTTAGAAAAATTTTCCATGGTTACATGATTCTTGTTTTTACTTTCCCCTTCACACCCTCCACCCCCCCCCCAATATCCAACGTGCCTTTCCACTGGTTTTAACATGTGCGATCAATCAAGACTTATTTACATATTATTGATAGTTTTATTGGTGTGGTCATTTAATGTCTATATCCCCAACCATGTCTGCATCAACCCATGTGTTCAATCCTCAGCCTTGTTTTGATTTGCATTTATCTAATTATGAGAGATTAGAAATACTTTTTCATGTGCTTATTGATAATTTTGATTTCTTTATCTGAAAATTGCCTATTCATGTCCCTTGACCATTTGTCAAAGGGGAATGGCTTGATCTTTTGTACAATTAACTTAGCTCCTTATAAATTTGAGAAATGAGACCTCTGTCAGAGATTTTTGTTATAAAAATGTTTCCCAATTTGTTGCTTCCCTTCTAATTTTGATTGCATGTGTTTTGTTTGTACAGAAACCTTTAATTTGATGTAATCAAAATTATTCATTTTACATTTTGTAGTGTTCTCTATCTCCTGCTTGATCTTAAATTCCTTCCTTTCTCATAGATCTGACAGATATGCTATCCTATGGTCAATTAATTTGTTTACGATTTCCCTCTTTATATTTAAGTCATTTACCCACACTCTGAGTCAATCTTGGTATAGGGTGTAAGATGTTGATCTAAAATTTTTTTAGATCTTTACTTTCAGTCTTGGAATCAATACTGTGTATTGGTTCTAAGGTAGAAGAGTGGTAAGGGCTAGGCAATGAGAGTTAAGTGACTTGCCGAGGATCACACAGTTGGGAAGTGTCTGAGGTCAGATTTGAATGTAGGACCTCCCATATCTAGGCCTGGCTCTCAACCACTGAGCTACCCAGTTGCCCCACCCCAACCCCCCAGTATCATATACTTTTGATGATCACTGCTTTATGGTATAGTTTGAGATGTGGTAAAGCTAGGTCTCCATCCTTCAAATTTTTTTTCATTATTTCCATTGATATTACTGATCTTTTGTTCTTCCAGATGAACTTTGTAATAATTTTATTTCTAATTCTATGAAAGTGTTTTGGTAGTTTGAGAGGTATAGCACTGAATAAGTAAATTAATTTAGGTAGGATTGTCATTTTTATTATATTAGCTCATTATACGCATGAGTAATTGATATTTTCCCAATTGTTTAGATCTAGTTTTATTTGTGTGAAGAGTGTTTTGTAGAGGTTGTGGTATTAAATTGTTTAAGATGATATATAAAAAATTGGAGGGACAAATGTTTATATAATTATGTTTATATAATTCCTGAATTTGTCTTAGCAAGTAGATTCCCAAGTATTTTATTTTGTCTAGAGTAATTTTAATGGACTTTCTCTTTATATCTCTTTCAGCTGGGTTTTGTTGGGAACATATAAGAATGCTGATGATTTATGTGGGTTTATTTTGTACTCTGCAACTTTTCTAAAATTATTGATTTTTTTCTACTAGTTTTTTTGTTGTTGTTGATTTTTTTGGATTCTCTAGAAATCATCTTATCTGCAAAGAGTGATAGTTTAGTTTCCTCATTCCTACTTTGATCCATTCACTTTCTTTTTCTTCTCTAATTGCTACTGCTAGGATTTCTAATACAATATTAAACAGTAGTGTTGATAATGAGCATCCCTGCTTCAGTTCTGATCTTATTGGGAAGGCATCTAACTTATTCCCATTGCAAATGATACTTGCTGATAATTTTTTTAAAATAGTGTATTATTTTTAGGAAAGGCCCTTTTATTCCTATATTTTCTAGTATTTTCAATAGGAATGGGTGTTATATTTTGTCAAAGGCTTTTGCTGTATCTATTGAGATAATCATGTGATTTTCACTGATTTAGTTGTTGATATGATCAATTATGTAGATGTTTTTCCTAATATTAAACCATCCTTGCATTCCTGGTATAAATTCTATCTGGTCATAGTGGATAATCCTTGTGCTAACTTGTTGTAGCTCATTAGCTAGTATTTTTTAAAATATTTTTGCATCTATGTTCATTAAAGTTAATGGTCTATAGTTTTCCTTCTCTGTTTTTGGTCTTCCTAGCTTGGGAATCAGTACCATATTTGTATCATAAAGAGTATTTGATAAGACTCCTCCTTTACCCATTTTATCAAATAATTTGTATAGTATTGTGATTAATTGATCTTTAATTGTTTGATAGAATTAACTTATGAATCCACCTGATCCTGGTGATTTTTTCTTAGGGAGTTCTTTAATGAGTTATTCAATTTCTTTTTTCTGATATGGAATAATTTAAATATTCTATTTCCTCTTCTGTTAATCTAGGCAATTTGTATTTTTGTATATAGTCATCCATTTCTCCTAGATTGCCATATTTATTGCCATACAATTAGGCAAAATAGTTCTAAATACTTACCTTAATTTCCTATTCATTAGAGGCAAAATCATTCTTTTCATTCATGATACTGTTAATTTCATTCTTTTCTTTCTTTTTCTTAATTAGATCAACTAATATTTTATCTATTTTATTTGATTTTTCAAAATACCAGCTCCTAGTCTCATTTATTAGTTCAATAGTTATTTTACTTTCAATTTTATTAATTTCTCCTTTGATTTTTAGGATTTCCAATTTTTTCTTTATCTGAGGGTTTTTAATTCATTCTTTTTCTAGTTTTTTTTTAAGCTACATGCCCAACTCATTAAGCTCCTCTTTCTTTTTATTGTTAATATGGGCACTCAGGAATAGAAATTTTCCCCAAGTACTGTTTTTGCAGTATCCCCAAAATTTTGATATGTTGTTTCCTTATTGTCATTCTCTTCAATGAAATCATTAAATGTTTCTATGATTTGTTCTTTAATCAATCAGTTTTGGAGAATTTTGGAAAAATTACATTATTACTCCAAAATATCATATTATGTATTTACATATACCTATATATATATACATATACATACATACATACACACACACACACACGCACACATATATATATATATATATATACATATATATATATATGATAGAGAAATTTGGAGAATTAGATTATTTAATTTCCAATTAGTTTTTGATTTGCCTCTCCATGTACCCTTACTAATTAATATTTTTATTGCATTACAATATGAAAAAGTTATATTTATTATTTTTGCTTTTTTGCATTTGTTTGCAATGTTTTTATGTCCTACTACATGGTCAGTCTTTATGAATGTACCATGTGCTGCTGAAAATAAAGTGTATTCCTTTTTATCTCTATGCAACTTTTATCTTCCTTATCTCTTTTAATCTGATATCATGATTATGTCTCCTGCTTTCTTTTTCTCAGTTGATGCCCAATAAATTCTGCTATGGTCTCTTACCTTTACCCTGTGTGTGTCTACCAGCCTCATGTATGTTTTTTATTTTTTATTTTTATTTTAATTTTTTAAATTTTAAACCCTTAACTTTTGTGTATTGGTTCCTAGGCAGGAGAGTGATAAGGGTAGGCAATGGGGGTCAAGTGACTTGCCCAGGGTCACACAGCTGGGAAGTGTCTGAGACCAGATTTGAACCTAGGACCTCCTGTCTCTAGGCCTGACTCTCAATCCACTGAGCCACCCAGCTGCCCCTCATGTCTGTTTTTTTTATAGACAACATATGGTAAAATTTTGTTTTTTAATCCACTCTGTTATCTGCTTCCATTTTATGGGTGAGTTCATCCCATTCACATTCAGAGTTTTGATTACCACCTGTTTATTCCCCAATATTTTGATTTTTTTCCTTTAGTCCCGCCCTTTCTTTTTTCACTATTTCCTTCTACATCAGTGTTTTGCTTTTTAACAATTTCCCTTTTCTTTACCCTTATTTTACTTTCCTTCCCACCTTCTCCCCTCTTATTTTTTTCTTATTTCTCTTTATGTTCTATAAATCACCCACCCTCCAATCTTTCCCTCCCTTGTAATCCTGCCCCATTCTGCACTCTTCATTATTCACTCTCAAATTCCCTATAGGTCAAGATAGTAGTATATATCCCAACAGATTTGCCTAACTGATTCTACTGAGAGTAAGATTTAAGTATTACCAATTACCACTCTCTTCCTCCCCTTCTTATAATAGTATTATCTCCCCCACCCTTACACCTCTTTATGTGGAATAATTTATCCTATTTTTCTTCTTCCTTCAAGTTTCTCTTTGCACATCCTCTTTTTTTGTCCCTCCAATTTCTTATATATCATCTTAAACAACTTAATACCACAACCTCTACATATGAATAGTTCTATTTAGTATGATAATGAAAGCAATTTTAAGAGTTACAGATATCATTTTTCCATATAGAATATAATCAATTTGACCTTACTAGATCCCTTAAAATTTTTTCCCCTTCTTTCTTATTTCCCTTTTAATATTTCTCTTAAATTTTGTATTTGGATATCAAAATTTCCACTTAGTTCTGGTCTTTTCTTTAGAAATGTTCAGAAGTCTTTTATTTTGTTAAATGCATATACTTTCTCCTGAAAGTATACAGTCAATTTTGATGGGTAGATGTTTCTTGGTTGTAGACCCAATTCTCTTGCCTTCCTGAATATTATATTCTGAGCCTTACAGTTCTTTAGTGTGGAGGCTGCCAAATCCTGGATCATGTGTAATCCTGACTGGTGCTCCTTGATATCTGAATTGTCTCTTTCTTGCTGTTTGCAGTATTTTTTTCCTTGGCCTGGAAGCTCTTGGATTTGGCTATAACGTTCCTGAGGGTTGTCATTTGGGGATTCAATGTACGAGGTGATCTATGGATTCTTTCAATGTCTATTTTGCTCTCTCATTCAAGAACATCAGGGCAGTTTTTTGGATAATTTCTTGCAATATGATGTCAATGCTTTTATTTTGTTCCAGGCTTTCTAGTAGACCAATAATTCTCAGATTGCTTTTCCTGAATCTGTTTTTTAAGTCAGTTGTCTTTTCAATGAGATATTTTATGTATCCTTCTCTTTTTTCTTTCTTTTGATTTTGCTTTATTAATTTTTCTTGCTGTCTTGTGAGATCATTAACTTCTACTTGTCAAATTCTAGTCTTTAAAGACTGATTTTCAGGTATGATCTTTTGATTTTTTTCCTTTTTAGTTTGGCCTATCCTGCTTTTCATGACTTCCAGCGGGTCAATTCTGGACTCCAATTTTCTTATTTCTTAATTTGATCTCTGTGCCTCTTTTTCCATATGGGCAATTTTGTCTTTTAAGCTATTCTTTTCTTTTTGTATTATTTTTATTTCTTTTTTCACTTTTCTTCCCATTTTTCTTCTATCTTTCTTACTTGGTTCTTAAACTCCTTTTTGAGTTCATTGAGAGCTTGTGATCAATTTACATTTTTTAAAAAAGTTTGGATGTGTTTGCTTGTTTTTCACCCTCTGCTGTTGCTTATGTATTTTGCTCTTTTTTCTCCATAGAAATTATCCTGGGTCAAGACTTGCTGCTGCTTATTACTTTTGTCACTAGTGGGTTGGGGTTCCTGCATATTGATTGCTTTCTTAGCTTCTGTCTCACAGGGCTTTGCTTTGGCAGTATCTTCTATTCCCAGTCAGAAGCCCAAGTGAGTACAGGTAATGTGATGCTCTTTGTGTAGCATGCTATAAAATATTTTACACTGAGGCTATCTTTCCAGCCCCTGCTGCTATGTCCAGCCTTGTTTCTGCCCTCACTACATGCTCTGCTGCCCAGGCTCTGTCCTCTTCAGATTTGTGTCTCAAGTCTCACTGCCAAGGCCTTGCATTGGCCTCAGGGGTAAGTCTGTGGTACTTTCAGCCAGCCCCGAGAATTTAAAGATTACCTGGCATTCACTCTGACTCTTGAGGGGTAGGTGGTATTGGGGAGGGATGATCAGCTTACACTTTGATAAGTTTAGTTTTGCCCTCGTATAGCTTGGGATTCCCCAAACATTGCCTACCTTTAAGGCTGCATCCAGTGAGAGAGCCCCTTTACTTGCCAGTTTTGATTTCTGTCCTTTTGAGATGTTTTGTAATGATTGGTTGGAAGGAGATTCAGAGGCTCCTGCTACTAAGCTGCCATATTAGCTCTGCCTCCCAACATTCTGTTTCTGTTTATTGGTATTATTAACCATCCCTTCCTGATTCATGTCACTTGAAAATCTGATAAGTATATAATTTATATTTTGATCCAAATTATTGATAAACTATTCAACAAAAGAGTGCTAAGACAGACTTGTGGCATGCAGTATTTTAGAAATGTCTCTACAGTTTGAGTTTGGTTAATTAGTCCATTTTAAATTCATTCAAGTTTATAAGGAGATATTTAGTCCAAATCTCTTTATTATATCTGCAAGTCCATCATGAGATACTTTGCCAAATCTTTTCCTTTCATCAAGGTTCCTTAGAATTATCAGTCTAATAATAACATCCTCCTCCCAGAAAGGAAATGAAATAAAGTTAATTTGGCATAATTTATTATTGATAGGCTCATGATTGCTAATAGTTATCACCTCTTCCTTTACTAAGGGATCATAACCCCTTTCCCCCTTTTAATACTCTGCTCATTCCTAATCATTAGGTGACAAAATGAAGAATCTATTTTCTTCACCCTTTGAATGAAAATTACTGATTATTTTTCTTTCTCCATGTACCTAAATTTGTATTAAAGTTCAAAGATCAGACATAGATTTAGCAACATTTTGTGTAAGTTCTTTCAGTACTTTAATATATAATTTACCTGAACCAATATAGGCCTTCCCCTAAATAATAGTGGGGAAAATAATGAGGGATTGAACTATAGGATGTGTTTTAGAGACATTTCTAAATAAGTATGTATTGATTGCATTGTAATTTATATACATATAAATAATTCCCCAAATAAATAATTAAAAATAACTCAACTATTTGAATGTATTTATCATCCAAAAATTTGAAGAAAACTGTGTTTAGAGAAAATAAAAACTATCAGCCATATGTACTTATATGATGCTATTAATAAGTAAACATTTCAGTTTAACCTGCCCCACCACCCAAACAAATCATGTTATAAACATAAAAAGCTCAGTTATCTGCTATGATCAGGGAAATGAAGTGTTCTGGGTGAGACTTTCAGAAAAATGTAGGCATTTCTTTAAACATTTGATAGACATTTGTAAAACACATCATATGCTTTCATCCCTTTTTATTTCCTCCATTATAATAAAAGCTTATTGAGGGCAGAGTTTCTCTTGATTACTTGCATTTGTATGCTTAGCACATAATAAATATTCTATTTTTTGTCTTTTTCTTTCTTTGTTTCTCTCTCTCTGTCTCTGCCTCTCTCTTCCTTTCTCCCTCAGTTTTCTCAGTGAACAAGTGATATTTTAAAATATTAATTCGAACAGTATAGCCATGAATTATCTTTGGGTAACATATGTAGCTACTAATGCATATGAAAAAATAGTGTAACCCTTAGGACCAAATGAATATTGATTCCTGAAGTTTCTCTAACTGGATTACTCTAAAAATTCTTCCAGTTTATTTTTTTTCCAATGCCAGTATAGTTTTTTTTATTCTTTTCTACTAAGTTTAGTCTCTTCAAATCTGGAATGAATGGTATGAGCTACATGATCTGCAAGGCAATATGATATGGATGTTTAAAAAGAATTCAAAGGCTAAAAGAGTCTTCTCTCAATAAGTTCTTTTGCCTTCTATAATTTCTCTTATTATTGGTTATTTTACTTGCTAGTACCATTCAAACACTGATTATTACAGATATAGTAAGCATATATCAATACATTGTACCATGTCGACTTCCTTGTGAATTTCATAGTATATTTCTATATCACTTGAACTCTGGATAGAATGTAAAAGAGAAATATTCCTCATGATTTAAATTATTTATGTTAGTGTATTTAAGATGGTTATTTCTCCAAAACCTATACATACTTCATCATCAGAAGCAGTCACTTAATGAAATTTAGCACCAATAATATTTGATTTTAACAGGATACTGAGTCCAAACAGCATATTAAAAAGCATCATTATTGCTGTAACAAGAGTTAATGTCTTACATAGTGCTGTATGTATTGGTTTTCTCATAAATTATTTTCTGCAATAGAATTTAATATTCTATATAACATCTAAGTTTAGCCAAAATGATAATATCAGCAGTCAGGAGACAGCTAGGTAGATCAGGGAATAGAGTTCTAAACTTGGAGTCAGGAAGATGGAAGTTCAAAAGTATGACACTGGGAAAGTCACTTAAGCTCTTTGCTTTAATCCATTGGAGAAAGACATGGCAAACCACTCCATTATCTTTGCCAAGAAAACCTCCATGAACAGTACTGGCATGCTATGGTCCATGGGACTACAAAGAACTTCACATAAATGAATGACTAAACAAAAACAACAAGGTATCTTCTAGTTTGAAATATTATTTTCAGTCAGATAGGAGGTACAGTGTATAGAGTTGTAGGTAGGAAGACCCATCAAATCTGGCCTCAGACACTTACTACCTCTGTGACCTTGTGCAAGTCACTTAATTCTGTTTGCCTCACTTTCCCATCTGTTAAAAAAAAGGGAGAAAGAATGGCAAACCATTCCAGTATCTTTGCCAAGAAAATCCCAGATGCAGTCACAAAGTTGTACACACAAGAAAAATGATGAACAAAATATGTAGGAAGATGATAAAAAAAGTCATTGAAGATTAATCTTACTCTTCAGGATGAATACCACAAATGTCTTGAAATAGAATAACATTCTGTTCCTAGATATGTCTGAAATCCTGAAATATTTTCACTACATATTCAAAATAATAAATGTATTAAAATTCTTGTGTCTAACCTTGCAGTGTTTTGCACTTTTACCAGGAACTAATTAAATGTAAATGCACTGAAAGCTATAATAATATTTTCCATTCATCAAAGATTTTTCTGTTATGGCAATAATATTTTCCATGCATCAAAGATTTTTTTTATGGAAGCCTGTAGTATTAGTGATAAAAAATGGCAATTCATTCAAATTCTTCTTTAACCAGATTAGAATCATGGGGTTTTAGAAAGGACTGTGTTAGTCAAACCCTTCTTTTTTCAAGTGAGGAAGCTGAGGCCCAGAAGGGTGAAGTTATAAAAAATACAAAAAAAATATTCTGATTTGAAATTCTTTGACACTAAATCTAGTTCTTTTAACTTGACATCATGCTGATTTCCTAGGATAAAAGTTTTCATGCATCACTTATTTAAGATTATTTCAAGCAAAACAAAAATTGTTACCCATCTTCTCAAAGTTATTTCCAAATATTTTATTCAAATAAAGTCTAATCAGCTATTTAAATTAATTTGCAGCCTTTAATATGGTTATCAATAGATATATCTTATATTTCAAAGTGGAAAAAATACAGAACTTTCAATAAAGTGTTTTTATTTGCCCTTAAAATCTTTTGTTTTATCAACTTATATTGGGAGATGGCTATCTTATTATCTTTTGCCTGGAAACCACTCACATATATGATAATCCAGGGGCTTCAATTTAGTCAGAAGCAGAATATATCAGGGCCCACATTATAATCCTATTTGATCTTTTCAATTCTTTTTAAATTTGACTATTCTCTGATCCAGTGACACTGGTCCCCATACTTCTCACAAACACCACTTTGTCTTCCAATACTATACCATTTTATTGGCTGTCTCTTATTTCCTGAATGCTCTTCCACTTAATCTCCTACTCCTGACACCACTCATTGCTCTCAATGCTCTCCAGTTAACCTTGGATACACTTACCTGTATGTGGTTGTTTTCATGTTGTCTTATTGAATAAGAATGAGTTATTCAAGGACATGGATTATTTTTGTATTTTTTTGTTTCTCTAGTACTTAGCACAGTGCCTGGGACAAGGTTAAACACTTACTTAAATGCTAATTGACTTATTAGATTCAGAATATGCAAAATAAAAGTACCCATCAATATTTTCTCTTTAAAAATGATATGATGGGAATGGTGGAACACATCAGGGATGCTGAAGCTCATGGATTTTTTGAATTTTGGATCAAGTGAATACATTAAACTGGGGTTCATATCATAAGCACTTTCTACTTAAGGAGTTCTAGGATATACATTCTAGGCAAAAAACAGAATTTCTATGTTGATAAGGAGCAGGGGGTATAGTACACGAGCATGTCCTGTATTTCTATCTTTTGAAAATGCTTTATTAATATACTTTATTTAGAGGTATCTTAACCCATCCCTGCCATCTCCACACCATAAACAGATAGGCATATATACATGTGTATATATTTGTGTATTATATCTTCATGATACATACATATGTATATATTTGTGTATTATATCTTCATGATTCTCCTCTGTTCATTCTCAGGAAGTGAACATTAACAAGACATTCTTGAAATATTAAATCGTTAGTTGTATGTAATGATGTCTTGTTTTTTTACTTATTTCACTCTTCATTATCTCACATAGTTCTTTCCAAGTTCTTAACAAAATCAATCTGTTCATTGTTTTTTACAGCACAATAATATTCATTCACAATTCTATTCCATAATTTGTTTAACCATTCTCCAATTGAAGGAAATGCCATTGATTGTCAGTTCTTTGCCACCACAAAGAGAGAAGCTATAAGTGTTTTGGAACATATAGGTTCTTTTCTTTTTTCCTCATAACTGTGAGAAATAGATCCAGCCAAAAAAAAAGTGCTGCTGGGTCTATGGGTATGCATGGTTTTATAGGTCTCTGGGTATATAGCACATGAGCATCTCCTGTACTTCTAGATTTTAAAAATGTTTTTAATGGAATTTATTTAAAGGTATATTTAAATATTGCTCCTCAAAATGGTTGGATCAGTTCACAGTTCCACCAATAGAATATTAGTATCCCCCCTTTTCCACATCCCCATCTGAACTAGTCTTGATAAGATAAGGACATACTATTAAAAAAAGTTGACAATTTTCTTAACTTTTGCCCAGTAGATTTTCAGAGGAAGTTTGAAATTTTTATTTTATTATCTTTTTTTTTCACACTACTCTTAGTGTTTGGTTTATTTATATAGACTATGTTACCATACTATACTTTGTTGGGGCTTAGCTTTTTTCTATTCTCATATATTGTGTTCCAATATTGGATGGGATTCCTTCAAAGGGATATTACTTGAAATGCAGAGGCTTTCTGAGAGGTCATTGCAGTGGATAGTACTTAGGCTTGTCCTATTCTACCAAATGCTTGCATTTACTATGCCATTATAATTCATTTTTTTCTTGTTTCTTTCCTCTGTTAGGCCCACAAGGGCTGTTGAGAAGTAGAGAACTACTCTTCCATTGAATGTTCTTAGATTATTGTCTTGTCCTCCATAGATGCCTTTGCAATCCACCTCTTCTTTTTGTTGTTTGTGCTTCTGCCCTGCCCCACTTCTGCTTATAATCTTTGGAGATACAATGGCACTCTGCCATATTTATTTTATGTCATAGTTCTGTCTTCTATCAACTTTCCAACTCCTATCTCCAGTTTTCTTTTTTCTTCTTTTCCTGACACTTCTATATTCCCCAATTTTTTTGGTACTGGTGATTGACCATATTGTTTTATTTTTATAATGTGACCTAACCAGTTACTTCATCATAGCTTTCAGGTAGTCCAATAATTCTCAAATTGTCTCTCCTAGATCTATTTTCTAGGTCAGTTGTTTTTTCAATAAGACATTACATGTTTTCCTCTGTTTTTTTTTTTCATTTCTTTGATTCTGATTTATTGTTTCTTGATTTCTCATGAAATCATTCATTTCTAGATGGTCAATTTTGATTTTTAAGGCCTGATTTTCCTCTGTCAGTTTCTGGTTTTCCTTTTTGGATAATTGTCATAGAGATTGCAACACCCTCCTCAGGGGGAATTGTATAATTATCATAGGGATTGTATAATCTATTTAAAAAGAAACATTTCAGGAAAGAGAGCTTGACAACTCTTTGAATCTAGAAGATGATTTGTTTGAAGCAGGCACCATGAAGATGACTGAAGAAAACCTCTACAGCTTCAGAAGGTCCAGGATGAACTTTGATGTATAACTGATTGAACTTTGGTGGGTGAATGCAAGTATTTTGAATGTATGTCACAGGGGATTGCCCCCCTGATTATCAATAAGCATAGCAAACATTGCTTTGTTCTCTCTTTCTGTCTCTTTTATTTCCCTCTTATCTCTAACTATTGAATATTGTATGCACCTTTAGTTAGATTTTTAGAGATACAAGATGGTTATGTAAAATGATTCATTAGGGAGACTAGTCTCCCAAAGAATCACGGGGGGGATTTTGAAATGGAATTCTTGGTTCTCTTTGAGTTTTTTTAAATTCATATTCATGAGGATTCCAGACGTATATTTGCCTTTACCTGGAAAGGTTCCTATTGGACTTGGGAACATCTGCCCCAAGGGTACATGAAAAGTCCCACCCTCTTTACACAAATTTTGAGTCAAGATACAGATAATATAAAATTTAAAAACAGTAAGTTAATTAAATATGTGGATGATTTGCTCTTGGTCTCACCAGATGCCACAATATGTGAAGAAGATAGTAAACATTTCTTTTAGAATTACATAAAAGAGGCCACAAGATTTCAAAGGGAAACGTTCAGTGGTATCTCCACAAAGTAGAATATTTAAGCTTCATTTTAACTGCTGGTGCCCATTCTATTTCTCCTAAGAGCATTGAAAGTATTCAAAAATTGAGTGCTTCTACCACTAAAAAGTAGTTAAGAGCAATTTTAAGAGCAACAAGATCTTATAGACAATGAATCCCTTACTATGGGGAAATTAGTAAGCCCTTTATAGCACTTTTTGTTTTGAAATGGGGAAGTGCCATTTAAAAGTAATGTTTGTGGACATGTGGGGGACCTTAGAACTACATTTCTTGTGGTCCAACGGGTTTCCTGTTAGATGACCTCTTCAAGGTGAGGGACGGCTTTAAATATTGGGAAGTGGTTTGGAACTTCCTCTTGGCTACCTGGCTGGCGTACGGGATACATGATGGGCACTAGCAGTAAATTTAAAAGATAGTCAAGCGTGGTCATTTATATATATATATATTTTACCAACATGGCCATTGCTTTAATTAAACTACTAATTTATCTTATTTTATCAGTCTTAATCATATTTTATCGTAACAAGCACTAACAAGGGATTCAGTCCCTGAACCACTTAATTTAGAGCCAGAACACCTGTCAGCTCTGTCAAATCTAAGAAAGGCTATCCTTTCTTCCCCTGCTCTAGGAATCCCAGATTACAACAAGCCATTTACTTTGTATGTATATGAGTAAAAAGGGGTAGTTTCAGGTGTTTTACCTCAAACTTTTTGACCTTCTCAGCACCCAGTTACTTATTATTCGGGCCAGCTGGACCCCCTAACTTTAGGAGCACCACCATGTCTTAGAGGCATAGCTGCCACAGCTTTACTAGTAACAAAAACTGTTGATCTAGTATTAGGATGCCCATTAACAATTATGTGCCCACGTGAAGTAGAAGTATTGTTGTCAAGGCATAGAACACAGACATTTTCACTTTCCTATAATGAAAAGGAAGTGGAAAAGTGGAAGCAGAAATTTAAAGTTAAATGGATGAATGGATTATGGGTGTCCTCTGAAGGAAAAACCCTGTTCCCTAGAAGTTTTTATCACCAAATTTACCAATCTATTTATGAAAATGGTCATTTTGGCACCCAGGGTATCATGGACTCTGTTAAAAGAGAATGTAATGTGCCTGGCATAACTATTATGACCTCTAAAGTGTGTGCAGCCTACCCTACCTGTCAACCACCAACATGCTTTTCATGGCAAAACTTTTGGTGGGTATCCTCTGGCTTACACATCTTTTGAGCACCTGCAAATTGATTTCATAACAATGCCAAAGGCTGGACAATATAAATTTTGTCTAGTCATAGTGGATTAACTGACCAGATGGCTGGAAGCATTTCCTATTGCCCAAGCCACAGTGGCCTTTGTTGCCATTGTGCTTTTAAAAGAAATTCCTTGTTTTGGCCTGCCTGTATGTATTGATTCGGGTAGGGGAAGTCACTTTACCAATTCAGTTTTATCTGAAATATATTCCTGTTTGGGGATAAGTCCCAAATTCCATGTATCAAGTCACCCCCAGAGCTCAGGCCAAGTTGAAAGGATGAACAGAGAACTTAAAACTTAAAAACAGAGATCGGCAAATAATGCACTGAGATACATTTAAAATGGCCTGAAATCCTCTCTTTGGCCCTATTTTATCTTAGAATCAGGCCCAGGGGAGATCTACAAATCTCACCATTTGAGATGCTTTTTGGACATTATCCTATACAGGCTAAGCCTTTTTCTCCTGCATATACACCACTATTAGGGGGAGGTACTTCTATGGCTTCTTATATATAGGAATTACAGCACAAACTGCATGAACTCCATTAATTTGGAGCTGCAGTACACGCAAGATCAATAGGTTTTTCACTTCATGACCTGAACCAGGAGACAAGGTGTATATAAAGAATATGCAAAGTACTGGAGTAACTCGGACTTCCTGGGAAGGATCATTTCAAATATTATCAACCACCCCAACAGCTATAAAAATTGGAGAAACGGACTCTTGGATTCATTGCTTTTTATGTTTTTATTTTTCTTTTGATAATAGACTAATACACCCCCATAACTCAACCATGTATCCTGAGGTGATCTGGGTGTTGGTCAATACCCTCTTCAGGGGGGATTGTATTTTACAAAAATTCAAGATTTAAATTTTTATTTGAGAAAATTTTCAGGGAAAGAAGCTTGCTAACTCTTTAAATCCAGAGAATGAACTGTGTGCAGAAAGATTCCTGAAGAATCTACACTGCATTAGGAAGATCCAGAATGAATTTTGAAGTACAATTGATTGAACTGAAGGGGGTTGAACAGTTATTTTGAATGTACATTTTTATGCCAAAATGGGACTGCCCCCTAATTGGTTTTTTGTCAATGTGCCTAGCAAAACATTGGTTTTGCTTTCTTTCTCTTCCATTTCCCTCTTATCTCCAATTATTGTAGTTAGAAGACCTTTGTGGGTACAGGATCATTATGTAAAGTGATCACTTGGGGAAACTAGTCACCCAGTGATTATCAGGGGGGATTGTGTAAATGGAATTAGCTCACCTATATTCATTCTTTAGACTTTAGCCACCAAGAATACGTCACCCCACCCAACTTAGAATTAAGTGGCGAGGGGGGAGGTCTATGACCCACATGTGCTAGTAAGTGATCAATCAAAAACAAGTGACTTCCCCCTGGGCAGTCTGAAACAAGGTTGAGACTGTCCTTTGTCCATGTAGAACTGGAGGGTGGACACAGGAAGTGAGGAAAAGAATTATCTTTTAAATACGATGGTAACTTCCTGTGGAGGGGATTTGGCGTTTTGAACCTGGCCTTGAAGGACCTCTGGTTGAGACATCCGACTGCTTCCTTTTCAATTATCATGTGGGTAGGCTGACTCCCTTTCCTTTTCCTTGCTTTTCTGGAGGCCCTAGCTGCAAAAAGAGGCTTCTCATCTTAGAGGAGGCCTCATGACTAGAAGCCCTTGCTTAATTAACCTGTGTCCTCTTTGTTGGGGCCTCTGAAGGCCTTCTGGGGTAATCAGTTCCTGGCTATCAAACTCTTAAATATCCAGTCCAAACATAATTTTTACCTTTTACATCACAGGTGCCAATCACAGTTTCCAAATTGTCTGAGTTGAACCTTTGGATTCACAAGTTTCTGAGTGTGTGAACTTTTAAAAGAATTCAACATTTTCTGGATGTTTGAGTTGGGAAATAAGGGTGAACCTCTCCAAGTATTTTACTGGCTTCTCACCTAGCATCAGGTAAGGTGTGAAATTGCTAAGTGGTTTGCAAGATCCTCCACCTAGTTGAAGATTGTGTTGATTCAATCAAAAGGTAGACAAAGGAGAATTAATCCTGTCCTAACAATCTTGTTTCACAAACTTGTTTTAAAGCTTCCTTCTTTATATTTAAGTCATTCACCCATTCTGAATTTGTCTTGGTGTAGGATGTGAGATGTTGATCTAATCCTAATCTGTCCCATACTGTTTTCCAATTTTCCCAACAGTTTTTGTTAAATATTTGTTTTTTTTTTTTTGTCCCCAAAGCTGCGATCTTTGAGATTGTTGTACACTGTCTTGCTGAGGTCATTTACCCCAAGTCTATTCCACTGATCTTCCCTTCTGTCTCTTAGCAAATATCATATTGTTTTGATGATTCACTACTTTATAGTACAGTTTAAGATCTGGTACTGCTAGGCCACCTTCCTTCACATTTTTTTCCATTAGTTCCCTTTATATTCTTGATCTTTTGTTCTTTCCAATGAACTCTGTTATAATTTTTTTTCTAATTCAGTAAAAAAATTCTTGGTAGTTTGATGGGTATAGCCTTGAATAAGTAAATTAATTTGGATAAGATTGTCATTTTTATTATGTTAACTTATTCTACCCACTAACAATTAAAGTTTTTCCAGTTCTTTAGATCTAATTTTAACTATGTGGAAAGTGTTTTATAGTTGTGTTCATATAATTCCTGTGTTTTTCTTGTCAAAAAGATTCCTAAATATTTTTATTGTTTAAGGTGATTTTAATTGGAATTTCCCTTTCTAACACTTGCTGCTAAGATGTGTTGGAAATATATAGAAATGTTGATGGTTGATTTGGATTTATTTTGTATCCAGCAACTTTGCTAAAGTTGTTGATTATTTCTACTGGTTTTTTAGTTGATTCTCCAGGATTCTTTAAGTAGACTACCATATCATCTGCAAAGACTGATAGATTAGTCTCATCATTGCCTATTTTAATACCTTTAATTTAATTTTCTTTTCTAATTGCTTCTGCTAGTTTTTCTAATAAAATGTAAAACAATAGAGGTGATAATGGGCATCCTTGTTTTACTCCTGATCTTATTGGGAAGGCTTCTAATTTATCCCAATTTCAGGTGATGTTTGTTCATGGTTTTAAATATATAGTTTATTATTTTTAGGAAAGGTTCTTCTATTCCTATACTTTCTAGTGTTTTCTATAGTAACAAGTGTTGTATTTTGTCAAAGGCTTTTTATGCATCTATTAAGTTAATCATGTGATTTCTGTTGGTTTGCTTTTTGATATGGTCAATTATATGGATGTTTTTTCTAATATTAAACCATCTTGCATTCCTGGTATGAAACCCACCTGTTCATAGTGAATAACCCTCATAATCACTTGCTGGGATCTTCTTGCTAGTATTCTATTTAAGCTTTTTGCATCTATCTTCTTTAAAGAAATTAGTCTGTAATTTTCTTTCTCTGTTTTTGGTTTGCCTGGCTTTGGAATAAATACCATATATGTGTCATAAAAAGAATTGGATAGAACTCCTTCTTTGTTTATTTTGTCAAATAGTTGTATAGTATTGGTATTCATTGTTCTTTAAATGTTTGATAGAATTCACTTATGAATCCTTCTGGCCTTGGCAATTTTTTCTTAGGGAGTTCTGTGATGGCTTTTTCAATTTCTTTTTCTGATAGGAGATGATTTTAGTATTCTATTTCTTCTTCTGTTAATCTAAGTAATTTAAGTTTTTGTAAATACTTATGCATATCATCTAGGTTGCTGTATTTATTGCCATATAATTGGGCAAAATAATATTTAATATTTACCTTAATTTCGTCTTCAATGAAGGTGAGGATTGCCCTTTTCATCTTTTGTACTGTTAATCTGATTTTCTTCTTTCCTTTTATAATTAGATTAACCCGTACATTATCTATTTTATTTATTTTTCAAAGTACCAGCTTCTTGTCTTATTTATTAATTCAAAAGTTCTTCCACATTCAATTTTATTCATTATTTAAATTTTAGAATTTCTTTTTATTTTTTTATCTAGGGATTTTAAATTTGTTCTCTTTCTAGTTTTTTAATTTGGATGCCCAATTCATTAACCTCTTCCTTCTCTTATTTGTTAATGTATGCACTCAGGGATATAAATTTTCCCCTAAGTACTGCTTTGGCTGCATCCCATAGGTTTTGATATGATGTCTCTTCATTTTTTAAAAACATTTATTAATATTCATTTTTAACCTGTTTACATGCTTCATGCCCCTAGTTTCCCCTTCAACTCCTGCTCTTCCCCCACCCATGGCCAAAGCACATTTCCACTGGCTGTAACATGTGTCCTTGTTTAGGGCCTATTTCCAAATTGTTGTTAGTTGGATTGGTGTGGTCATTTCGAGTATACATCCCCAATCATGTCCACCACAACGCATGCAAGCAATTGTTTATCTTCTATGCTTCCTCTCCTGCAGTTCTTCCTCTGAATGTGGGTAGCGTTCTTTACCATAAATCCCTCAGAGCTGTCTTGTGTCATTGCATTGCTGCTGGTATAGAAGTCCATTGCATTTGATTTTACCACAGTATATCAGTCTCTGTGCACAGTGTTCTTCTGGATCTGCTCCTTTCGCTCTGCATCAGTTCCTGGAGGTCATTCCAATTCACATGGAATTCCTCCAGTTTATTATTCCTTTGAGCACAATAGTATTCCATCACCTGCATATACCACAATTTGTTCAGCCATTCCCCAATTGAAGGACATACCCTCCTTTTCCAGTTCTTTGCCACCACAAAAAGCACAGCTACAAATATTTTTGTAAAAGTTTGTTTATCTATGATCTCTTTGGGGTACAAACCCAATAATGGCATGGCTGGATCAAATAGCCCTTTGAGCATAGTTCCATATTGCCAACCAGAATGGTTGGATCATTTCACAACTCCATCAGCAATGCATTAATGTCCCAATTTTGCCACATCCCCTCCAGCATTCATTACTCTCCCCTTCTTTCATTTTAGCCAATCTGCTAGGTGTGAGGTGGTACCTCAGAGTTGTTTTGATTTGCATTTCTCTAAATATTGGAGATTTAGAACACTTTCTCATGTGCTTATTGATACTTTTGATTTCTTTACCTGAAAATTGCCTATTCATGTCTCTTGCCCATTTTTCAACTGGGGAGTGGCTTGATTTTTTATACAATTGATTTAACTCCTTGTATATTTGAGTAATTAGACCCCTGTCAGAGTTTTTCATTATAAAGATTTTTTCCCAATTTGTTGTTTCCCTTCTGATTTTGACTACATCGTTTTTGTTTGTACAAAACTTTTTAGCTTAATATAATCAAAACCATTTAATTTATATTTTGTAATTTTCTCTAACTCTTGCTTTGTTTTAAAATCTTTCCCAGAGATCTGACAGGTTTACTATTTTGTGTCCACTTAACTTATTTATAGTTTCCTTCTTTATATTAAAGTCATTCATGCATTATGAATTTATCTTGGTGTAGGGTGTGAGATGTTGATCTAAACCTAATCTCTCCCATATTGTTTTCCAAATTTCCCAGCAGTTTTTGTCAAATAGTGGATTCATGTCCCCAAAGTTGGGCTCTTTGGGTTTATCATACACTGTCTTGCTGACATCATTAACCCCGAGTCTATTCCACTGATCCTCCCTTCTATCTCTTAGCCAGTACCATATTATTTTGATGACTGCTGCTTTATAGTATAGTTTACTATCTGGTACTGCTAGGCCCCCTTCCTTCACATTTTTTTTCATTATGTCCCTTGATATTCTTGATCTTTTTTTATTCCAAATGAAATTTGTTATAGTTTTTCCTAATTCAGTAAAGAAGTTTTTTGGTAATTTGATAGGTATGGCACTAAATAGGTAAATTAATTTGGGTAGAATGTTCATTTTTATTATGTTAGCTCGTCCTACCCATAAATAATTAATGGCTTTCCAGTTGTTGAGATCCAGTTTTATTTGTTTGGAAAGTGTTTTGTAGTTGTTTTCATATAATTGCTGTGTTTGTTTTGGTAGATAGATTCCCAAGTATTTTATATTGTCTAGGGTGATTTTAAATGGCATTTCTCTTTCTACCTCTTGCTGCTCTAATGTGTTGGAAATGTGTAGAAATGCTGATGATTTATGTGCATTTATTTTGTATCCTGCCACTTTGCTAAAGATGCTGATTATTTCTATTAGCCTCTTAGTTGATTCTCTAGAATTTTTTAAGTATACCATCATATCATCTGCAAAGAGTGATAGCTTAGTCTCCTCATTGCCAATTTTGATACCTTCAGTTTCTTTTTCTTCTCTACTTGTTATTGCTAGTGTTTCTAGTACTATGTTGAATAATAGAGGTGATAATGGGCATCCTTTTTTTACTCCTGATCTTTTTGGGAAGGCTTCTAATTTATCCCCATTGCATATAATGCTTGTTGATGGTTTTAGGTATATATGTTTATTGTTTTTAGGAAGGGTCCTTCTATTCCTATACTTTTCAATGTTTTCAATAGGAATGGATGCTGTATTTTGTCAAAGGCTTTTTCAGCATCTATTGAGATAATCATGTGATTTTTGTTGGTTAGACTGTTGATATTGTCAATTATGTGGATGGTTTTCCTAATGTTTTACCATCCTTGCATTCCTGGTATAAATCCCACCTGATCATGGTGGATGATCTTCTTAATTACTTCCTGGAGTCTCTTTGCTAATATTCTATATAAGATTTTTGCATCTATGTTCATTAGGGAGATTGGTTTATAGATTTCTTTCTCTGTTTTTGGTCTACCTGGCTTTGGGATCTGTACCATATTTGTGTCATAAAAGGAATTTGGTAGGACTCCTTCTTTGCTTATAATATCAAATAATTTGTATAGTATTGGGATTAGTTGCTCTTTGAATGTCTGATAGAATTCACTTGTGAATCCATCAGGTCCTGGTGATTTTTTCTTAGGGAGTTCTTTGATGGCTTGTTCAATTTCTATTTCTGATATGGGATTATTTAGGTATTCTATTTCTTCTTCTGGTAATCTAGGCAATTTATATTTTTGTAAATATTCATCCATATCTCCTAAATTGTTATATTTGTTGCCATATAATTGGGCAAAATAGTTTTTAATGATTGCCTTAATTTCCCCTTCATTAGAGTTGAGGTCTCCCTTTTCATCTTTAGTACTGTCAATTTGGTTTTCTTCTTTCCTTTTTCTTATTAGATCGACCAGTACTTTGTCTATTTTATCTGTTTTTTCAAAATACCAGCTTCTAGTCTTATTTATTAATTCAATAGTTCTTTTACTTACAATTTTATTAATTTCTCCCTTAATTTTTAGTATTTCTAATTTAGTTTTCATCTGGGGGTTTTTAATTTGCTCGCTTTCTAATTTTTTGAGTTGCATACCCAATTCATTAATCTCTGCCCTCCTTAATTTGTTAATATATGCACTCAAGGATATAAATTTCCCCCTGAGTACTGCCTTGGCTGCATCCCACAAAGTTTGGTAGGATGTCTCATCATTGTCATTCTCTTCAATGAAATTGTTGATTGTTTCTATGATTTCTTCTTTGACAAATTGGTTTCGGAGAATCATATTGTTTAATTTCCAATTGGTTTTTGATTTGTCCAGGTGCCCTTACTAATTATTATTTTTATTGCATTATGATCTGAGAAAGTTATATTTATTATATCTGCTCTTTTGCATTTGTTTGCAATGATTCTATGCCCTGTTACATGGTCAATCTTTGTGATTGTGCCATGTGCAGCTGAAAAGAAGGTGTATTCCTTTTTGTCCTTATTTAGTTTTCTCCACATATCAATTAAATCTAATTTTTCTAGGCCTTCATTCACCTCTCTTACCTCTTTCTTATTTATTTTTTGGTTTGATTTATCTAGATCTGAAAGAGGAATGTTTATATCTCCCAATAGTATGGCTTTACTATCTATTTCCTTCTTGAGCTCTGCCAGTTTCTCCTTTATGAATTTGGGTGCTATACCACTTGTTGCATATATATTGAGCAGTGTTATTTTGTCATTGTTCATACTGCCTTTAATCAGGATGTAATGACCTTCCCTGTCTTTTTTAATCATATCTATTTTTACTTTGGCTTTGTCAGAGATCACAATAGCCACTCCTGCCTTCTTTTTCTCATTTGATGCCCAAAAGATTTTGGTCAAGCCGTTAACCTTAAACTTGTGTATGTCTACCCGCCTCATATGTGTTTCTTGTAGACAACATATGGTAGGATCTTCATTTTCTTTTCAATGAAATTATTAATTGTTTCTAAGATTTGTTCTTAAACCAACTAGTTTTGGAGAATCATATTATTTAATTTCCATTTAATTTTTATTTGCCTTTCTATGTATCCTTACTAATTAATATTTTTTCTTGCATTATGAACATTTTACATTTATCATTTCTGTTTTTTGTATTTGTTTGCAATGGTTTTATGCCATAGTACATGGTCAGTCTTTGTGAATATAATATGTACTGCTGAAAAGAAGATGTAATCAGTTTTGCACTTATTTATTTTTCTCCATATATTTATTAACTCTGTTTTCCCTAAGATTTAATTCATATCTCTTACCTCTTTTTCATTTATTTTATGGTTTGATTTATCTAGGTCCAATAGAGAAAGGTTAAGGTCTCCCATTAGTATAGTTTTACTATTTATTTCTTCCTTATGCTCCAAAGTTTCTCCTTTAAAATTTTGGATGTTATATCATTTGGTCCATATCTGTTGAATACTGATATTTCCTCATTATCTATTCTGCCCTTTATCATGATGTAATTAATATCCCTATCTCTTTTAATCAGATCTATTTTTACTTTGGCTTTGCCAGATATCATGATTGTGACTCCTGTCTTCTTTTTCTCAATTGATGCCAAACAGATTTTGAATCAGCTTTTTATCTTTACCCTTTGTGCTACTACCTGTCTCATGTGTGTTTCCTGGAGACAGCATATGGTAGGATTTTGGTTTCTAATCCTCTCTGCTATTTGCTTCCATTTTTTTGTTTTCATCCCATTTAAACTGAGAGTTATGATCACCACCAGTGTATTCCCCATCATTTTGATTTCCTTTCCTAGTCCTATCCTTCCTTCTTTCACTATTGCCTTCTACATTAGTGTTTTGTTTTTAATATGTCCAGGTAATTCCACCCTTATATTACTTCCCTTACCATCCTCTCTCTTCTTATTCCCCTCTTATTTTTTTAGGATCTCTTAAATTTCCTCCCACTTCTCTTTCCCTCCCTTTAGGTACTCCCTGCCCCCCTCGGCCTCCCTTTTTTCCCTCTCAACTTCCCTGAAGGGTAAGATAGTATTCAATACCCCAATGGATCTAGATGCTCTTTCCTCTCAGATTTGATTCCACTGAGAGTAAGGTTTACGTATTTTCTATAAGCACTTTCTTCCTCTCCTTCTTATAATTGTATTCTTCCCCTCCTCCTCCCATGTGCCTCTTTATGTGATATAAATTATCCTGTTTTTCTTATTCCTTCACGTTTCTCTTGGTGGCATCTTCAATTCCCCCCTTTCTTTTCTTTTACATATAATTTTAAACCACTTAGTAGCCCAACTTCTACCTATGAATAAGTCTTCTAACTACTATGATAGTGAATACAGTTTTTGAGAGTTAGAAATAACATTTTTCCTCATAGGAATATAAACCATTTGATCTTACTGAAGCCCTTAATTTTTTCCCCTTTCTTTATTGTTTACTTTTTACTGTTTCTCTTGATTTTTGTATTTGGACATCAAATTTTCTGTTTAGTTCTGGTCTTTTCTATACAAATACTTTGACATCTTCTATTTTGTTAAATGCTTATACTTTCCCCTGGAAGTATATTGTCAGTTTTGATGGGTAGGTAATATTTGGTTGTAGATCCAATTCTCTTGCCTTCCTGAATATCATATTCCAAGCCTTGTGGTCCTTTAGTGTGGAAGCTGCAAGAGCCTGTGTAATCCTGTTTGGTGCTCCTTGATATCTGAATTGTCTCTTTCTGGCTTCTTGCAATATTTTCTCCTTAGTTTAGAAGCTCTTGAATTTGGCAATTATATTCCTGGGGGTTGTCTTTTCAGGATTTATTGTAGAGAATAATCTGTGGTTTCTTTCGATTTCTATTTTGCCCTCATGTTCGAGAACATAAGGACAGTTTTCTTGGATAATTTCTTGTAATATCATGTCATGGTTTCTGTTTATGTCTAGATTTTCATGTAAACCTATGATTCTCAAATTATCTCTCCTGGACCTGTTTTCCAAGTCTTTCATCTTCTCTATGAGCTATTTCATGTTTCCTTCTATTTTGTCATTCTTTTGACTTTGTTTTATCAATTCATGCTTTCTTGTGAGATCATTACCTTCTACTTGCCCAATTTTAGTCTTTAAAGACCATTTTTCAGCCATGAACTTTTGATTTTCCTTTCTGGTTTGGTTTATCCTGCTTTTCATGGCTTCCAGCAGGTCAATTATGTTCTTCAATTTGTTTATCATTTCATTTGATTTCTGGGCTTCTTTTTCCACATGGGAGATTCTGTCTTTTAAACTTTTATTTCCCTTTTGAATTTCTTGCATTTCTTTCTCCCATTTTTCTTCCCATTGTTCCTCCAACTTTCTTACTTGGTTTTGGATCTTAAATCTGAGTTACTTGAGAACTTGTGACCAATTTCCATCTTTTTTTTGAAACTTTGCATGTGTTTGCTTGTTTGTCATCCTCTGTTGTCTCCTCTATAGTTGGCTGTTTTTCTCCATAGATGTTATGCAGGGTCAAAGTCTTTTTCTTTTTCTTTTTTTTTTGGTAGTTGTGAATTTTGATTCTTGGGTGTTGGTGGCCATTGTTGTTTTAGTTTTTTCTTCCCTTCCCATTCAGAAGTCTGAATGAGGAGGGTAGGCAGGTGTCTGTGTATTGAGCTACAGAGTGATTTTTGCCCTGAAATTATTTTTCACTCTCTGCTGCATCTGCTATGGGTAGCCCATTTCTGACCTATCTCTGTGCCTAAGCTCCACATTCCTCAGCCTTGTGGGGTTCCAAGTCTTGATGCTCTCAGTGGTAAGTCTGTTGTTTCTTTAGGCAGTCCCCCAAGAACCTAGGTATTGCCCCACACTCACTTTGTATACCTCTAAGCCTGCATACTATGGTAGAGCCACTTTGCTCATCCAGTTGTCCCTTTGAGGAACTTTAGGTTGGTTGGTGATGAGGAGAAGACCCTTGCTTCTATTCTGTGGCCACCTTAGCCCGGAAGTCTCCCACATAGAAGATTCTGACAAAAATTTTGTAGAAAAGTTGACCTATGGTTAGTAGTTATTAAAGTTATTTTTTTCACTTTATTTTGGTAGAGTAATCAAATTTTGCCTAATTTTTGATAGCCTCCTTTTAATCAGATACCCCCGAAAATCGGTTATTCGCTACAATATCCAGTGTGTCAGAACACTAGCTCCAGCCTGATCTTTTTGGTAGCTCTATTCCTATCTTTGTTTTCTTTAGTGGTATTTCTTCTTCTACATACAAAACATCTAGGACTTGATCTTAGATTTTAAAGGTAGTAGAGACACTATCACTGATAGACAAAAATTTGTTATAAAAAACTTGAAATATTTTTTCTATTTTTCATCACTGTTGCCCTCTTTATAATTACATTCTAAAATAGACTCAGGATTGTTTTTCTTATTTTTTTCATGCTTTAAACTTTTTTGCAAGCTGTTTTCCTCTTCCTTGCTTCTTGCTCTTTCTTCAGGTAATATCATTTATAAACTAACATAGCTCTTTTTCCATAAAGGGATACACATTGATTTATAATCTGAATCAGTATAGATTTTGACTATTATATTGCTATTGCTTCTTTTGAAAAGTTCATATGTCTCTGGTTGAGCTAGTTTCTAAATTTTTTGGACTCTTTATTATCATGATTGATTAATATCATTTAAGTTTGCCTAATATGGGCACTGGATGTTTGATCTCATTGGTTTAGGGAATACTTGGTGAGGAAACCCTATTTCACATGTATTCTGCAATTTATAAACTTAGAGTTGGTCCCAGAAGGGTCCTAAGAGACTAAATGTCTTCTCTAGGGTCACACAGTCAGTATTTTTTTAGATTTGAGGCTTAAACCTAAGGTTCCCAATGCTAGTGCTAGCTATGTTGTACTCAACATTCTGAATTTTGCTTGAGAGATCATAATAAGTGGTATCAATGTCTATTCTTTTATTCATTTTTCATTTTCAGTACTAAATTGTTTTCACAGAATAGATTTGACTCTATTGTGATATTTTCTCATTTTTGTATTTTATTTTCTTTATGTTAATATTGATATATGTTCTAAATTTTGTGGTATATTTCAGAAACAATTTCTAAAAAGCCAACTAGTCAGTCATTGTTCATTTAAGTATAACAATATTTTTTTATATAGGTATGCAGTACTTAGAATGACCAGCACCTCCTTTAATTTCTTCTCCAACAAAATTTTCTTGCTATATTTGCATCAACCTTCTATTTAATCTACAGACCTTTGGCTTTTCTAATTTTTTACTGTTGAAACATCATTTCCAACATTATTTTGGACATTTTTTATTTTGACTGCCACTGTATTTATGTCATTCAATATTAAAGTGTGTGTTAATTTCACATTTTACTAGAAATGCTATATAATGAGACACAGAACACACTTCTGTTGTGGTTCTATTATTTCAGCCATGTATACCTTTTCATCATCCTTTTATTTTTTGCAAAGTCACTGAGTAGTTTACCATTTCCTTCTCCTATTCATTTTGCATATGAAGAAACTTGGGCAAATATGCTTAAGTGACTTGCTCATGGTCACATAGCTAGTAAGTGTCTATTGTGAGAAAGATTAATAACTGAGTATTTAAGAGTCTTAGCTGGTAGGGCTAAAGGATCCATTTATAATCCTGCTTCCCCATTCCATTTAGAATCCTTCAGTCCTGCCTGCTAAGTCTCCTAAATACTCATTTTTTAATCTTCCTCACAACATGCCCAAGGCCAAGTCCAAACTCTGGTCTTCCTGATTTCAGGCTAGGCACTCTATCTCCTACTCTACCAATTAACACCAAAAAAGTAAATATGATTATCACACAGATAGCTGCTGGGAGGTACATGTCTGCAAAAGACAACTTGTAAGGAACTCTAAAGAAATAGAAACAAAAGACTTGTATGACATGAAGAAAAGATCTTGTGGAAATAATAAGAGATAACAGGTAGAAAGGTGAAGTGCCACTGGTATTTGCATGAAGTGGAAGAAAATAAGGAAGGCATTCAGTACATTGATGGGAATAACTATGGAGAAATTTTGGGAGAATATAGAAGAATTACATTGGAAGGGCAGCCATGTATAGGCTTCCATCCACTTGAATGGTGGCAATTCCTGAATTAATAAGATGTATGCTAATTTAATTTGAATGTGTTCATCACAGAATTTTTGTTCCTACCTACCCTAGAAACAGAAGATGTCATATAAGTAGCAATGATTTTCATGGTAATCTTCTCATGAGTGCTTATTATGGGCATGGCAGAACAAGGTGACCAAATGCGCCATTAAATTACCTTTTTTTGATCCATAGATACATGATAAAAAATCTTGACCAACTTAATTTGCCTCTTCAAAGAGAATTTGTAAGATAGCTTTATATTTAGGTGTAACTTGTATTTTATAGTTATATTTTTAGAAAGAATGTCAAGATTAATATAGTTCACTTATATTAGTAGTTTATATTGTCAATGGGCAAAAAATGAGGATATCCCATTTAGAGCAGCAAAAGTAAATATTTGTAGATCTTCTAAAAATTGGAAAAATTTTAATGCCTGTATGAAATCAAATTCTATGAGAGTCCTCTAACCCAGTCCAATCCTGGAAGATTCCCAGTGCATCAACACAGGAAGAAGAGTCATTTTTCTCACTGTGGCAGTAGACCAATGTGCCAGCATTCTGGTACAGGCATAATGTCACAGATGTTTGAAAACCATTGACCTATGATCTAGGGAAAGGAGGAGCATAGATTTGAAAAGCCAGGGAGGGAAGCTCAGAGCTCACTCTCTGGATCAGACTCTTGAATTAACTTGCTGGGTTGGCACCTCTCTCTCACTTCTATCTTATTTCATTATACCATCTCTGATAATTTATGGCCTCAGCCTGCTACAACAGAGGACGTAAAGTTAGAAAGACTGAAACCTATTTCTGTTTTTACTTTCTCTTTACTAATAAATGCTCATAAATCTGGTAATAAGAGTCCAGATTAATTTTTATTTCTAAAATGCCAAAATACTTATCAAATGGGTCATAGATCAAGAGTTTAAAGGAAACTTGGAGAACATTTAGATTAATGACCTTATTTTGTAATTAAGGAAACTGAAGCCAGATAAAGGACTTATTAACCAAAGAGAGTTTTAAAATTAGACAAAATCTTAGCTCAGCTACTCTGACCTTTTTTGTTCTTACCTGGAAATAACTCATAATCTCAGGTATGATGAGATAGTTATCAGTACAGACATAAAGCAAGATCTCACATCATATGCAATTTGGATGCATGATTTATAAATAAAAGGTGATAATATAAGTGAATTAGAGGAAGATGAAATAACTTGCTTGTTAGACCTCTGGATAAGGCAAGAATTTATTACTAAACAAGACAAAGAACATTACAAGTTGTAAAACAGATAACTTCAATACATTAAATTAAAAGATTTTGCACAAACAAAAGCAATGCAACCAATATTAGAAGAAAAAAAACCAGGGAAAATATTTTTAGCAAGTGTTTCTAACAACGATCTCATTTCTCAACTATATGGAAAAGTAACTCAAGTTTATAAGAACACAAATCAATCCCCAAATGATAAATGGTCAAAGGATATGAATGGGTAGTTCTCAGATGAAATTAAGACTATCTGTAGTCATATGAAAAAATGTACCAAATCACTTTTAATTAGAGAAATACAGACTGCTTAATAGAATAAAAAAGGAAAATGACAAACATTAGAGGGGAAGTGGGAAAATTGGAATACTTATGCACTCTTGGTGGGAGCTGTGAATTGATTTGACTATTTTGGAAAACAATTTGGATCCATTCCCAGAGGGCCATGAAATTGTACATATTCTTTGACTCAGAAATGCCACTTCTAAGTTTGTATCCCAAAAAAGATCAAAGAGAGGGGGAAAGAGATCTTCTTGTATTAAAATATCTATATCAGTTCTTTTTGTGGTGACAAAGAATTGGAAGCTGAGAGATTATCCATCAATTTGGGAACACTTGAACAAATATTGTGGTATGATTGTAACGGAATATATTGTGCCATAAAAATGATGAACAGGATGATCACATGAAAAAATAGTACTTACATGAAGTTATGCAAAATAACGTGAGGAGAACTAGGAGAACACTGTGCATAATAACAGCAAAAATGTAGGAGAATTAATATCAACAGCAATGCTGGTTCCAGAATAATGCTAAGGGATTCATGACACAAAAGGCCATGGAAAGAAGTGATGGAGTCTGAACTCAGACCAAAGCAAACACTTCTTAACTTTATTTGTTTTATGTATTTTTCCTTATATAACAGACATGCCTTCTTTCACACCATGATGAAGATGGAAATATGTTTATTATAAAACATAAATGTATATTATAACACATGTATGACCTATGCCATATTAGCTGCCATATCTGGAATGGGAATGGGATGGGAGAGAGGGAAAGAGAACTTGAATTGCAAAATGTCAGAAAATGGAGCAGTAGGAACAGAGACAGATCAGGCAAAAATGGTAAAGTTCAAACAACTTTAATCCTGCAAATCACCCTCCAAACAACCACAGAAGAACAAAACACTTAAAAACAAATATTGGAGCAGCAAAAGAAAGGGTGAAGTAGTGCTCTAGCCCAGATCAATGTGGAGACATAGCAAAGAGGATTCATCTCACTAGGGTCCAAGGAGAGAGTGCTGGACAAGTCTCAGTACAATTCAGATATAATACAGTACAAGTGGCAGGGGTAAAAGCACATCAGGTTCAGTCCAGTTTTAGCAAGGTAAGAGCTGAAACCAATGCAATATTAAAGAAATGGCAGTGGGAGTAAAGTAACTCTACATAGTTTAACCCAAATAGAGGCACAGGAGCAAGCCAGCATAGGCAGCAATGGATAAATTCAATCCAACAAGGTTCAGCTTCAGTGGGTTGGAGGTGGCATGAAAGAATCAGTGTAGTGGAAGGGAAGGTGAAGGAATGGTGGACAATACTTGAACTTTACTCTCATCAGAACTGGCACAAAGCAGGAATATCATCCACACTCAGTTGGGCATAGAAATATATTTTTGCCAATAAGGAAGTAAGAAAGAGAGGGGGAACAAAAAAGAGAGGGAGAGCCAAAAGGGAGGGGGAACTTAAGAGAAAATTTTGTGAACAGAGAAATGTTGGAATGACTGAAAAAAGGATAAACAGAGGAAAAATAAGATAGAGGGAAAAAACAGTAATTATAACTGATTATAAATGGAATGAACTCATCTATCAAATGGAAGAGGATAGTAGAGTAGATTAAAAGCCAGAATCCTACAATATGCTCTCTAAAAGAAACTCATTTAAGGCAGGGAAATACACACATAGTAAAGGTAAAGGGCTGAAACAAAATCTAATATGCTTCTGCTAAAGTTAAAAAAGCAAAGGTAGCAATTATCATCTCACAAAGCAAAAGTGATAATTGACCTAATTAAAAGAGCTAAGAAAGGAAATTACATAGTGATAAAATCAACCATAGATGATGAAGTAATATCAGTATTAAGCATACATACACCAAATGCTATAATATCAAATTCTTAAAAGAAAAACTACATGATTTACATGAGGAAATAGTTTATAAAACCATATTAGCAGGGGAGATTAACATTTCCTCATCAGAATCAAATAATTTAAACCAAAAATTATGACCAAGAAAAATTAAATAGTTGAATAAATTTTTAATAAAGTAGACTTGATAGACTTCTGGAGAAAAGTGAATGAGAATAGAAAAGGAATAACGATTTTTTTTCAGAAGTACATGACACTTTCACAAAAATTGATCATATAATAGGACAAATAAGGCTCACAACCAAGTGAAGAAAAGCAGAAATATTAAATGCATCCCTTTCAGATCATAATGTTATAAAATTATACTAAATAAAAGGATGGAGAAAAAAAGATTAAAAATTAGAAACTAAATAACCTTAAACAATAAGTGTATCAAAGAACAAATCATGAGAAAAATATTAAGAGAATAAGAACAGGAGGACATCATACTAAAATTTTGAGGATACGACCAAAGTAGTACTTAGGAGACAAGTATTATCTCTAAATGTTCATATCAATAAAACAGAAAAATAACAGATGAATTAATTGTGAATGCAACTAAAAAATACTAGAAAAAACAAATTAAAAATCCCTAATTAAACACCAAATTAGAGATCCTAAAAATAAAATGAGAAATTAAAATCCAAGGTAAGAAAACCATTAAACTAATAAAGACAAAGAATTAGTTTTATGGAAAATATCAACGAAACAGATGAAACCATTGATTCATTTGATCTAAAAAAGAAAAAATCAAATTACAAGAATTAAAAATGAAAAGGGTAAGATTACAACCAATGAAACAATTATTAGGAGTTATTTTGCTCATTACATGCTAATAAATCTGATAAAATAAGGGGAAAATTAATATTTAAAGAAATATCATTTCCCCAGATTAATAGAAGAGGACATAGAATATTTAAACAATTTTATTTCAGAAGAAGAAATTGAACAAGGCATCAATGAACTTTATAAGAAAAAAAGCCCCAGCACCAGATGGATTCATAAGGGAATTTTACCAAATATTTAAAGAAAAAGTAATTCCAGTACCTCATAAAATATTCAGAAAACTATCTTAGGAAGGATATCTACCAAATTCCTTTTATGACACAAATATCATTTTACCTTAACCAGGAAAATCAAAAGCAGAGGAAGAAAACTATAGACAAGTATTCTTTTTTTTTTTTGTTTGTTTGTTTTTTGTTTTAAACCCTTAACCTCTGTGTATTGACTTATAGGTGGAAGATTGGTAAGGGTAGGCAATGGGGGTCAAGTGACTTGCCCAGGGTCACACAGCTGGGAAGTGTCTGAGGCCGGATTTGAACCTAGGACCTCCCGTCTCTAGGCCTGGCTCTCAATCCACTGAGCCACCCAGCTGCCCTATAGACAAGTATTCTTAATGAATATTGATGCAAAATTTTAAAACAAAATACTAGTAAGAAGATTATAGGATTATATGATAAGAATCACACACTAATACCAGGTAGGTTTTATACCGGGAATGCAAATATAGTTCAATATAAGGAAACAATCAACATAATTGACCATATTAATAACAGAACTGACAAAAATGTATGATTATTTCAATAGAATGCAGAAAAAGTTTTTGACAGAATGTCAGAGAATGATTATTAAAAACTGTATCTACATGTTATTGGGGAAAATATAATATAAAATAAAGAGGTATATAAGTTCACTCTTATCAGGAAATGTTTATTAATAGCCAGGTGGGTGGTACAATGGATAGAGTGCTGAATCTGGAGTCAGAAAGATCTGATTTCAAATCTGATTTCATATACTTATTAGCTCTCTGGCAATCACTTAAACTCTGATTGCCTCAGTTTTCTCAAATGTAAAGAGGGAGACAACAGGCAAACAAATATTTACAAAGCTAGCTATATCCAGGATAAGTAAGAAATAATTAAAAGTGTAAAAGCACTAGAATTAAGAGGGATTGAGGTCTAAGGAAGACTTTCTCTAGGAGATAGGATTTTAGTTGTGACTTAAAGGAAGCCATAGAGGTGAGTAGTCAAAGTGGAGGAGTGACAGCATTGTAGGTATGAGAGACAACCAGAGTTAATTCCTGGAGACAAGATATGGAGGGTATTGTTCATGGAATATTCAGAAGGATCAGAGAAATTTAACCAAAACTACATCTGATCGGTGTTAATCCTTCTGTGGTAATTCTTTACGGTGAATGAATCTGAGAAACAGCTGCCCTAGAGATACTCTTTTGCTTTAAAAGATAGCATATTGGATCCTTGGCCTACTAGGATATAATGATAAAGCTGTTGGTTAGTAGGGGAAAACTTTTTTTGCTGAGTAAAGAATGTCATTTTCTGAGTTGGGAAAAGGTTGAGGCTATGTAGGATAGATATGTGAACTGATATACAAAAGGAATGACATTGCCTTCTTCCACACAGCTGCCAGAGGTGATTCTCCCAAAGTGAAAATCTTTTTCAGACACTCCCCTACTCAATAAACTTCAGTATCTTCTTAATGACTCTAATCATATATTATTTCAACTTTATCTCATCCTTTTAAAATGTATATTTATCATGGTGGTTTTCTGATATATATCATTGTTAGTAGAGTAATAAATGTACGTAATTTATTATAATTTATATAATTCATATATGCATGTACATATATTTACCTACTTGGCTATGTTAATATGTTAAATGATTTATGAAAGAATATACATATATCTTCTCTCTCTTTTTCTGATGGGATATGTAAGTAAAAACAAGGCTGGAGACCAATGGAAGAAATGATCTTTAAGGCTTTTTCTTTAGGTCTAAGAATCCAGTTATCCTATGAATGCAAAAGATTTTTGCTAGTAATACAAACTAATATTTGTAGCAAGAAAGACCAATTAGCAAATGTGTTAGTCAGGGTCTTGTTTGCGTTTCTATTATCAATGCTAAACATTCATGTGTTTGAACTCAAATTTTCCATCTTCTTTACAATTATTAGCACTTTCAGTGAAAGTTAATGAGTTAATGTTATACAAGTATTTTAGACTTTCATACTTTACATTTTATAGTAAGGACAGTATCTGTCAATGTCTTCAATTGAATTAAATAAGTGTGTATTTAGTGCCTATTACTGATATTGATCAAAGCATAAGGATTTACTTAAGCAAACAAATTATTCTTTGCCACGGAATTACAAATTAAAATCTACTTGTTTTTCCTCTGCTGCAGATGTCATCTTCATCTGCATTTTTTCATACTTTCCTACTAAATGTATCAATAAATTGCAGAGATAAAAGGGAGTGACTAAGTGGTGATATGATTTTAGCAGTCAGAAGTGTAGCTTAAAGCATAACTTTCTCTATGTGGGGGTTACTATGCCTGTATTAGACAGGGATACTTCTCAAAGTTGGATAAGAACTGAGATGGTATGAAAAATATCTAACTGCCGTTTTTTTTCCCACTTGCTTTTCTGTATGTCTTTTTTCTTCCCATTAAGAGAAACACACAATATTTCATTGATGGAAAGAAGGAATTCCTCCCTTACAGCACAATATAATAAATGCAAGTTCCAAATATAATACTCAGCCACTCTGAAATGATGTCACTTTAATTTCTTTTTTCTCCTGAGTTTTATTGTTGATTATAAAATAGCACTGTACCTTCCCAAATGGGCCCCTATATCATCCCCTGTTATAGAACTTTCTCTTGTAACAAAAAAATATAGCCAAGTAAAACAAATGAAGTCATTTGTTATACCTATGTATGTATATCTTGTTCTGCACCTATAGTCCACTATTGATCTCCTGAGAGGAAGGACGTGTATTTCACCCCTAATCCCCTGAAGTCAAAATTACATTGGTCAGAGTTTTGGTGTTTTTCAGTTTCATTTTCCTTTCCATTGCTTTTGTCATTGTATAAATTATTTTCATATTTCTACATTGCTTTGCATCAATGTAATTCTAAGTTTTTTCTAAATTCTTCAAAATTTTTATTTCTTCTAATGCAACCTTATCTTATTATGACCATATACCAAGAGAGATTCTCAAACTTTTTCATCTTAGTACAACCAACTAGTTGATGCAGTTGGCTTGCATACAGGAAGATCAAAGTTCAAGTCCATCTTAAGACACTTTTTGGCTTTGGCACTTTGGGCATGTCTCTTAACTTCTGTTTGCCTCAGTTCAAGTATAATATGGGGATAACAACACTACTTACCTCATAGGGTTGTTGTAAAGATCAATGAGATAATATCTGTAAAGAGCTTAGGAAAATGTCTAGTTTATAGTAGGCATTTAATGTTTCTTTCCCTCCTTTACAATCTTAAACATTATTGAGAACCCCAAATAGCTTTTGTTGACATGAATTAAATATCTATTAATATTTAGAAATGAAAATGTCTTAGTATTATCATGAAAATAGTTTTGACATTGTGGACCTTTTGAAATGGTCTTGGGACTTAGAGGGTACACTTTAAGAGTTGCCCTCATTGTTATTCAATTTTCCAGTATTGTTTGATTCTTTGGGATGAAGTGTACCACAGCATACCAGTATCATCCATGGGGTTTTCCAAATATACTTGAGTGATTTACCATTTATTTCTCCAGAAGAATTGCTAGTATAGCATAATTTGTTCAATAATCTACCAATTGATGAGGATTCACTTCATTTCTAGTTCTTTTTCACTGCAAGAAGTGCAGGTAAAATGTTTTTAAATATATGTGTCTTAGACCTTTGTGAAAAAATATGCCTACTAATTGTATTACTAGGTCAAAAGGTATGTGAGCTGTTTTGATGACTTTTCTATTTTATACCAAATTATTGTTCAGAATGGTTGTACTAATTCTCATGCTCTATGAACAAAATCAGCACAACTAGAATTAAAAGAGAAAATATAAATTGAATAGGAAGGAAGTTTTTGAAGCAAATATATTTTATAATTATTTGATAGCCACTATGTATATACATATATGTGCACATGTGCACATATATAATATGTATACTTGATACAAATAAATTAGGATGCTAATGTCCCTTTATTTCCTTATACATATATATAGCTCTGTTCATCAATGAAGATCTTTACCTGATGGTTTCATAGTATTGCTTAAGGCACTGAGATTAAATGATTTTCTTAACACAACTAGTATGTTTAAGAGCAAGACAAGTTGTGTGATCTGCTCTATAGTCGCTGCATCACCATACTACTCTAGTTCTCATAGCATACTCTATACACATGTATATATGTATACATACAGACATGTATGTAAATGCATCCTATGTACACATACATAAATATGTATATGTATGTAACATGAACCATTAAATGAAGCTTATTGTGGTGAATATGATTCTTAAACGATCCATCAATTTTATTTGATGAATGATTTAGTCTATAATTTTGTGTGTATTGCTCCACCTAAATTAAGGGTTATTTATAATGCTGAAAAACTTTCATGGATCAAAATAAAAAACTGGAAGCTATCAGAAAACCATTTAATTTAAAGGCTATCAATCCCAAAATATTATTTTATGGATGAGGAAATTATGAGCAAGATGGTTTAAGTGCCTTGGTCAAGTTAACTAGTACATATCAGAAATATGATTTGAATCAGTCTTTTTACTCTAGACCCAGATCTTTTCCCATTGCACCCTCATTTCCTCTTTCCTTTGAGGAGTGATCAAAAGAAAGATTCAAATTAAAATAATGCAAGCCAGCTAAAAATGTTGGAGTTTCCCCAAGTCCATGTTAGGTTCTTTAAATGTCAGAGAGTGGGGAATGAGAAACTCTAGGAAAGATATTTTCCCAGCAGTTGTATGTTGTATATGTTGTACTAGGAAATCATTAGTTGAATGAAAAATAAATTGCAAATGCACATCTTACTTGGTCATTTTCATGCAGCCTTGACAATCAAAGGCAAAAGAATGTACTTGTAGGGGTCTGTAATCTTTCTGTTTCTGTCTTTCTTGGGGCAGAAATAATTGGTGCTGTGAATCTGAAATGCAGACATAGAAAGTCTTTTTTGATGTCTTTTTTCTGTTTTTCATATTCATGTTTATTTCTGCGTATTTTTTATTTCATCAAATATTATCTGGATACTAAAAATCAAGAAGAAGAAGGAAAAAAAGAGGAAAAGTAATGTGAAAAATTGACTCATTACCACTGTGCTGTGTGCCTGATTGGACATGCGTGATTGGCTCATTAGACTCTGTAGAGTGTCATCACACTTCCCTGTAGACATCAAAATGAAACGCGAAACAAACAAAAAAGAGTGTATGGGAAAATATTATTTATGTATGCAAACAGAAACTCACAGTTTGTGAGATTTTCTGGCTATTTATCTTAAGGTAGATGCCTATGTTTAAGTGGATTTAAATGTCCAAAAAATTTGATGGGTTGTTTCTCACAGCAAGTGTCTTTTGGAGAAAGAAAAAATTAGATTATACCCCTGCCCCATTTTTGTTTTGCTCTCCTTATACATTTTATCATATAGGAATTAACAGAGCCTCCCATTCATTTAAAATTTTTAAATTTAAATTGCTTTCCTTATCCCTATAGAGAATTGACATGAAACAAAAATACTAAATAAATAACAAGGTCACAGACCCTTCACTTATTCAAAAAGTGTTATTTGCTTTGGAGTTCTTTTTACAGGGTAGTGAGGATGTGAACATTCCATTGATTTTGGAGACACATAAGACTCTGACATTCTAATTTTGAAATTTAAGCTTTGCCAGGTACTTCCCACTTGATCATTGAAATTCTATAATGTTGAGTCAGTTTCATCCATTCTACCATGTGGGAGAGATTCCCCTTCCCTCACCAAAGTATTTTTCAGAATGGATTGACATAATTAAAAAAGTTCCTATTGCAGACTTTGCTTTTTCCTTCCTCTGCATTAGTATATGCTATAGTAAAAACTTATATATATATATTAATATGCTTCTATATTAATATATATCTACATAAGCTGAAGTGCAGGCTGAAAACATTTTATGTGTCTTAGGTGATGTCTTTAAAAATACAGTTGTAAAAAGTATTCAAATTTCCATGTCGTATTTATTTTATTCATTATCTCTTTATTAAGCACTTTCTTGTGCAAAACCAGGTGCCAATACTCAATTTTGCAGTAGCTTGTTTATTTTCCAGAAGAATCATACCAAAAGATCCAGATTTAATAAATAAAAAAGTTCATTATAATGCAGTTATGTAAAGTGAAAAATTTTAGATTAACTTTTTTTCTTAACTTAAAAACACCAAATCCTTCTCCATCTCTTCTCAATCACTGTTTTTTTATTAGTTTTGTTTTTGGTCAAGATACTGAGTACATCCTCTCACCTGAATTCTCTCAGGCTGCCCTTTCTTGCTTAGTCAGATAGCTGTTAGGCAGTCAGTCCCTATCAGCTGAGATAATTACATGCATGTAAACCCTGTATTTCCCTGGGAAAATTGGGTAATTTTGTGCTCAGTGAACCAATTTGCATGTAGAAATGTAGGTTTGGGTTTTTATTCTGAATTTTCACTGTCTCTTCAGTAGAATTTTCTTTTCATATCCAAGCCAACTTAATGTTCTTCAAGTCAGGGCTTTCAATCAGATAAAGCTTGGAGAACAATGGACACTTAAAAAAAGAAACTCCCAAACCCATCACAATTTAATATTCACCGAGTTCTGAATGTATTGGCCTAGAGCTGGAAAAACCCAAATTAGGAGTTGAATATCTAAAATATTTTACTTCAGGAAAGGATAATGTGGAAAGAGGCTTCAGCAGAGATCCCACTCTTGATTACCAGAGAGGCCCATTGTATAAAAATAGGAAGTAGACAGAGAAATATGGGACATTGTATTAACTAAAAGGAAAATGTTATTATGTTACATGCAATTTTCAATTCAATGAGAATTTATTTAGAGTCTTCTATGTGCTATTCACTGTATCAAATTCTAGGGATACTTAGGAGATAATGAAACTATATCTATCCTTAAGGAGTTTATATTCTCTTCCAGATAAATCATGTGTACTTAGATAATTTACATAATAAATATTAGATAATTTCAGGGAGAGAAGTACTAGTGATTGGAAGAATCAGGAAACATTTCATGTAGTGCAGGACATTGAGATGAACCTAGAAGGTTACTAGGGATTCTAAGAGCCAGAGGTGAGGAAGGAAAGAATTCCAGGAAAGAGAACAAGTTTTGCAAAGGTTCAAAGTTGAGAATTTAAATATCATGTATGGGGAACATTAAGTAGTCCAGTTTGGCTGGAATTTAGAATTTATGCAAAGGAGTAATGTAAAATCAATCTGAAAAGTTAATTTGGAGCTAGAGACTGTCAAGGATTTTAAATGTCAAAGAGAGAGATCTAGAGTAGTGACTCATACTCTTTTATAGGAATCATACTAAATGATGCAAGAGTTTTGTCCAACAACACATCTCCAAATTAGTAGAGCTAATAAGATGTTCTATGTCTTTTTTGGTGTTTTGTTTGAATTCTCCTTAGTTTTAAAGATTTTTTCCCAATTACATGTAAAAATAATTTTAAGTATTCATATAAATAAAATTTGATTTCCAAGTTCTCTCCCTCCATTTCCTTCCATCTTCCTGAGAAGGCAAACAATTTTATTTAAGTTATACATGTTAAGTCATGCAAAACACTTCCATACTAAAGACATTATGAAAAAAAACCCAACAAAAACATGAAGAAATTAAATATAACAATAGTTCTTTGGTCTTTATTCAGATTCCATCAGTTATTTTGTCTGGAGGTTGTGATAATTGGATTAAGTCTACCTGCCCATCTTTAGATTTAATCACCAAAGGTGAGAGCATCTCTAATTCTGGGAGGTCCTTAACCCAGGTGTATTGGAGTGGGTGACGAATCTATGAGAATCATCTATTGTGATTGGACATTCAAATAAGGAGGGAGGCATAGGAAGTGACACATAAGTGACCCCTTTAAAAGGAGAAGGTCCTCAGTCAGCTGGAAGCTTCTTGTGAAGAGGGTGGCTGATGAAGGAGCTCTTCTGGTCCTTGAAGCAGTATTAGAATGCTGAGACCCTGGTGAGACTGCTTTAAATGTCTTCTTTGAATTCCACGTGGTGAGTTTAAAGACTGATGGAATCTTCCTGAACTTCTTGTAAGAAATTTCTTTTAGCAGACTCTGTGAATGAAGTTTTGCTCAATTCACCTCTGGGCCTCTGGCCCTCTAACTCTTGGCTGAGAGTTAAGATCTACCTGGATTAATTAGAGAATCGTAATAAATTACCTACTAGGTTAGATTCTTATTTCCTGATTTCTTCTCTCTCTTCTTAATTATAAATAAACTTCCATAAAAGTCAATTTTGACTTGAGATTATTCTTAATTGAGGACTGATAATAGTCCAATCCTTTGGCAACCATCTTTTAATATATTGAACCCATAAAACCCTTTTTTCCCTTGTTACAAGGTGGATAGCATATTTCATCATGAGCCCTTTGGAATTGTTTTGGATCATTTGATTGCTGAGTATAGCTAATTTGTTCATAATTTATATACAATATTGCTGTACCTGTGTACAATGTTTTCCTGACTATGTTCCCTTTACTTTGCATTTTTCATGTAAATCTTTTCAAGTTTTTCTTTCTTTTCCATTTTTCATGGGATATTTTTGTTATCTATTTTTGTATATATTTTATTTTTCCCAATTATATATAGTAACAATTTTTAAAATCTGTTTTCTAAAATTACAAGTTCCAAATTTTTTCTCTTCCTTCTTCCCCTCCTTTCTACCTCCTTCCAGAGACAGTAAGCATTTTGATCAAGGTAATCCCTGTGTGATCTTGCAAAACTTATTTCCATATTATTTATGTTGTGGAAGAATACTTATCTTAAGAAAAATTTAAAAAACTCATAAAGAATATAAAATGAAAAATTACATTTTTCAATCTGCATTCAAAATTCAACAGTTCTTTTTCTGGAGATGGATAGCATTTTTGATCATCAGTCCTTTGGAGTTGTCTTGGATCATTGAATTGCTGAGAATAGCTAAGCCATTCGTACTTGATTATCATTGCTGTTACTGTGTATAATTTTCTCCTTTCTACTCATTTCACTTTGCATGTAGGTCTTAACAGTTTTTTTCTGAAATCATCTTGCTTGTGATCTCTTATAGCATGTTAGTAGTCATTTACAATAATACACCACAATTTGTTCATTCATTCCCCTAATTGGTGGATATCTCAATTTCTGATTCTTTCTTACTACAAAAAGAGCTACTATAAACATTTTTGCATAAATAGTTCATTTTTCCTTTAAAAAATATCTTCAGGATACAGAACTAGTAGAAGTATAGCTAGATCAAAGGGTACGAATAGTTTTGCATCCCTTTGAACATAGTTCCAAATTGATATCCAGACTGGTTAGATTAGTTTACAACTCTACCAACAGCGCATTAGTGTCCTAATTTTTCTACATCCTTTCCAACATTTATCATTTTCCTTTTCTGTTACATCTGTTAGCCAAACTGATAGGTGTGTGGTAATGCCTGAGAATAATTTAAAATTTAAAATTTCTCTAATTAATAGTGATTTAGGACATTTTTCCCATATGGCTATATAAAGCTTTGATTTCATTTGAAAACTGCCTGTTCATATTCTTTTATCATTCATATATTGGATAATGATTAATATTATTTAGAAATTTGACACAGATCACTTTATATTTTTAAAAAATGAGGCCTTTAACATAGAAACTTGCTGTAAATTTTACCTCCAGATTTCTGTTGCCCTTCTAAACTTTGTTGCATTAGTTTGGCATGTGCAAATATCTTAAAATTTGATACAATCAAAATTATCCATTTAATAATTTGTAATACTTTCTATCTCTCATTTGGTCATAAATTCTTTCCTTATCCATAGTTCTAACAGGTAAATTATTTGATGTTTCCCCTTTTTCCTTTGGTATCTCCTTTTATATCTAATTCATATTCCTATTTTGAGCATCTATTTTTTTCACCTGGAGGAATATTTAAAGTTCATGACTGAGCCATGCTTTTCTAATAAGAACAACAATCCAACCAAAGTCAATTTACAAAGTTAATGTTAACTATATGAGATTCTTTTAAAAGTTATATAAAATAATAGCAAAATTCATTTGGAAGAGTGTTCTACCTGGTGTCCATAGATCCTTAAGGGGTACGCAAATATATTTTAAGGAGTTCGTATAATTAAAAGGATGGGAATATCACATATTTATTTTAACTAACCTTTGAAACCTATATGTTTTAATTTGTGCTTCTATTTTAAATGCACATAGTATAATGTAAATTATTTCCCTGTAATAGCAAATTTTTATTAGGAGAAATTTTTCCAGGGTTTTCTGAAAGCACCTCCATTTAAAGTATATTAATATTTCATCTATTCCATCACAATCATATAAAACAACTTGTCAGTCATTCTCCAAATGATGGGCAAGATATTCTATGTCTTGATACCCTTATCAGGGAAGAACACCTTTTTGGTTGAGTCACAATGTCACTCACACAGTCAAAGATATAAAGAGGAAATGAGATCTCAGAGGAATGAAGAGAGTTGAGCCATAAGATGTTATCAGATATTACTGCAGAGGAGATGTATTAGGATTGGCTGAAAGTATTAAAAACATCTCTGGGCCTATGTATATGGGAGAAAGGATTCCACAGGCTGTTGGTCAAGTTTCAGAAGTGCTTTTAATAGGCAGACTTTAGCAGGCATAACCTGAGGCCAGCAAGTGTGTTGGGGGTTGGAGAGATAGATATTAAATATCACCATCCCCCCAAAATGACCAGAATAAGATCTTGGGCACTTTGAAATATCAGAATATTTGGACTCCTCCTCAATGTCAGGTGTAGCATCCCTGAAAGAGCAGTGGTTGATGGCAGACTATACATAGGAAGTTAAGACAATCATCAAGAACTAATTAAACATATTGAAGAAAGGAAACTTTATGACCGTATATGGGCTCTGATTCTTGGAACCCAGTAGAGAGATACATCTAAGGAACATTTCATGAGAACTCCACAAATGGAGAAAAAAACTTCTTATAAATATGACTTGGGAATTCTCCCTTTGCCATTTGTTCTCTAAGTTTGATTCCACTTTCTCCAGAGTTCTTATATGTCGATGAACAATTGAATAATCATTTATTAAATGCTTGCTAAGTTCCAGGCAATGTGCTAATTACTAAGGATAAAAAGAAATGCAAAAAAGATAGTCTCTGTCTCCACGGATCTCACTAATTGGAGAGATAGCATGTATGTGTGGAGGAATGTACCCTAGTTTGTGAGTAAGGGTGTTCATAACAATGATTCTTATTATACTCTTTCAGTAAACAATGCTTCCCTAAAAACTTATTAGCTCTGGTTGGCTAATTGAAAAGCAGTGGGGGTAAGACTCAGTACAAAATGAGATGCTTTTTAGACTTGTTCAATGTGGGAATTAATTTAGTTTGACTACTCATATTTGACAAGAGGGTTTTGTTTTCCTTTCTTTTTTAATGATAGAAAGAGGCAGGCAAAAGAGATTGAGAATATATCTTTTCTTATTTCAAAAGAATAAAAGTTAATAAGAATAAAAAAATGCTTGATGTTTATATGGATTCTAAGACTCTTGACAATTCTGAGGCCCCTAAAGTGTCCATGGTCTATAGATTGTGAATCACTTAATGTAAATTTCTTTCCTCTCTTTTTATATCTCCTTATAGGTGGGCAGTGATACCACCTGGGAGAAAATAGACTAATCATCTCCAAGCTTCAGTGTTTTGTAAGACACCCAATATAAAATTGGTCTCTTCCAGGATTTTGCTTTCTTTGGTATTAATTTTAATTCTTTTTTTGCTTTGCACCATCCTAGTTAGATTTCTCTTTTATTTATGTTTTCCATTTCTTCTTCATTTCAGTGATAGCTGCCTTGGAGCTCAGTCTCACCTGAAGGCTCTACTGCAGACAGTTTTTATTTTTAGGTTTCCCCTATTCAGAAAGAGTAGTCCCTGTTTAGGGAATTCACTGTCATCCTCCGCCCTTCGACTGAGCTATAATCCCGCAGCCTTCTTCAAACTCAAATCACTGGGGAGACCTCTTAAAATGCTGAAAAGACAAGACAACATTTGATACAAAGGGAGAAAAGGAAATGAAAAGAGATTCCAGAACCAAGTAGGAGTAACATGAAGGGGAAAGCAAGTGGAGACAGTGACAGCAGCCAAATGAACAAAAGCAAAGACTTCAAGTTGTTATTAAAGCTAGCCAGAAGCAATGGGACCTTGGGAGGGCAACTTGTGGTTAGAGGTTTACATGCTGGGAGGGAGCTTCTTGCTTCCCCCATTCCTACTATTCCCAGCAGTGCTGTCTTGATACCAGAGCATTAAAGAATAACAATGAGATGTTAGGGAACCGTTTCCTGAAGTCAAAATAAGAGGAGACACTTTCTGGTCCAGGATATCCTTGTGGAGGTTAGTCATCATGGTTTATTCAGATACAGATTTTCCAAAAGGGCAAGTATAATTAAGTGGAAAAAGATAAGTTGATATTTTTAATATTGGAACTTGCATTTTGAAAATGGGGCCGTGTGAGTATTTTGTGTTCTGAGTCTTGAAAACAGATAAATGGAACATCTGAGACAGTTGTAGCTTCTCTGGTTATTCTCTCAGGGATGGGGCACCCTGGAGTAGGATAAGGGCAGGGGAGGGGATCAGTACATCCTGTCAGACATGTGGCTATGGATTATGCTGAGTCTATCATCAGTTTTTGAAAATTTCTTGTTAAACTGCCTGACTCAAAAACAACTTTGGCATTCTGCTGATTCCTCTTATGCACAGATTTCTAAAGATTTTCAAAAGACCTCTGTCTTCTTTAGATGATGTTGAAGACTACATTGTGTATTTTGGACTGTTATATTCTAGTGCAAAAAAAAATGTAGTCTCTTGGGCAAGTTCACTTAAATTCTCTGTACCTTAATTCATTCTTCTATAAAATAAGGGATAGAGTGGTCTGGATGACTTCTAAGGTCTCTTTCACCTCTAAATCTAAGATATTAGGAACCTAAGATATTGAACTAGGAAGAAACCAAAACAAACCCCCACAAAACTTTTAATAAAAGAATTAGAGGAGTTAGTCATAAGGTGCTATAGTATGGAGTCTCTAAGAGTCCTATCCAATTAGGAACTAGCCTATATTTTCCTTTTTCTTCTTTCATAGATGGGGCTCTGACAAGAGGAAGCAGGGCTTGCTTGATCTCAATTCATTTGGGCCTGCTTTTTAAAAATTGTTTCAGTCCTGTCCTCATTACCCCATTTTAGGTTTTCTTGGCAGATACTAGAATGGTTTGCATTTCCTTCTCTAGCTCATTTTACTGCTGAGGAAACAGAGGCAAAAAAGGTAAGTGATTTGTCTAGGGCCACACAGCTAGTTTTTGAGGTCAGATTTGAACACAGAAAGATGACCTTTTCTTTTTCCAGGAACCCGTATCCAGTGGGTGAACTAACCACCCCATATCCAACACAGGAGACAACTTGTATTGTTTCTCATATTTGTGTTGCTATAAGTATAGAGCATGACATCTTTGTGGATAATTTGGTAATAATTTGACACTCTCCAAACACTTCTGAGATAGTGAGTCTTTCTTGCAGACCCAAAGCATGGAAGTCACATTTATGCTACCTTTGGTTCACAGTCAAATAGCAGAAAATATTTTAACCTGGTCATTGAAACAAAAAACTCCTTATGGCCATGCAGCCAAAGATTTTAGAAATGTTGTTCCTGATTTTCTTCAGCCAGATGCAAAGTAGATTATTGACTCTCATGAAATGATGGGAAATAACTCGCTAAAGGCAAACTTCAGGGCATGCAGAATCTGCCTTCAAGCAAGAACACCAGTAGCAATAATGTGTTCTCCAGGGACATTGTAGGACATTGCATGGCACATTGTAGTATGATCATTTAGGCAGCATACTGTGAACCTTGCAGTGGCCAAGAACAAAATCCCCAATAGATAATAGAATAGGGGCAGAGTTCCAGAGTGATATTTGTACTTTGCTTTGAGGCTTCCAGAAGAAATTATTCTAAAATTTGGGACATCCAAAAGTAAAATGGGCTGCTTTGAGAAGATGATAGAAAAGAATCATATTTTCAGTGGTGTTTATACTTAATCTTCAATGCCCAGTTCATCTCTTAAGATTTTATGTACCATAGGGGTGCTTAGAGTATGGGCTGGAAGTATACAAGTGTGGCAACAGCTGCCCCCATATTCTTAAATAAACCTATTTCTACGACTCAAAGATTGGAAAAAATACTCATATGAGGCCACTAATTCTGTAACTCATTTCTCTTTGCAGGAAAAATATTCATTTGAAATAAAAAATGCATGACTATCTGAATTTGGATTAAGAAGAAACAGATTAATTTTGCACAGACCATTTCAATTGGTTTTGTGATATTGCATCGTGCTATCTAAGACAATTCCATAGAATTGTACTCTGCAACCATATGCACTATGAAATCAGATATTTTCACTTATTATCATTTACTCACCTCTAAATCAGGATTAGTTGGGATTTGCTCTGATAAAATTGAAAATGGAATAAAGGTAGTTGAGGTTCAGAAAATAAAATGGGACAGTATTAGGGCACTTAATCTTGCTTGATCTCAATTCATTTGGGCCAGTGATGGCAAACCTATGGCATGGGTGCCAAAGATGCCATGCAGAGCACTATCTTTGGGTACTCAGCTACCCTTCCTCCCCATCCCTGCCCCAGAGTTCATTACTGAAAAGGCAGAGGGACTTGGGCAGAGCTGCTCCATTCCCCCTCTCCACTGTGTCTGAAGACATTTTTTCACATCATCTGCCCCTCTGCCTAGCAGCCTAATGGTAGTACACAAAGAGTAAGGTCAGTGGATCATTGGTGGCAGAGCTGGATGGGGAGCTATTTTAATAGTTATATAATGGATCTTTTCACCTCTTCTCTCTTCTTTCTCATTCTGTTCTTCACTTATTGCCAATATTTTCCCATAGAACTACAATCAATTAGCAAGAATTTATTAAATATCAGCCATGTGCTAGCCTCTGGAGAAACATAAACAAAAGTTAAATAATTTCTTCCCTCAAGGAACTTACATTTTGCTTGGTGGTGGTGGGGAGGGACGTGTGCTAAGCATATAAACATAAACAAAATAAACATAAGATCATGAGGGAGTGGGGAAGGCACTAGCAGCTAGGAAGATCAGGAAAGGCTTTGTGTAGACTATAGAATTCAAAGTGAGCTTCAAAGAAACCTAAATTTTCTGAGGCCAAGGTCAGGATGGAGAGCATTCTATACATGAAGGACAGTCAGAACTGTTGTGAGGAAGATTAGATTAGCTAGTGATTAGGTATTAAGTACATAGCAGGAAGGAGCTGGAGCTGGGAATTCCAGGATGGAATGAGGGAGGAGGAAGTGTGTCTGTGCCCTGAGTGAGGACTCCATTAGTGGAGGGCAAAACCTATTGCCAGCCTGGGAAACCTCAGAGCAAAGGACACCTTGCATCCTGATTTCCCCTGGGATCCTGGGTGGTGGCATCTAGCAAAAGGAGAGAAGATCAAGAATCCTGTGCCAGGGAAGAGGTGAAGTTGGAGATCTGGTGGACAGTGCTTCAAGCAAAACCTCCTCTATTTGGTACCTGAGACAACTTTGACATTTGGCATCCAGAGATCATCAGTTGATTGCAGGGAGAATCCCAAAGCCACAAAGGCTCTAGCTATACTCAAGCCTGGCAGTTCCAGGTCGGAGGCAGTTGCCCAGAGACTCCATTTATAGTTCCTTGGGCCCTGTTAGTTTAGATCACTTAGATAAGAGTAGAATAAGTCCTCCCATTGCCCTGTGGTTTTATCCTTTAGATTTTAAGTATAGAAATCCTTTTCCCACATTTTAGTCAAACATAATTAAAGCTGTTAAGTCCCTTTTACCTTGTTAGCCTGTTCCTAGACTCTGGCCTAGTGGAAGCTGAGGGACAGTTAAGATCAACTGCCATTCCTGTGGAAATCCAGTAAACTCTGGTCTCTCCACCCTGGTCCAGTCTCTCATAAGTCCCAGAGTGTGTTTCCACAAACCACTTAGTTTATTTATAATATCCCTGGTAACCCCATTACCTTACATATATTTTCCACAGTACCAATGTATGGATGGAGGAAATGGGATGTCATGTAAGTATGATCCCTGTCCCAAAGTCCGTTAGTATGGGACTCTCTCCTTATTGATGGAGATGAAGATGAGATATGAGACAACTCCAGCCTTTATTAATCCCCTTCAAATTTTGGGGGTCTCACAAAGCTTCAAATCTAATTTTGGGATTCTTAAGTGCCAGCCTCCTTTGGTAACTCTTCAAGCAAGAATATCCCTTCAGGATTATTTAAGAGGACCCAGTTCTCTTTGTGACTGGTCAAACTTCATGCATTTTTTGAGCATCAAATCACTTCTTCCACTCTTGGATTCTGGCTTTAGGAGAAGATGGAGGAGGCCAATCCCACTTTAGATTGAAGAAGGAAAATATGGAAAATATGAGAGAAGTGGATAGTCTCCATCATCTTCTTATTCCTAGTTTGCTTCATTAGAGACTGTGGGGAGTTTCCCTTGGATAAGATCCAGGACCTTCTCTCTTGGTTGAGCTTAATTCTCATTGGGAGAACTTCTTCATTGCCTGGTATATACTCTCCTTTGTATACTTTTTCTGATGTCTATTTTGCTATGATTTGGATAAATGGATTTCTTTGCTAAAAAAAATTAAAATATATCCCCTCCCCATCTCTAAACTCATTGTGGATATTCCTTACTTTGCCCATCCCTCCATCCAGCAGCCCAATGGGAGTCCTTTCTCCCTCCCCTGTGTGAGCTAAGAGGGAAGGTGTACCTAGCATGTGAAGAGGGAAGGGCATGGCACATGATCTCGGGAGGGGGGTAGGCATGGCACTCTATCTCTAAAAGGTTTGCCATCACTGATCTGGGCCTTCTGGCTAATGATCATTTACCCAAACCTTTGCCTACCCTAGTCTGGTTGCTTCTTCAGTGTCTATAGATTATCTACTTGTTTGTTATTTGCATGGAATCCAGACTTCCTACCTTGCTGTGCCCTCCAGGATATGGGTCATCTTAGTTTTTATTTGCTTATTTCACTTCTGACCCCATTGTTGCCATAACTCCTGCATTTTGGAGGGTAACTGGCAATCCAGCTCCTCACCCCTTTTCTTCAACATTTTGATGTTCATAACTTGGCATAATAGGAACTTTTCTATTCAAATAATTCAGCTTTTCACTGAACCATTAAAATGAGGAACAAGACTTCTATCCTATTCTGCTGATCTTTTCCAGTAGCAATAAGAGTCATGCTACTTTAGGAAAACCACTCCAGTATCTTTGTCAAGAAAACCCCAAATAGGGTCACAAAGAGTTATATACAAACTTAAATGACTGAACAACAATAACAGCATGTTCAGCAGTTCAAGATCATTCCCAGAAAACTCAAGACATAATTAGCTCTATCTTTGGAGGCTGAATTATTTATCCTCTAGTGTAAACATCTAGCAAAAGAAATGTCAGTTTGGAAATTTGTAAATATTGGATGATAAATAATAATAATAATAACTCATTTACGTGGTACTTTAAAATTTTCAAAGTGCTTTACATTTTGTCTCCACGACAATTCCTTATTTTGCAAATAAAGAAACTGAGGCACGATGAGACTAAATAACTTGCCAATGGACACCTAATAAGGGAGTACCAGATGAAGGATTTGAATATTTTCTTCTGGACTTCCAAGTCTAGAACCTTTTATTCTATGCTTTGCTATAAAGCTAAGCCTCATGGTGAAAATATTTAGGGACCAACTCATCTTAGGTATGGTTTTATTTACTCTCAATCACACTTTGGCTGTATTATATGTCAAGGTCTATTGTGGTATATTCTGTACTTCTATGCTCTAGATAAAAAAGTTTTGTTAAAATTAAATTTTTGTAGCAGGATGCTTGAATATACAGCTTCTGAGGAGACTTTTGGCCTTTGAGGGATATTACTCACACTCAAATTTCCCTTGATATTGGGATTGTAGGTATAGCAGTCTTTTCCTGTTTAAGGAATCAGAGGAAAAGGGATAGATCTTCGTTTGTCTGATGTTAAAGTGTGGCACTGATACCTCTTGTCCACTGGCACAGCCACAGTAAGATTTTCCCTCAGGATTCATCAGATTTTCTAGGAAATACTCTGGAAGGCATTGTCTTGTCTCAGCTCAATACTTTTTGATGGACCATTCATATTGTAGTTACCAAGGATGGTGAAGAAGCAGGGTGATCAGGAAAAACACACACATACATACCATAAGAGGGAGATTTTTGGTATTTTATAAATATATATTTAATGTGTGGCTACCAGGAATCAACAATTCAGATTGATTCCATAATTAAAATAGACCCAAGTCAGCATCCAGTTTAACGTAGTTTATTTACAATTTGGAAGGTAAAAGGTAGGTAAATAGAGAGAGGGAGAGGCCAGTCCAGGCCTGGAGAGGCCTGGATGGAGAGAGAAGGTTAAAAGACTAATTATACTAGATTACAAGCCACAAGACTTTAGAAATCAGAGACGCTATAAGCCTACTTAAGGCAGAGTTTGGAAACGCCAAGATAGGCCAAGGAAGTCAGCCTAACTTATCCACGTGACAATTCAGAGTAGAAGCATTCTGAGGTCTCAGCCAAGCACCTTCAGCCCCAAGTCCAAAGCTGGAACTCCTGAACTCTTGAACTTCTGAACTCCTTCCACTCCTGAACTCACTTTACCGGGTTGTAACCCATGTATTTAAAGAGATAGTGTCTCTCCTCATTTCCTGTGGGCCACCTCTAATTCAAGTGGATCAATGGCTGCCTCTATACTGATTTTGGACTGCCCAAAGGGCAATCCCTTGTTCTTGATTTGATACTTATTGTCACGTGTGATTAACTATTTCCACTCCCCTTTTGAGGGAGGTGGGGATGATATAATCTAGATGCCTAGGGTAAGTAGATTTTTGACTATGAATGGGCTAGAGTTAATTTCATTTACACAATACATACACATAGAAAATGACACATACCTCTCTTTGAAATTTTACTTTATCCCAGACTAGCATCAAGAAACTTGCTGCTATGATGGTTCTTAGATGCTAACAATTGGTTCACAGGGGAGAAAATTGTACTTGCCATAGTTTTACTTTTAATCTGCTTTTAAAAAACATTTACTTCCTTACTTTAAGTCTAGACAATCAACAAAATAATAAATCAAGCTGTGATTTGCAGATTTGCTGATTTCTGGGGTGTCAATGCTCACACTGAAAATTTAACACTTGGCTGAGCCATACAAGATGGCTTCAGTACATTCTTTAGAGAGTCAACTACATCGCCCAAGCTCTGGTGTCTCCTTGGTCCCTTACTGGGTAAATCATTTAATTGGTTTATATCTCATTAAATGGGGAAAAATTAATCCCTATTGTCTAGAGGAATATGAGTACATTAGTTTTTGCTGTTCACTTCCCAAATGCCCTGACATATCTTCCTTACAAAAGGTATTGTAAGGAAACTTTATATGTTTGTTTGTTTTTTTATATGTATTTTTTAAACCCTTGTACTTTCGGTGTATTGTCTCATAGGTGGAAGAGTGGTAAGGGTGGGCAATGAGGGTCAAGTGACTTGCCCAGGGTCACACAGCTGGGAAGTGGCTGAGGCCGGGTTTGAACCTAGGACCTCCTGTCTCTAGGCCTGACTCTCACTCCACTGAGCTACCCAGCTGCCCCCTGTAAGGAAACTTTAAAAATAATTAAAGATCAGTCATTGGAGTTCAGAACCACTGGCAATCTATGTTGATGTGCATGTATGATGATCCAAACCCCCTCTATATTCTTTGCTTCTTGTTCTTTTTGATCCTTGGTTAATAACCTCCAGAGTTTGTCTATTAATTGCTTATTTCATTTTGTTGTTGTTTCGTTAGCAGAATCTTCAGGGATTGTACTTTTAGAAGTTTGTTAGTAGCAGGGCCTTTGCAGTAAGGAAATACATTATTCTGTTCAATCCAGGAAATGAAGAGAGAATGAATTTCCTTCTCCTTACAGTGTAATTTTCCCCTTCTCCATGTTGGCTGAATTCCTTTCTCCTATTCCCTGACAAATGTCAGGGTTGGGTTGCAACAGTCTAAGACAGCTCACTTCATTATGATTATCAGTGTTAATGCCATGTCATTAATCCTCATGGGAATACCACGGTCCTCACACTGAATGAATTGGGAAGGTCACCATGGAAACATTTGTTTCTATATCTGGCTCACAGCAAAATCCCCCCCCCCCCATAACTGCTGAACTACATCCTGCCTGCCATTAGAATTGCACGGGATGTAACCACAAACTCTGCATCTCTAATAGGATCACAGTCTTTTTGAAGTTATTTATAAGTCGTTCCAGGAAACTGTTCCTGGATCTTAGACACATGAAGGTACATATATGGCTTGAGAGTTCTATTTATGAGGAATTTAGGCAGGGGATGACAATCCACCATTGCTGTTAACACTTTTTAATAAATGCACACATAAACCCTACCTGTGACTTCACAGCTTCCTCCCTCTACACGGTGCTGTGGTCTCTGGTGAAATGTATTGGTAAGGCAAAATGTAGTCATGTAGAAAATAGGCAAAAACACCAGAAGTCTCACATTTGAGAAAACATACTCCTTGGGGGTTAGTGTAATTTATCAGCCTTTATCAAGAGTGAAGTAGCAGGGTATAAAAAGACTTCTCTCTCACCCTGATCTGCATCAATGAAGAAAACAAGATAGCCCAGGAAGAAAAATATCCGAAAAATGTATACTTCTCCTTTATCCTTATCGTGAGGATACAGGTTATCAACAATATAAATGGGAAGTTAGGTCCACATTGGAAGGTGTTAAAAGTCATTTAAATCAAATCAAGTGAGTGCCCCCAAGTATAACTCAAACTCTGTAAACCTGTAATGCTAAACTGAGGACTCTGGGTGCTCCTAGTGGATTTCATGCTTCTGCTAAGCTAGTAGACAAGTCCAACAATGCAAGAGCACAAGTAAAAGGAAGACAGCATGTGAAGAAGGACTGACAACACCATCAGGTTGTGCAAGTTCATCAGTTACTTAGGGAGGCAGGGGTGGAATTGTATTTTTTTCCTTTTCTTATTGTCCAATTGGGGCTCAGATGTGTAAACCCTCATAGTTCTCTTTGAGGCATAGCTGTATTGTTATTATCTTTTTAAATTAATTAATCAAATTAATTTAGACTATTTTTTCATGGTTACATTATTAATGTTCTTTCCTTTGCCTCCTATCTCCTACCTCCTGTAACCAACAAGCAATTCCACTGGGTTTTACATGTATCATTGATCAAGACCATTTGCAACAGAGTGATTGTTTAGAGTCTACATCCCCAGTCATGTCCCATCGAACAATGTGATCAAGAAAATGTTTTTCTTCTGTGTTTTTACTCCCACAGTTTGTTCTCTAGATGTGCATTGCATTCTTTCACATAAATCCCTCAGAATTGTCCTGGATCATCACATTGCTACTATTAGAGAAGTCCATTAAGTTGGATTATGCCAGAGTATCAGTCTCTGTGTACAATGCTCTCCTGCTTCTCCTCCTTTTGCTCTGCATCAATTCCTGGAGTTTGTTTGAGTTCACATGGAATTCCTGCAGTTCATTACTCCTTTTAGCATAATTACATCACCAACAGATACCACAATTTGATCAACCATTCTCTAATTGAAGGCTATCCCCTCATTTTCCAATTTTTTGCCACCACAAAGAGCATGACTATAAATATTTTTGTACAAGTCTTTTTTCTTATTTTCTCTTTGGCGTACATACCCAACAGTGGTATGCCTAGATCAAAGAGCAGGCAGTCTTTTAAAGCCCTTTGGGCATAATATCAAATTGCCTTCCATAATGGTTGGACCAATTCACAATTCCACCAGCAATGCATTGATGTCCCAATTTTGCTACCTACCCTCCAATATTTATTACTTTCCTTTGCTATCATATTAGCCAGTCTGCTAGGTGTGAGGTGGTACCTCAGAATTGTTTTGATTTGTATTTCTCTAATTATAAGAGATTTAGAACACTTTTCCACATACTTATTGATAGTTTGATTTCTTTATCTAAAAATTGCCTGTTCATGTCCCTTACCCATTTATCAATTGGGGAATGGCTTCATTTTTTGTACAATTGATTTAGCACCTTATAAATTTGAGAAATTGTACCTTTGGCAGAGGTTTTTGTTATAAAGATTTTTTTCCCAATTTGTTACTTCCTTTTTAATTTTGGTTGCATTAATTTTTTTATAAAAACCTTGTAAATTTAATGTAATCAAAATTATTCAATTTACATTTTGTAATATTCTCTATCTCTTGCTTGGTCTTAAAATCTTTCCTTTCCCATAGATCTGACAGGTATACTATTCTATGTTCACTTAATTCACTTATAGTTTCCTTCTTTATATTTAAGTCATTCACCCTTTCTGAATTTGTCTTGGTGTAGGGTGTGAGATGTTGATCTAAACCTAATTTCTCCCATACTGTTTTCCATTTTTCCCAGCAGTTTTTGTCAAATACCGGGGTTTTGTCCCAAAAGCTGGGCTCTTTGGGTTTATCATAGACTGTTTTGCTGAGGACATTTACCTCAAGTCTATTCCACTGATCCTCCCTTCTGTTTCTTAACAATTACCATATTGTTTTTATGACCATTGCTTTATAGTACATTTTAAGAGCTGGCTTCCATCTTTCATAAATTTTTTTTCTTCACTAGTTCCCTTGATATTCTTGATCTTTTGTTCTTTTAAATGAACTTTGTTGTAATTTTTTCTAATTCAGTAAAAACATTTCTTGGCAATTTGATAGGTATGGCACTAAATAAGTAAAGTAATTTGGGTAGGATTGTCATTTTTATTATATTAGCTCATTCTTCCCATGAACAATTAATATTTTTCCAATTATTTAGATTTAGTTTTTGTATGGAAAGTGTTTTGTAGTTGTGTTCATATAATTCCTGTGTTTGTCTTAGAAAATAGATTCCTAAATATTTTATAATGTCTAGGGTGATTTTAAATGGAATTTCTCTTTCTAACTCTTGCTGCTGAAATGTGTTGGAAATATATATAAATGCTGATGATTTGTGTGGGTTTATTTTGTATACTGCAACTTTACTAAAGTTGTTGATTATTTCCATTAGCTTTTTAGTTGATTCTCTAGGATTCTTTAGGTAGATGCCTTCAATTCCCTTTTCTTCTCTAATTACTAATTACTACTACTAGTAGAGTTTCTAGCAAATTATTAAATAATAGTGGTAATAACGGGCATCATTGTTTCATTTCTGATCTTAATGAGAAGGCTTCTAATTTATCCCCATTGCAGATGATGCTTGCTGATGGTTTTAAATATATACTGTTTATTATTTTTAGGAAAGGCCCATCTATTCCTATACTTTATAGTGTTTTCAATAGGAACGAGTGTTCATTATCTTTTTTTTTTTCCTTTTAGCAAGGGTAAACAACTGTGTTTAATCTTGGACTGAGGCTACTTGGCTACAACTGATTTTTCCATTAGTTGTTGCTGTTCAGTCATTGGGATTCCATTTGGAATTTTCTTGATAGCGATACTGGAGAGGTTTGCCATTTCCTTCTCCAGTTTATTTTCCAGATGAAGAAATTGAGGAATAAGGGTTAAACGACTTGCTCATGGTCACATAGTTAGTATCTGAGGCTGGAATTGAATTCAAGTCTCCCAGACTCCAGGCCTGAAACTGAGCCAATTAGTTGCTTGATTTATTCACATGTAGGGATGTATCAGCTGGCCTAGTGATTTGTTTCTATTATGTTCAGGACCAGAGGAAGTGTGGCACAGTAAAAGGAGTATTGACTGTGAAGAAAAGAACTGTCTTTTTTTATCCCTTCTCCAGCAATATGATTCTGGGTAGGTCACTTAAGCTCTTTATATCTCAGGCAACTTATTAGATCTTGTGAACAAAGATGCATATGGGAGAATCTGGTTTGATGAGAAGATTTCCCAAACTGGAAGGTACTTCCTCTAGTCTTCACAGAGGGTCCCCTCTCTCCCAAACATCTTCCTTTAAAAAAAGACAGGTAAGGAAAAATAGATTGTTCAATAATCATTAAAAGTTTTTCAGGAAAAGTCCTAAGTAAAGGGGTGACATCTCTAATGTAAGGGGTAAAAGGAGGTTTTGATTGGGTGAATATTAAAAGGTTTGTTCACCAGGAAATTGAATAACTATCAATTCCCAATCAAAGAATAAACTCCCGTCAAAATGACTTTTATGGAAGTTTATTTATAAATGAGGAGAAAAGAGAAAATAAGAAAATCAGAAAGAGGATAAGCTAGGATAAGTAATCTAACACACTAGGTAATTTGTTCCAGCCCCCTAGTTTAACCCAGGTATATCTAATTAGTCCTCAGTTGAGGGAGGCTCAACCTTGAACCCGGAGGTGAATGAAGCAAAAGCTTCAGTCACAGAGTCTCTTTTGAAAGAAGGAAGATTTAGTCTTTACACTCACCATGTGTAGTTCTAAGGGAAAGATTTAAGAATAATCTCGCCAAGGTCTCAGAGTCCCAAGTCCAGCTCTCCTCCAGGTCTAAGTCACAAACAAAAAGTGGTCCTTCAGATTCTTATGGGGAAAAAACTGGGGGTGAAATTAAATATTATCTGGGTTCTGAGGAAGGGTATGTAGGAGACAAGACAAGACAATAGACTGGGGTTAACAAGTTGGGGAAATACAATTTAGAATGGGTTTGACAGTTGGAGGCCCAACTGCCAACACAGATCCACCTAGCCAGGGAGTCTGTGAAACTAACAAGTGAGTAGACTGACAATAGGTTTTATAATCAGGGTTTAATTCAATGAACTATGTTTTGAAAGAAGGGAAAGGGGGTCCTAATATACCAGTCTATGGGCAAGCCTCAGAGTCAGGGAATGGACTTATCTACATTAAGCTAGAAACTATATCAGGGCAGGGCAGAATGGAGATCAGGAATGAAAGTGGCATCCTCACTGCTGAGTCCTGTCAAAATCTAGTGATGATACAGCTTTCTCAGGTCTTCAGCCAGTACTCCTCTATTTGGGTAAGTCAGGGAGCTAAACCAACCTGAGCTGACCAGCAACCCATGTTAGGTTTTATAGTCTCAACTTAACCTCCCACAGGCAGATGACTTTCCTCCTTCTGGATATCAGGATATCAGGGTACAAACACCACTTCCTCTCAGGTTTCCCAGGTGGTCAGTTACAACTTGTTCCCAGCCACCATAGAATCCATTTCTGTGAGAGAAGCACAACTTCCTGCTTCCCCATTCCATTTAGAATTCTCCAGCCCTGCTTGCTAAGCCTCCCAACTAACTAATCTTAAAAGTTTTATTAATTTATCTTACAACAAGGTCCAAGACACAAACAAGAAGAGTGGAGCTGAACTCACTGAACTCTCTTTTAAAGGGGCTTCTTTTGCATCACTTCCTGTGCCTTCTTCCTAGTTTACATGTCTAATCACAACAGAAACTTTTCTTAGGACTGGCCAGGAGGCAGTCAGTAAATTCTAATTCCTCACTCCCTCTAGCACATGTGGGTCACTGACCTCCCAAGTTGTGAGTAAAGTGGAGTTGTTTACACTTTTGGTGATTAGATTTGAGAATGGGCAAGGTAGATTTAATCTCATTATCACAATGAGTCCTTAAGCCTTGTCTTTTGCATTATTTCTTATACCTCTTCCCTATCAGTTATTTTATCTCTTTGTCTCCTCCACGTTTTTAATCAGTCAGTTACCACATAAATCATTCCTCCATCAAACTCTACTATTTCAAAAAGTTCTAAGTTTAGCCATTTGCACAGTAGCATGCATGAAGAATTTGAAAGGCCATACCTTTTGTTATATATACTTCAGGTATAATGAGGAAATATATGTATTAATGAAGGAGTAGTGGTTTATGTCCAGAATAGTTAACTCATTAGAAATCACTAAATTTGGGTAGAGAAGTGCTCCACAAAATGTCCTTGTAATGTTTAGACTCTCAGAGGGTCCCAATCTGTAGGGGGAAATATTGTTGAAGGTAACTGCCTTAACATGTAACTCTCTAAGTGCGTCTTAGGTATTTACATTCCTATCATGGTCAAGGGCCACTCTCACACTTTAGTCAGAGTAATTATATAATTCTATCCCTACTGGGAAGAAAAAGGAAGAGGATTTCATAATAGCTATCTGGCTTCAGTGTCAGCAAGACAAGTTTGAAGTCACAACCTCTTATCATTCTAGGAAACTAATGCAATGAATTTTAAAGGCAGTATAGAACTGGATTAGCACAGGAAATATCCCTGCCTATGACTTCCCTATAGTGAGAGAATCACATGTCAAGTCTATATCCCAGTTCTTATTAGAAAAAAACAAAACACTTCACTTGAAATCCACTGTATTGTATGGTAAAATTCCATCACAGTGAACTTATCATCTGTAGAATCAGATGTATATCATCTGTAGAAATAACAATCTCAGCCTGTATGGCTAAAGAGGAAAGCTAGAGTCTCTATAGTTAGTTAGTGAAAAGAATTTTTCTGAACATAGAAAAGGAAAGTGGATGTCAAAATTCAACCAATCAAAAATATGGACAGACTATGGGCCTACTATGGGCCAACTCTTGAGGTATAAAGACAAAAGTATAATGATTTTAGGCCCATAGAATAATTTATTCTAGTAGAGGAAAAAGCATATACACATATAAGAATGTACACGATATATTTAAAATAAACATAATACACTTTTTTAGGTGTTAACAGTAGTCAGGGGAAACCAACTGAACTGAATAGCTATAAATCTCTGCACAGTAGGTCAAGCAGGACACCTCTGCAGAATGCTAAATCTGAGACTTAGCTCAACTAATCCCAGAAAGTACATGCACAGAACAGTACTCCTTCTACGTTAGGAATGGAGCTAAACTTCAGCATATAAACAAAATCAAGGGAGGGAAAGTCCCCAAATAAGCAAGGGACAGAGAAAAAGCATTATGCTAGGGGAAAAAAAGCATCTCAATAAGAGATAATCAAAATATAAACTCAGAAGAAATCAGCAATATAAAATTGAAAACATATGAACCCACAAAGGAAAATGTGAAAGGCTGTCAGGCTCATAATTAACCCTTGGAAGAACTCCAAAAAAGTATAGAAAATCAAATAATAAAAAACTTAGAAGACAAATTAGGAAAGAAAGTGATAGAAAAAACCAACAGCTTAGAAAAAAAACAAACAACTTAGTAAAAAAGGAAACAGTTCCCTAAAAAAAGGAAATACAGTATCTCAAACCGCAAAATAATTCCCCATGAAAGGAAATACAATGTCTCAAAGAAGAAAATGGTTTCCTAAAAATTAGAATTGAACAAATCAAAGCTTACATGAGACAATAGAAAACAATAAAACTTATTGAGACAATAGAAAAGAATAAAACAAATTCAAAAGAATGAAAAAATAGAAGAAAATTAAATTTGAAATCTCTCATTGAAAAACTACTCACCTAGAAATTAGATACAGGACAGATAATCTAAGGATCATTGGATTGCCTGACAGTTATGATCAAGAAAAAGAATCTTGATGCCATCTTGGAAGAAATTGTCAGGGAAAACTGCCCTGATGTTCTTGAACAAAAAGAGAAAACAGTAATTGAAAGAACCCACCCATCACCTCTTGAAATTAATCCCAAGTTTAAAAATCCCAGAACTATTATAGTCAAATTCTAGAACACTCAGGCTAAGGAGAAAATACCATGAAAATCCATAAGAAAATTCACATATTGTGGAACCCACAATCAGGATTAAACAGGACCTAGCAGCTTTTACATTAAATGATAGTAAGGCAAAAAATATGATACTCTGTGAGGGAAAGGATATAGATTTGTGACTAAGAATCACCTAACCAGTGAAATAGTATAATATTACAGGGGCAAAATGAATATTTAGTGAAATAGAGGAATTCCAGATGTTAGTGATGAAATGCCAAGAGCTTAAAAGAAAATGTGATTATCAAATTTGACATTCAAAAGAAGCAAACAATGACAAATCAAAGTTCAGTGGCAAGAAAAAGTCAAGATGACTAGTGCTGACTTGGCATCCAGTGGATGAACCTGGCTTCTTCAGTGTCTAATCAGCCTCTTAGAGTTCAACAGCGCCCTATTCTGCTGCCTTCATGGCAGTTGGAACAAATTGACCTCATTCACTCCTTCTGCTAGTGGAGTCTTCAGGTGCTGGGGGTAGACAATCCCTTAAATCATCAATGGGTTTGAAACCCATTGGTTATCTTCAACTTGATGTAGTCTGCCTGTTGAGACAACAGTTTTCCAGGGTGTGGTCACTGCACATGCTAGAGTTTCTTGCAGCCATAGGTGAAAGCTGGTTTTCAGGTTGACACCAAAGGAGAAAAGCAGCCCTGAAAGGGGCTTGGCAAGCTGAGGGAATAGAAAAGGCTTTGAAGATGGTGCATGAGGTGAGACTTCAAGGAAACTTGGAATTTTAAGATGTGGCCATAAGAAGGGAATGTATTCCTGGCATGGGAGCAGCTAATACAAAGATAAAAGATATGGAGTATCATTTGCACATAAAAGCAAGTAAGGCTGAGTTAAAGAATCGGAAAACTTCCTTAGGGTAAAGAACCAAGATGGCAGAGAATATATAGGGACCCATTGGATTTCTACCAAATTATCTTCCAAAATGCAATGTTATAGTGCCTAAAAATGAATTCTGAGCAGCATAATCCACAAAAAGAACAACAACAAATGAAGTATTACACTCCAAACAACTTAGAAGGCTTGACATGCCAGGGCAGGACTACATAGGCAACAGGAGCAACTGAAGCAGTTTCTAGACTTCTAGAACTCTTAGCCACTGATAATAAGGGATGTGTCAGATAACTTTTCAGAAGAAGATTACACAAGTCTCTATGTTGGCTCTGGGTGCAAGACTCTTCACATTGTGCATACACAGAACCAGGTCTTAAGTCCTGGGGTACAGTTGTAGGGTGAGGAGGAGGCACCAGCATTTAGCAGTACTTGCAGACACAGGGGAACAAGTGATTCTGGTCACAGTTCCAAAGGGTAAAAGAGAGCTTGGGGAAAAGGAAATAGACTGGGAGAGTATTAAACATACCTCTCCTTACATTATACCACCTTGGAAGAACTAAAAACAGATAGATCCTCAGTGCCAGTTTTGAAGGCAGCTTCACAAAGAATGTGAAGATTAGTGCTGACTTCACCACAGTTACAGAGGCCAACTTCAACAGTCTTTTAAAATAAAATAAAAGAAAAAGCCATAAAATGACCAAACAAAAAATAATTTAAACATAGTAAGTTATTTTTGTGACGATAGACTCAAACTTAGAGGAAGACAACGAAGTCAATACTGTTGCATCCAAGGTCTCCAAGAAAAATACTAATTTCTATCTAGCCAAAAAAGAATAAATGGAAGAGCATAAAAAGGATTTTAAATGAACAAATAATAGAGGTAGAAGAAAAAAACAGGAAAAAATGAGTGATACAGGAAAATCATTAAAAAAGAGTCAACAGCTTGGTAAAGGAGGCACAAAAATGAATTAAAAAAATAATACTTTTAAAAACAGAATAGGTCAATTGGTAAAAGAGGTATTAAAATCCAAAGAAGAGAAGGACTTCCTAAAAAGCAGAATTGGGCAAATGGAGAAAGATATGCAAAAATGCACTGAAGAGAAAAACTTCTTGAGAGAACAAATTACCTTTTTGGAAAAAGAGGTACAAAAATTCACTGAGGAAAAGAATTGTTTAAAATGTAGAATTGGCCAAATGGAAAAGAAGGTACAAAAAGTTACTTAGGAAAACATGCTTTAAAAATTAGAATTGGGCAAATGAAAGCTAATGATTCCATGAGATATTAAACAGTAAAAAAAAAGTCAAAAGAATGAAAAAATAGAAGAAAATGTGAAATATCTTATGAAAAAAACAACTGACCTGGGAAATGAATCCAGTGGGGCACCTGGGTAGCTCAGTGGATTGAGAGCCAGACCTAGAGATGGGAGGTCCTAGGCTCAAATCTGGCCTCAGACACGTCCCAGCTGTGTGACCCTGGGCAAGTCACTTCACCCCCATTGTCTAGCCCTTACCACTCTTCTTCCTTGGAGCCAATACACAGTATTGACTCCAAGATGGAAGGTAAGTGTTTAAAAAAATAGAAATGAATCCAGGAGGGATCATTTAAGAATTATTGGACTACTTGAAAGTCATGATAAAAAATGAGGTTTGACATTATATCTTTCAAGAAATCATCAAGGAAAATTACCCTGATCTTCTGAAACCAGAGGACAAAAGAGAAATGGAAAGAATCCACCAATCACCTCCTGAAAGAATTCCCAAAGGATGATGCTCAGGAATATTAAAGCCAAATTTCTACATTCTCAGGTCAAGAAGAAAATATAACAAGCAGTCAAAGAGAAACAATTCAAATATTGTGAAGTCATAGTCAAGATGATATAAGATGGCATATTCTAGATTAGAACATCAGATAGCACAGAATATAATATTTCAGAGGGCAAAGGAACTAGGACTTCAACTACAAATTATTACCCAGCAAAACTGAGCATAAATCTTCAGGGGTATTCAAAGAAATAAAGGAGTTTTAAAGAGTCCTGTTGAAAAGACCAGAGCTGACAATTTGACTCTCAAAAACAAGTCTCAAGAGAATTATAAAAAGGGAAAGAGGAATCAAAAGACATTCAAAAAGATTTAACTCTGTACATTCCTATATGGGGAGATGATTCTTATAATACCAAGGAACTTTGCCATTATTAGGGAAGTTAGAAGAAGTATATGAAGACTGAGGGTAAGGTATGAGTTCAATATGATGAGATGATATAAAAAATTAAATTAAATTAAAGTATGAGATAAAGGAATGCATTGGGAGGAAGGGAAAGGACAAAATAGAAAATGGTGGTAAATTATTGAACATAAAAGAGACCCGAAAGAGCATTTAATGTGGAGGGGAATATGGGGGAATTGGGGAAAAGAGCTTATGAACCTTCCTTTCATCAATGAGGGAAGAACATATACTATCAATTGGGTACAGAAAGCTATCTTATCCTACTAAAAAAGAGGAGGGTAAGGAGATAAAGAGGTGAGGCTGATAGATAAGAGGGCAAACTGGGGAAGGTCGAGGTCAGGAACTAAATATGGGATAAGAGGATGGAAAGTAATACTCAGTAATCATAATGGAGCAATACTTTTTTTATAAATCTTTAATAAATGCTTAATTTCTCAAGTACATAGAGAAATGAATTGAATATACAAGAATACAAGTCATTCCTTGATTGACAAATGGTCAAAGGGTATGAACAGGCAGTTCTCAAATGAAGTAATTAAAGCTCTCTATAGTCATGTAAAAAATACTCCAAATCACTATGTTACAGAAATGCAAATTAAAACAACTCTGAGATACCATCCTACATCTATCAGATTAACTATCTTGACAGAAAAGGAATATGACAAAACTTGGAGGGGATATGGGAGGAGAGAGCAGACTCCTTGCGTGCAGTGACATAGATGGATAAGATTTTACTACATGTAGATGGGAGAATGTATTCTAAGCACAGCGAAGAGAGTGAATATAGGCAGAAATGCTGAAAGGAGAGGAATATGGCTATGTTCTTAGCTTGGTTCCTTTTGTCTTTTGAAATTCCTGTGTCCAGTTTATAACCTTCTGAATGGCAAGAAAGGTTTTGTTTTTGTCTTTTGGATGCCCAGCAGCTAATATACTTGTATATTCTTAGATCCTTGCACATTGTTTCCAGATGTGTGATTTTATCAGTTTGGTAATTTCAAGTGTAGAAACTCTTGGTACAGGTTGAGAACCTGTATGGAATTGATACTCTTACACACTTGTCTGGGAGCACTGGAGAGGTAAAAATATGATACATTTATGGTTGTAGTATGGTTAAGAGTTGGGACTACCCAAATCGAAGTCCTTCCATTCTCTAAGATCAAATTTTATTTCCCTGTGCTATGCAGCATTATACAAGATAGATGTGAGAAACACATGGAATGCAAGTTGAATTGGATTAGTTGGCATTAAGATGTTAAAGATTGTATGAATAGATTTAAGATTATATGAATAGATTTAAAAGGAACTTTGAAGAGCCCCCTTTTCTCTTCATTTCTTTCTTGTTCTTTAATGAAAATATGCATTATTGAGATAATTTGTTACAATTCCATGATTGAAGCTCTGTTATAATGAACCATCTATGAAGATATGGAAAGAACTATGTAATAAGGGACTTCCTTTATAACTTGAGTTCGCCATGGTATAATTTTATATATATTGTGTCATTTCAGTACCTTGAGCATACCAGAAAGAAAAGACTGTCAGAGAAAGAAGAGGTGGTGTAGAAGAACAGTTAGATAAGAATGAAGTAGAAGTAGACATGTGGAGAAATAGACATGGTAGGAGAGAAGGAGGACAATCATGAGAGAGGTAAAACTCAAAAATCACTTGCTAAAAACAAAGTTCCAGTTTAGGTTCTACTATTAACTAGGTACTATCAAGGCTAGACTTTTAACATTAATCCTCTCTTGGTCTCACTTTCATAATCATTCAATATCAAAGGGTAAATTCTCTCAGGTTCTTAAGAATGTGGTGAAGCTTATGAGCCTTTTCTAAGAAAAATGTTGTAAATGCATAATATATATGATTATAAAGAAAACTAATCATTTTGAAATGTATTTATGAAACACATTTTAAAATCAGGTCCATGGACTCCAGGTTAAGAACTCTTGAACTAGGTATTTGATATCTAAGATCTTTTCTTTTCTGAAGACCTTTGATAGTAAACATTATGCTCTTTTTAGCACTTTTACCACAGTGCCCATTTTCATCTACCTTTTCTTCTTCCTATCCTGACTATAACAGACAGCAGCTCTGAGATAAAGTGAATAGTCTCATTTGAGTAGCACATGTAGAAGAACTTGTCTGTCTGGCCTGTAGAACCAGGCTAGCATGATCGAGAAGCACACTGTTCATGTGCTAGAGGTGATAGGACAACAAATTATCGATTCATTTTGGCCCAATCTGAAGCTGGTTCTAGAAAGTGAGATAGATTCCTCCATACAAACGTTTTCAAGACTAGAAGACATCTGGGCATGTAGTCTAAGGGAGAAATGAAAAGTAATGCTGCTTGTTTGGCATTGTTAGAGCTATATGCTGGGAGGTCAATTGTCTCTGGGAAAGAGGGAATTGTTTTTGAAAGCCAGAGAAAGCTATAGGAGGAGCATCAGTAGATAATGCTAATGGCAAACTGCAGAAGAGAGTATAAGGTACAGAGAATCACAATAGGGAATAGTAATGAGAAACATCTCTGTTCATATAGAGAAAGCAAGCTTCAAAAGAAGGACAAAAGAAGTCATACTTTTAACCAATGATATATTAGCAATTTGATACAACTTAATTCAACAAATAAATTTTTTTAGTAATTTTTTGTGTTTATTCTGATTTTGAGTTATAAAACACTAGAAGCTGAGTGGCACAGCGAATAGATCACAAGCTAGATGTGGAGTTAGGAAGATCTCCTTTCAAATCAAGTTAAACATACATACTAACTTTGTAACCAGGGGAAATTAACCTTTATTTGTTTCAGTTTTCTTATCTGAAAAATGTGGATAAAGGGATATGAATAGGCAGTTTTTAGATGAAATCAAAACTATCAATAATCACATGAAAAAAGTGTTCAAAATTCCTCCAGATTAGAGAAATGCAAATCAAAACAACTCTGAGGTACCAACTCAAACCTAGCAGACTGGCCAATATGACAGTAAAGGAAAATAATAAATGTTGGAGGGGATGTGGTGAAATTGGGACACTAATACATTGCTGGTGGAGTTGTGAATTGATCCAAACATTCTGGAAGGCAATTTGTTATGCCCAAAGGACTTTAAAAGACTTCATGCCCTTTGATCCCGCTATACCACTACTAGGTTTGTACCCAAAAAGAGATAATAAAGAAAAATATTTGTACAAAAATATTTATAGCCTTGTTCTTTGGGTGACAAATAATTAGAAAATGAGGGGGTGTCCCTCAATTGGGGAATGGCTGAACAGACTGTAGTATATGATGGTGATGGAATACTATTGTGCTGTAAGGAATGATGAACTGGAGGATTTCTATATGAACTGGAAAGACCTCCATGAACTGATGCAGAGGGAAATGAGTAAAACCAGAACATTGTACACAGAAAGTGAAACATTGTGGAATGATCAAATGTAATAGACTTTGCTACTAATAACAATGTAATGATCAAGAACAATCCTGATGGACTTATGAGAAAGAAGGCTATCCACATCTAGAGTAAAAATGGTGAGAGTAGAAATGCAGAAGAAAAACATATAATTGATGATGTGTTTCTATGGATACATGATTGGGGGTTTTGGTTTTAAAAGATTATTCTATTACAAATATGAATAATATGGAAATAGGTTTTGAGCAATCATATATGTATAAATCAGTGGAATTGCTTGTCAGCTCTGGGAGAGTAGGGAAGAAGAGAGGGAGAGAACACAAATCTTGTAACCATGGGAAAATATTCAAAATAAATTATTTAATTTAAAAAAGAAAAAATGGAGATAATAATAGCATGTATCCTCCAGATTGGTGCAAGAATCAAACAAGATCATGATTTTAGTGGTTAGCATGGTGCCTGGCACGTAGTAAGTACTATATAAATGTCAACTGTTAATATTAATAGAACAATTTTTCAGCCTTGGTCCCTCTAAGTTTCCATCAGAATTCTTTATCCACTCATTCATATTCATGGTCTCTTTAATATGATCATAAATAGTATATCCTCTGTGTGCTTTTTGGTTGTATGTTCACTTTGCTTAATTTTATAAAGCAAAGGCTTCCAGATACTTGCTTCTTCCTCACATTTGTTGACCTTAATTCTCCCATGGTATTTAATTAAATAAATGTACCCAATTTGTTACATCACTTTTCTATTGTTGAATATTTAGTTTGCTTCTATGTTTGTTTGTTTTTAATCACAGATAATGCTGCTCTAAACATTTTGAAGATATCGCTCTTTTGTTTTGTTAACACTTTCAGGGGCTACGCCTAACAAATTGGAATTGGTAGGTCAAAAGGTGTGATTATTTTTGCATTGTTGACTGCCAATTACCATATTGCTATCCAAAAATATTTTTCCAGTTGAAGAAACATATTCTGGAAGCCCTACCCAGGACATGACTAAGAGGCTCTATGTGTCTCTAGGGAAACTGGTATCATTATTTTCCATGAGCTCTTTTGTGAAGTCTTCTTGTTTTCTTTGTCCTCTAATAAACCTTTTCATTCCTTGAGTTTTGTAAACCAGTTGACTACAAGGGAAGTTGCTGTTGATATTTTAGGTGGCGTCTTTTTTGTTTCTGATTTTTTTTAAGATATTTTATGTTCCAAATTATATGAAATAACAATTTCCCACTTACATTTTATGAAGTTAAAAGATTCAAATTACCTCCCTTCTTCCCTTCCGTCACCCTCTCTTGGCAATGTTCAGCAATTTGGTCTCCATTTTAAAATGTATTATCATTTGAAACATATTTCCGTATTGTTCATTTTTGTAAGAGAATACTTATGTAAAACCAAAACACCAAAATAAAATCAAAAATAAACTAGTTAGAAATAGTATGCTTTGGTCTGCATTCAACTGCAATAGTTCTTTCCCTAGAGGTGGGAAGCTTTCTTTTTCATAAGTACTTCATTATTATCTTAGATCATTGTGTTGCTGAGAGTAGCTAAGTTTTTCACAACTGGTCATAATATTGATTTTACTGTGTGCAATGTTTTCTTGGTTCTGCTTATTTCACTCTGAATCAGTTCATGTAGGTCTTTTCTCCTTTTTCTGAAATCATCCTATTCTTCATTTCTTAAAGCACAGTAGTATTCCATCACCATCAAATACCAAAATTTGTCCAGCCATTCCCCAATTGATGAATATCCCTTCAATTTCTCATTATTTGCCTAGTTGGCCTCTTTTAGTGAAGTTGCAAATGGTCAGGGCAAACTCACCAAGTTAGATAAGTGAAAAATCCCTTATAGTTCTTCACCTATAAGACCTTTGTGATGTGTAAGGGCTTCTGAATATGGGTTATTTGTGATGTTTCTGATATAGAATTTGTGACTTTAGTGAGTTAAAATGCAAAATCAAGACCAGATATCTTGCATTTTTTATTCTACTAAATGACGTATTCTGCCTGCCTCAGTTTCCTTATCTGTTAAATAGAGATAATAAGTGTACCCAATTTATAGGGTCATTGTGAGGATCAAAAGAGCTATACAAATACTAGTTATTACTTTTATTTTTCCTATAAAATAGAAGTAGAGAGGAATAATGGATGAGGACAGCAATCATGTCAAAGTCCCTTGACAAATGTGAGACAGAGGGCTTGGGGACAAATTAAAATTTCTTCTTTTTCATCTGAGGCTAATTAATTAAGCTTCTGATTGATATATATTAAGTAAAATTTTCAGAAAAGACAACCTGCATGCTGGTTCTGGATTTATGATTTCTACAGATACACAGATTGAAAGGCTCTCACACCAGGGTGAGAACATAAATCTTCTCATATCTGACTGAGAACCTCCACAAATTATCTTTGACAAAGGGATATTGTTATAAAGGAGAGAGGGGCTACTCTACTAGGGGAATAGGATACTGGTGAGGGAAGCCGTGTCTCTGTATTCCCCTAGTTTGCTTGTGATGAGGGAACACCAACCCCAATCACCCTTGTTAGATGTTATAATTTCCCCTTCTAAATAACAGTGCCCAGGAAGGAGCCCAAATAGTCAGGGAGATGGGTAACCCTTTCAGGTCCCACCTGGGGTTGGATCAATTATTAATATTGGGCTCTGATTAGCCTTGGATCACATTGTTTATATGACTACATTTGTTCCCTCCCCAAGGGTCTGATATAATGACCACTCAGGAAGGTACTTATTAAATACTTTATCTATGATCTTAATTAGGGAAAGGATAATCAGGATACAGATTGGGGATTGGAGACCCTGTCAAACTAATATCTATAATCTATAATCACTCAGGACTGGAGGCTATTGATTTAGTAAAGCTGAAGCTATTGTTCTTCACAACCCTCTGGTTCAGCTTGGCCACTACCAAAAAGAGAGTACAGTCTGCTCTGTGGGTGCAGCTATATTGATGATTTCCTCTCAGCTTTCTTATTATCAGTTTGTGATGTGTTAGCCTTGAGAACATTTAGGGAGTATTCCACCCTTAACCACCCTCTTCTTCCTCAGACCTCCCTTCCTTCCTTTCACCACCCAGGGCCCAGAGACCTAAAGGCTATGATGATTCAGATACCTAAAGATCTAGGGTGATTGAGAGAGAACCAAAGACCAACGGTCAGAGGCCCAAAGATCAATGGTCAAAGACAGACCCCTCCCAGATGGCTGTTAGGGGTATTTATACTCTCAGGCCAACCGACTCTTGCCCCTGGCTCACTGCATCTGGGAACATTCCGATGTCTCCAATTGCCTCCCCTGTCAATCAAGGTGAGACCAACATTTCTCAGAGTTTGAATATAACAATATGTAGCCTTAAGGACTCCTGGAGAAAAGGTACTTGATACCTTATTAGGCATCCCATTGCATTTCTGGATAGGCCTAACTGTTAGGAATTATTCTAATTATCTTGATCCTAATTCTGTGTCTCTGAAAACTCCCCTCCTACTGTTCCTATCATTCACTGATCTCTGTATACCATTAGTTAATGCCCCACACCAACTTGGTCACCCCATTTCTTGGTGTTATCTAGCTTCTCAATAGCCTTCCTAAAATGTGGTATACAAAGGTCAATACAGACTGAGGCCCAGTATAACTGGACTCCTTTGTTCTAGCCACTAGGCTTCACTTAACATAATCTGCAATTTCAAAAGCTTTGTTACCTCTCAAGTGACTTCCTTTTGAATTAAAGACTAAAGACCTCAGCACATTTTTTAAAAAGAACTTTCTATCGAGCCATATCTTCCCCTTGTACTTGTGAATTTGATTTTTTTAACCTAAAGGTTGTTATATTTCAACTTTTTCTGCTATTAAATTTCATCTTAGACTCATTCAATAATTCTTCCTTGTACCACTCTTTTAAAATTGTCATCCAATGTTTTAATTATACTTTTGACCTTATGCCTTCTGGAATTTTGTAAGCATTCATTCAATACAATTAAAAAATTCCACTAAAGAACTACTTCTGAATTGACATTGAATCATTGATTTCAATTTTGGGTGTGATCATTTAACCTGTCCTGAATATACCTAACTATATAATGGCCTTATAAAATAACACATATATTTCCATCGAGTCCATGAGAGGATAGTTTGAGAGAGACTTCATCAAGTCTTTTTTTAAAAAATCAACCTAGCAATTTACTAATTTAGCAAAGTATTTTTAAGGAAAGGCAATGAGGTTAAGATGACATAAATTCAGGCTGTTTTTCTTTGACAACTATTTCCTTTACTAAACATTCTCTACCTATGCCATTAATATTTTCTTTTTTTAAAAAAATTATTAATATTTCTTTTTTAGAAAAGTTAACATTGTTACGTAATTCATGCTCTTACTTTCCCCTTCACCCCCTGACCTTCCCCCCTCCCATGGCTGATGCATATTTCCACTGGTTTTAACATGTGTCATTGATCAAGACCTATTTTCAAATTGTTGATAGTTGCATTGGTGTGGTAGTTTCGAGTCTACATCCCCAATAATGTCTGCCTCAACCCATGTGTTCAAGCAATTATTTTTCTTCTGTTTCCACTCCTGTAGTTCTTCCTCTGAATGTGGGTAGCATTCTTTTCCATAAGTCCCTCAGAATTGTCCTGGGTCATTGCATTGCTGCTAGCACAGAAGTTCATTACATTTGATTTTTTTTTTAACATTTATTAATATACATTTTTAACATGGTTGCCTGATTCATACTCCTCTTATCCCCTTCACCCCCTCCCTCCACTCCCCCCACCCATGGCCGATGCGCATTTCCACTAGTTTTGTCATGTGTCCTTGATCAAGACCAATTTCCAAATTGTTGGTAGTTGCATTGGTGTGGTAGTTTCGAGTCCACACCCTCAATCACGTCCACCCCGACCCATGCGTTCAAGCAGTTGTTTTTCTTATATGTTTCCTCTCCTGCAGTCCTTCCTCTGAATGTGGGTAGCATCTTTACCATAAATCCCTCGGAATTGTCCTGGGTCATTGCATTGCTGCTAGCACAGAAGTTCATTACATTTGATTTTACCACAGTGTATCAGTCTCTGTGTACAATGCTCTTCTGGCTCTGCTCCTTTTGCTCTGCATCAATTCCTGGAGCTCTTTCCAGTTCACATGGAATTCCTCCAGTTTATTATTCCTTTGAGCACAATAGTATTCCATCACCAGCATATACCACAGTTTGTTCAGCCATTCCCCTATTGAAGGACATACCCTCATTTTCCAGTTTTTGCCACCACAAGAAGCATGGCTATAAATATTTTCGTACAAGTCTGTTTATCTATGATCTCTTTGGGTACAAACCCAACAATGGTATGGCTGGATCAAAGGGCAGGCATTCTTTTATAGCCCTTTGAGCATAGTTCCAAATTGCCATCCAGAATGGTTGGATCAGTTCACAGCTCCACCAGCAATGCATTAATGTCCCAGTTTTGCCACATCCCCTCCAGCATTCATTACTCTCCCCTTCTTTCATTTTAGCCAATCTTTTAGGTGTGAGGTGATTACCTCAGAGTTGTTTTGATTTGCATTTCTCTAACTATTAGAGATTTAGAACACTTTCTCAAGTGCTTATTGATACTTTTGATTTCTTTATCTGAAAATTGCCTATTCATGTCTCTTGCCCATTTATCAATTGGGGAATGGCTTGATTTTTTTATACAATTGGTTTAACTCCTTGTATATTTGAGTAATTAGACCCCTGTTAAAGATTTTTGTTATAAAGATTTTTTTCCCAATTTGTTGTTTCCTTTCTGATTTTGGCTACATTGTTATTTGTTTGTACAAAAGCTTTTTAGTTTTATATAATCAAAATAATTTAATTTACATTTTGTAATTTTCTCTAACTCTTGCTTGGTTTTAAAATCTTTCCTTTCCCAGAGATCTGACAAGTAAACTATTCTATGTTCACTTAACTTATTTATAGTTTCCCTTTTTATATTCAAGTAATTTACCCATTCTGAATTTATCTTAGTGTAGAGTGTGAGATGTTGATCTAAGCCTAATTTCTCCCATATTGTTTTCCAAATTTCCCAACAGTTTTTGTCAAATAGTAGATTTTTGTCCCCAAAGTTGAGCTCTTTGGGTTTATCATACACTGTTTTGCTGATATCACTTACCCCAAGGCTATTGCACTCATCCTCCCTTCTGTCTCTTAGCCAGTACCATACCATTTTGATGACTGCTGCTTTATAGTACAGTTTAATATTTAGTACTGCTAGGCCTCCTTCCTTCACATTTTTTTCATTATTTCCCTTGATATTCTTGATCTTTTGTTATTCCAGATGAACTTTTTTATAGTTTTTCCTAATTCAGTAAAAAAGTTTTTTGGTAGTTTGATAGGTATGGCTCTAAATAGGTAAATTAATTTGGGTAGAATGTTCATTTTTATTATGTTAGCATGTCCTACCCATGAGCAATCAGTGTTTTCCGATTGTTTACATCTAGCTTTAATTGTTTGGAAAGTGTTTTGTAGTTGTTTTCGTATAATTGCTGTGTTTATTTTGGTAGATAGATTCCTAAATATTTTATATTGTCTAGGGTGATTTTAAATGGTGTTTCTCTTTCTACCTCTTGCTGCTGTGATGTGTTGGAAATATATAGAAATGCTGATGATTTATGTGCATTTATTTTGCATCCTGCAGATTTGCTAAAGTTTTCGATTATTTCTACAAGTTTCTTAGTTGATTCTCTAGGATTTTTTAAGTAGACCATCATATCATCTGCAAAGAGTGATAGCTTAGTCTCCTCATTGCCTATTTTGATACCTTCAATTTCTTTTTCTTCTCTAATTGCTGCTGCTAGTGTTTCTAGTACAATGTTAAATAATAGAGGAGATAATGGGCATCCTTGTATCACTCCTGATCTTATTGGAAAGGTCCCTAGTTTATCCCCATTGCATATGATGCTTGTTGATGGTTTTAGGTATATACTGTTTATTATTTTTAGGAAAGGTCCTTCTATTCTTATACTTTCCAGGGTTTTCAATAGGAATGGGTGCTGTATTTTGTCAAAGGCTTTTTCAGCATCTATTGAGATAATCATGTGATTTTTGTTTGTTAGACTGTTGATATGGTCAATTATGTGGATGGTTTTCCTAATGTTGAACCATCCTTGCATTCCTGGTATAAATCCCACCTGATCATGGTGGATGAGCCTCTTGATCACTTGCTGGAGCCTTTTTGCTAATATTCTATTTAAAATTTTTGCATTTATGTTCATTAGGGAGATTGGTCTGTAGTTTTCTTTCTTTGTTTTTGATCTACCTGGCTTTGGAATCAGTACCATATTTGTGTCATAAAAGGAATTTGGTAGGACTCCTTCTTTCCTTATTATATCAAATAATTTCTATAGTATTGGGTTTAGTTGCTCTTTGAATGTCTGACAGAATTCACTGATGAATCCATCAGGCCCTGGCGATTTTTTCTTAGGGAGTTCTTTGATAGCTTTTTCAATTTCTTTTTCTGATATGGGATTATTTAGGCATTCTATTTCTTCTGCTGTTAATCTAGGCAATTTGTATTTTTGTAAATATTCATCCATCTCTCCTAGATTGCTATATTTATTGCCATATAATTGGGCAAAATAGTTTTTAATGATTGCCTTAATTTCCCCTTCATTAGAGGTGAGTTATTCCTTTTCATCTTTGACACTGTCAATTTGGTTTTCTTATTTTCTTTTTTTTATTAGATTGACCAGTACTTTGTCTATTTTATCTGTTTTTTCAAAATACCAGTTTCTAGTCTTGTTTATTAATTCAATAGTTCTTTTACTTTCAATTTTATTAATTTCTCCCTTGGTTTTTAGTATTTCTAATTTAGTTTTCATCTGGGGGTTTTTAATTTGCTCACTTTCTAATTTTTTAAGTTGCATGCCCAATTCATTAATCTCTGCCCTCCCTAATTTGTTAATATATGCACTCAAAGATATAGATTTCCCCCTGAGTACTGCCTTGGCTACATCCCACAGAGTTTGGTAGGATGTCTCATCATTGTCATTCTCTTCAATGAAATTTTTGATTGTTTCTATGATTTCTTCTTTGACTAACTGGTTTTGGAGAATCATATTATTTAATTTCCAATTAGTTTTTTATTTTCCTGTCCAGGTGCCCTTACTGATTATTATTTTTATTGCATTATGATCTGAGAAGGTTACATTTGTTATTTCTGCTCTTTTGCATTTGTTTGCAATGTTTCTATGCCCTATTACATGGTCAATCTTTGTGAATGTGCCATGTGCAGCTGAGAAGAAGGTGTATTCCTTTTTGTCCCTATTTATTTTTCTCCATATATCTATTAAATCTAATTTTTCTAGGACTTCATTCATCTCTCTTACCTCTTTCTTATTTATGTTTTGGTTTGATTTATCTAGATCTGAAAGAGGGATATTTATATCTCCCACTAGTATGGTTTTGCTATTTATTTCCTTCTTGATGTCTGCCAGTTTCTCCTTTACAAATCTGGTTGCTATGCCGTTTGGTGCATACATATTGAACAATTTTATTTCCTCATTGTCTATACTGCCTTTAATCAGGATGTAATGACCTTCCCTGTCTTTTTTAATTATTTTTACTTTGGCTTTTTCAGAAATCATAATTGCCACTCCTGCCTTCTTTTTCTCATTTGAGGCCCAAAGGATTTTACTCAAGCCCTTAACCTTAAATTTGTGTATGTCCACCGGCCTCATATGTGTTTCTTATAGACAACATATGGTAGGATTTTGGTTTCTAATCCACTCTGATATTTGCTTCCTTTTTATGGGAGAGTTCATCCCATTTGCATTCAGATTTATAATTATCAGTTCTGTTTTTGCCAACATTTTGGTATCCTCTCCAAGTTCTGCCCCTTCTTCTTACACTATTTTCTTTTAAACCAGTGGTTTGCTTTGTGCCAGTAACCCTTTTCCCCTCCCTTGATTTACTTCCCTTTCTACCCCTCCCTTATTATTCCCCTATTTTTATTTTTAAGGCATAATGAATTTCCTCCCCCTTCTTCTCCCCTCCCTTTTTTGACCTCCCCACTCTCTTGCTCCCCTTGGTTCATCCCTTCTGACTTTCTCAGTAGAGTTAGATAGTTTTATATCCCAATAGATAAAGCTACTCTTCCCTCTCTGGGTTAATTATACTGAGAGTAAGTTTTAAATATTACCTCTTAATGCTCTCTTCTTCTCCTTCTTTAATAGTGTTCATCCCTTCCCCTTCCCATGCCCTCTTTGTGTGTAATAGAATATCCTACTTTTCTTATTCATTCAGGTTTCTCTTGGTGTCCTCTACTATTCACTTCCCTCTTTCCTACCCCCATATCATCTTAGACCATTTAGTATTCCAACCTCTCCCTATGAATAATTCTTCTAATTACTATAATAGTGAATACTATATTAGTGACTAGAGTTCCTTACAGAGAATTATACATAACATTTCTCCACTTAGGAATACCAATAATTATATCATATTCAAGGCTTTAAATAGGCAAATTTAAAAAATACGAGTTTTATTTCTTTCCCCTCTGTTTCTTATTATTTCCCTTTTCATGTTTCTCTTGATTTTTGTGGTTGGATATTGAACCTTCCATTTAGTCCTGGTATTTTCTGTGCAAATACTTGGAAATCTTCTATCTTGTTGAATGCCCAAACTTTACCCTGGAAGTATATAGTCAGTTTTTTTTTTTAACCCTTGTACTTCTGTGTATTGTCTCATAGGTGGAAGATTGGTAAGGGTGGGCAATGGGGGTCAAGTGACTTGCCCAGGGTCACACAGCTGGGAAGTGGCTGAGGCCAGGTTTGAACCTAGGACCTCCTGTCTCTAGGCCTGACTCTCACTCCACTGAGCTACCCAGCTGCCCCTATATAGTCAGTTTTGATGTGTAGGTGATCCTTGGTTGTAGACCCAGTTCTTTTGCCTTTCTGAATATCATATTCTAAGCCTTGTGGTCCTTTAGTGTGGAGGCTGCCAGATCCTGTGTGATCCTGATTGGTGCTCCTTGATATCTGAATTGTCTCTTTCGGGCTTCTAATAAATTTTTTTCTTTTACTTGGAGGCTCTTGAATTTGGCTATTATATTCCTGGGGGTTGTCTTTTCTGGGTCTAGTGTGGAGGGTGATCTATGGATTCTTTCAATGTCTATATTGCCTTCTTGTTGTAGAACTTCAGGGCAATTTTGCTGAATTTTTCTTTTAGTTATGGAGTCCAAATTTCTATTAATTTCTGCTTTTTCAGGAAGATCAATGATTCTCAGATTGTCTCTTCTAGACCTGTTTTCTTAGACTGTCACTTTTTCATTGAGATATTTCATGTTTCCTTCTATTTTATTAGTCTTTTTACTTTGTTTTATTTGTTCTTGCTGTCTTGAGAGATCATTAGCTTCTAATTGCTCAATTCTAGCCTTTAGAGACTGGTTTTCCTTTTCAATCTAGTCATTTCTGGTGTTCAATTTGCTTATCAGTTCATTTGATTTCTGAGCCTCACTTTCCAATTGCAAAATTCTGCCCTTTAAACTGTTATTGCCAGATCTCTTCCATTTTTCTTATCATCTCAGATTTGAACTCTTCAATAGCTTGTGGCCAGTTTTCATTATTTTGGGACGTTTTGGATATGATAACTTGTTTTTTTTCCTCTACTGTTTGCTCTGTTGTCTCGACTTTATTTGCGTAAAATCTTTTGAGTGTTATAGATTTCTTCTTCTTTTTTTTTTAAACCCTTGTACTTCGGTGCATTGTCTCATAGGTGGAAGATTGGTAAGGGTGGACAATGGGGGTCAAGTGACTTGCCCAGGGTCACACAGCTGGGAAGTGGCTGAGGCCAGGTTTGAACCTAGGACCTCCTGTCTCTAGGGCCGATTATCACTCCACTGAGCTACCCAGCTGCCCCTATAGATTTCTTCTTGATGATCTTTCTCCTTTGGGGTTCTTGTCTCTGGCTTGCCATTTTTAGCCCTGCACCCTCTCAGGTTTATCCTTACACTCAGGGTCTGTCTACACTCTTTAGGCTCCTGAGGTCTCAGGTCTAGTTGTTCTCAGGGTCAAGCCTCCTGGTGTTCACCTTGCTTGTTCCTCTGCCCGAGGCTCCTTTAACAGTCTCAGGGCACTGCTTCCATAGTTGTGCACCTCTGTGCACTGGTTCCCACTCAAGGTCCAAGCCTGTGCTCAAGATCTGAGTCCTCACTGGTGCTCAGGATTTGTGTCTGGGCTTGTGTCTGAGCCCTCACTCGTGGGTATGCTCAGGTCTGTGTTCAATGTCCACACATTCTTTAGCCTCTTGGGGTCTTAAGTCTTGCTGCTCTCAGGAGCAGGCCCTGGTGACCCCAGGTAGCTGCCAAGTACTTAATACGTGCCCCAAACTTGCCCTAACTCTTGTGAGCTGGCTTTGGCACTGTAGGTGGGGTGAAGTGGGGGAGGGGTTTGCTCAGCTTGCATTTTAATGAGAGCTCTTTTACCCCTTTATAGCATGGAAATGCCCTGATTTCCATGTACCTCCAATGCTATACCTTGTTGTGGGGTCCCTTTGCTCCTCTGGATTTGTTTTTTTGTCTTCTTGAGGAGTCCTATGTGTTTTGGTTAGGAGAGGTTAAGCAGCTGCTTTTTACTCTGCCGCCATCTTAACCAGGAAGTCCCATTAATATTTTCAAGAATCTTGTCAGGAAATAAAATAAAATTCACTGATATATATCATAAAGGCTCCATTCTCTATTAAAAAAGCCTAAAATGTCAGTTTCTTTGTTGCCTATAGGGTGACATTATTATCTCTTTTTTCCTTTTTGGAAAATTAGGATAACCTTTTCCTTCTCTGCTTATGCAATACTTCCTCTAGAAGTAGACCTCTGTTGGGGCAAATGGTGCTATATAATTTAGAGGATTCTTATTTTCTTCACCACTTTATGATTCCCTAATAATTTAATTACAAATATTGAATGTAGAAATAGCCAGACCATAGAATATATTGTCCAGTTTGACAAACCACTTTTCTAACATGGTTGTGGCTTTCTTTTGAAATTTCCTACCATCTTCTGCTTTATTAATTTAGAATATTTTTCCATGGTTACATGATTCATATTCTTTCTCTCCCCTCTTCTCTCCCCCTCCCATAACCAAGTAGAAATTCCACTTACTTTTACACATATCATTGATCAAGACCTATTTCCATAATATTAATATTTGCACTAGAGTGATAGTTTAGACTCTGTATCCCCAATCATGATCAAGCATTCTTTTTCTTCTGTGTTTCTACTCCCACAGTTCCTTCTCTGGATGTGGTTAGTGTTCTTTCTCAGAAGTCCCTCAGAATTGTCCTAGATCATTGCCTTGCTGCTAGTAGAGAAGTTCATTATATTTTATTTTGCCACAGTATATCAGTCTCTGTGTACTTTCTTGTATTTTTAAGAATATTTTCTCAACTATTCTCTTCTATCAGAATATTTTAAAAAAATTTCATTCACAAATAAATCCCACAGCAAAAGTTCTTTGAGGCACCCTAATATAAAACTTAAAATCACATTAGCTATTCACAGCTACAATCCTCTTATCTCCCATAAAGATTTTTTTCCAAAGTTCAGAACCTCATTAATTATTTTTTAATTAAAACTTTTTCAATTAAGGGGTATTTATTTTTCCCTCAATTATAACTCCACCCAACGACTGGGAAAAAATGGAACAAATAACCAAAACCCCTGTAAAATATGCATAATCATGCAAAACAAATTCCCATATTGAATTCATGTGTTGTCCAGGTACAAAAATGTGTCTCACTCTGCAGACTTAACACAAAACAATAGTTTCAAGAAGCAATAGCATTTTTTTATCATCATTCTTTCATTTTGCAAAAGGACCCATATAGACCGTCTTTTCCCTTTCTACTTTTGATTCTCTGAACTTCATGACCATACCCCCAAAATGTATTTATTTCCCCTTTTCAACTTTGTTTTATACTATCTTTCCTCTAAAATATAAATTCCTTAAGGGCAGGAACTGTATCAAGTGATTAGTACACTGTCTGGCATATAGTTAGTGCTGAATAAATGATTATTAATGTGAATTCCCTCAGTTCAAAGGAAAGATTTTTAACTTGATTTGAACTCCAGAATAGTGGAAAACTCAATATCTGAGTCCTGAGCAACAAAACTGAGTTTTAAAAAAAAGATTTATTATGGGTCACAAAGATCCAAAAGAGAAAGTGGAGAAAAATATCAATAAAAATATCCAATTGAAACCTCACAGAAAAAACTACCTTTTGTCCTCACAAAAAATTGAAATTCTTTGAAGAAATGATGTATTAATTATAAAAAGTATTATTAAAATAGAGATCCAAGGAGAAGAGATTTGAATAAAAAGTATCATCAGGTTGACTCAGAGGTCCAAATCATTACTCTAATAACAAATTCCTGAAAAACTCAGAATGGTCCAAATGAATAATTCTAGGGAAAAAGATTCTCAAGGCAAAAATCAAAAGAATGGTAAAATAAAGGATATATATATTTCATGTAAAACATAATTTTTGACATAATAATATGAATGACAATAATAATTTACATTTATACAGCACATGGTAAGTGCCAGGCCTTGTGCTAAGTGCTTTAAAAATATTATTTCATTAAAACTATCAATAATATCATGAAAAATTGTCTAACTTTCTCCTGATTAGAGAAATGCAAATAAAAACAACTATGAGGTACCACCTTACACCTAGCATATTGGCCAATAAGTCAACAAAGGGAAGTGATAAATTTTGGAGAGGTTGTAGAAAATTGGGACACTAATATGTTGCTGATGGAGTTATGCATTGATCCAACCATTCTGGAAGGAAATTTGGAAATAATGCCCAAAGGGCTTTAAAAGAATGTATACCCTTTGATCTAGCCATACCATTGCTGGGATTGTACCCAAAAGAGATAATAAGGAAAATACTTGTTCAAAAATATTTATAGCTTCACTCTTTGTGGTGGCAAAAAAATTTAAAAATGAGAGGGTGTCCATGGATTGCAGAATAGCTGAACAAATTGTGATATCTGATGGTGATGGAATACTATTGTGCTGAAAGGGTTAAAGAACTGGAGGAATTCCATGTGAACTGGAATGACCTCCAAGAATTGATGCAGAGTGAAATGAGCAGAACCAGGAGAACATTGTACACAGAAAGTGAAATATCATGGCACAGTCAAATGTAACAGTCTTTTCTAGTAGTAGCAATGAAATGATCCAGGACAATCCAAAGGAACTTGTGAGAGAAAACGCTATCCACATCCAGAGAAAGAACTATAAGAGTAGAAATATGGCAGAAAAACATGTTTGATCACGTGGTTCAATGGGATATAATTGGGTTTTTGGTGTTAGAAGATCAAAAAATCACTCTATTGCAAATATTAATAATATGGAAATAGGTTTTGAATAATGATACAATGTGTAACCCAGTGCAATTGCTTGTCCGCTCCAGGAGTGAGGATAGAATAGGAGTGGGAAAAATCACAAATCATGTAACTATGGAAAAATACTCTAAATAAATAAATATAAAATAATAAAAAAATTATTTCAATTAATCCTTATAACATCCTTAGGAGATAGATACTGATATTATCACCATTTGCAGATGAAGAAACTGAGTCAGCAGTTAAGTATCCTTTCTTAAGTCATACAGCTAGTAAGTGTCTGAGTCTGAATTAGAGTACAGGTCTTCCTGATTCCAGGAAGTATTCTAGTTCCCTTTCTAGTACACTATGTAGCTGAAAATTACATAGCTGCTCATTGACTGTCTTAGATAATTGATTAAGGAGACATTGATTTAAAAAATCAGAGAATTATCTGAAATCCAAGACCTTGTCCCTCAAATTAACAAATCATTGAGAAAATTGCCTATAAATGTCAGAACAAAAGTGTAATGTGAAAATTGACTTCATTGATTAGCTCTTCAAAGAAACTCCAAAATGAAAAGTCCAAGGAATATCAGTCCTAATTCTAAATCTTCCAGATAAAAGAAAAATACTGCAAGCAGCAAGAAACAAAATGGCGAGGAATCTCAATCGCTGCACACAATATTTAGCAACAATCATTGTAAAGAGGTGGAAAATGTGGAATGAAATATTTCAAAATGTAAAAGATAAAGAACTAGAATCAAGGATCACTTGCCCAGAAAAATTGAAAATAATCCAGAAATAAAAAAAAAGTAGATGACTGAATGAAGCAGAGGACGTTGCAATATTCTTCTTGAAAAAATATCTGAGATGGAAAGGAATTTTAAAATACAAACACAGCAGTCAAGAAAAAGATATAAATAAGAAGTATCTTTAAAATGAACCATTCTAATGGAAGGGGTAGAAATATTAAAGGGTTCTTTCAGGATCCTAATTTCACAAATGGTCACAGTAATAGTCTTATGCATTTTTCCTTATACATCATTTTTTTAAATATAGGTGAAGACATTATAAAAATAAAAAAAGGCATAAACGTATTAAGTTAAAAATTGGGGGAAAGATAGAACTATAGATGTAGAATTACACACAAAAATGGAAGGAGTGTGGGGGGAGAAATGTCATGTGAGATTCTTTTTTATCCAAACATATAAAAAGAGAGCAGAAAACAAAGAATGTAGTTTAGAAATACATTCAACTGAAAAAAATCCCCACAATATATTAAAAAACAAGAACACGGCTTCTGGGTTAAGATGGCGGCAGAGTAAGAAGCAGCTCTTAACCTCTCCTGACCGAAACATACAAAACTCCTCAAGGGGACATAAAAACAAGTCCAGACGAACGGAGGAACCCCACAACAGGGCACAGCGTGGAAGGTACGTGGAATCGAGACATTTCCAAGCTAAAAAGGGCTCTCACTCACTCAATCGCGAGCTGAGCAACCGCCCCACCCCCACCCCCTCCACACTCACCTATAGCTCCGAACCCAGCTAAAAAGAAATAGAGCAAGTTTGGGGCACCCATCGAGTCATCAACAGCTCCGGGACCTGTTCCTGACAGCAGCAAGACTTAGGACCCCATTAAGTCAAAAAAAGCACGCGAAATCTGAGCGCGCGCGCCGGAGCAGGACGCTGGGCGCGCAGAGTGCCGGCTGAGTAGAGGCGTGGGTGGAGGCAGAACTAAGCCTAAGTGGGGAACCAGTGCAGACGGGTATACGACTGTAGAAGCAGCGCCCTGAGACTTGTAAAGAAACCTCCAGCAGAGGAACAAGCAAGAGGGCCCACCAGGGGGCTTGACCTTGGGAAAAACCAGAATTCAGACCTCAGGAGCCAATAGATTGGGAACAGACACTGAGCCCGAGGATAAAGCTGAGAAGCTGCTGGGCTAATGATGGCTACTCAGCATCAGCATCAGGAGGTTCAGAAGAGAAAGAATAATAACAAAAAGAAGAAGTCTTTAACACTCGACAGCTTTTACACAGAGAAAATCCAGACAACCGAGCAAACAGAGGAGGAGAACAAACAAGCATCCGGACCCTCCTCAAATAAGGAAAACTCCTCACAAGCTATGGAAGAGTTCAAAACTGAGATTCTGAGGAAAATGGAAGAGATCTGGCA